>NC_071527.1:3243534-3557211 GCF_027887155.1 Malaclemys terrapin pileata | reverse complement strand
GTCTGTTTGATTGGGGGGGGAGGATTTTTTCACACAGCCCCCCCCGATCTCTTCCCCACACCCCATTAGTCAGCATCAGACATTGCGGGGTGGGGGGGAGGACGGGACCGTCTGGGTCGTTGCAAAATAAAACGAGCAAAAGAGGCCATTTGTGGGGCCTCCAGACAGCCTGAGTGCCCGCTGGGCGCCCCCCCAATGCAGAGCTCCTCGCTGGGTGCCCCCCCAATGCAGAGCGCCCCCACTGTGCAGGGACGCCAGGGGGGGCAAGTGGGGCAATTTGCCCCAGGCCCCACAGGGGCCCCCATGAGAATATAGTATTCTATAGTATTGTAACTTTTTTTTATGGAAGGGGCCCCCAAAATTGCTTTGCCCCAGGCCCCCTGAATCCTTTGGGCAGCCCTGCCGCTGTGCGCCCCCTGCAGGGCAAAGTGCCCGCTGGGTGCCCCCCCCACGCAGAGCCCCCACTGGGTGCCCCCCCAATGCAGAGCGCCCCCACTGGGTGCCCCCTGCAGGACAGAGTGCCCCAGAATGCCTGCTTGGTGCTCCTGGGGCAGCACCCCCCACCTTGGCCCCCAGGCAGAGCAGCCCCCCCATGTCCCATTCCCCACCTCCCCGAGCTCACCAAGCCCTCGCCCTGGGGCCAGATCCGAGCTAACATCCTTGAGGCAAAAGCCCCGTCCCTCTCCTGAGCCTCAGCTCCAGCCAGTCTGCATCGTGGGGAGCCCCCGGCCGGTCCCCAGGACCAACTGACTTCACAACCCCAGGGACCAGCCCCCCCCATGGGGCGAGGGCAGCCCCCCCCCCCCCAAGTTGCAAGCAGGGCTTCTGACGTGTGGCTTTGGTAATGAAAAACAATCCAACTCCATCAAAACGCCTCACCGAGAAGGGCCCCCAACCCCACCTGCTGCCCCGGACCACGGCCCCCAGGCACCACTGGCAGGGCTGTATGGGAAGGTGCCAGGCCCACAGAGCTGCCAGGCTCATTTAAGCAAGGGTGGGAGGGGAAACTGAGGCAGAGCTGGGCTGCAATTCCAGGTCTCCCAAATCCCAGTTCAGTGTCTGACCCAGCGGCTGCTTCTCTCTGCTTCCTAGCTATTAATGGCTGAAGACGCACAGGCAGGGACATGTGTCAGCACACGCGTGTGCACACATGTGTAAACATACAAAACACGTGTGCACGCTCTCACACACAAACACAGAGGCACACACGTGCACAGAGGCTCAGACGCACATACACGCACACACACAGATTGGGACCATTCATGCCTGTTTCCAAAGGGGGGAAACTGAGGCACGGCGGGGGGGTCTCTCCTCTCCGGCAGGGCGAGCACCCCGTGGCCCGGCACTTGGCAGCCCCTTCCCCGTGTCTGGCCCACCCGGGCGTGGGGCCCTGCCCGGGAGCGGAGCTGGGCCGCGACAGGCCGCGAAATGAGAACAAGCTGGAGTGTGGGGGCGGCGGGGGGGGGGGGGGGGGCGCTGTCTGTGTGTGGCATTCGGCGTCGGCGCCCTCAGCTCCTTCCAGCCTCTCCCTGGAGAGCGGGGGGGGCTCACCCCCAAAAGGGGGGGCAGGGCCCCGCGGCCTGCTGGGAAGAAGAAGGGTTTGGTTTGCAATGGGGGGGGGGCGGATTCTCACGCCTCAGTTCCCCCTTTGAGTGCTCGTCTGGGGGCTTTGTCTGCGTGTCACCAGGGAAGAATGGGGCGGGGGGAGGGCAGGGGTGTGAAACCAGAGGGGGGGGAGTGGAAGAAGAGGGGGCTGCTGGGGGCATGAAAGGTTCTTTGGGGGGGCAAAGGCAGGAGGGTGGGAGCAGGGACCATGGGGGTGGTACACACAGAGATGGGGCACATGGCAAGGCTGGGGGGGGTCATGAAATGGGAAGGGGGGACGGGAAAGCAGGAGGGAGGAATAGTAACATTTCCCTGAGGGAGAGGTTCGGAGGGGGGGCTGGGGCAGAGAAAGGGGCGCACACTCGTCACACCCCCTCCCCACCAGCTGGGGGAGCTGCCCAGAGGGGGGGGCACAAGGCTCTGGGATGTTGGGAGCCCTGGGGACCCCCCCCCCGAAGGAGGGTCGAGAGTTTGCAGGCCCAGCTCTCAAAAGTTTGTCTAGTAATTGAGTCGATCGCTGCTCCACCTCCTCTGCTTCCCCAGCCAGCCCCCGCCCGCGCCCGGCCCTATTGTCCGGTACAAAGTAAAATGGGGGCCGGGGGGGGGGGCTAAGACCCACAGCTGGTGGCCATGGGTCCCATCCCGCTGGGCAGCTAAAGGCCTCAGGGTGTGAACCCCCCCGAGCCCTAACCCCCGCTGTGGACCCAGCTCCTGCCGCTCGGGGTGGTTTTCCGATCCACATCTATGGGCCGGGTCACCGTGGCCCCACGTCGTACATCCAGGGCTCTGGCTGTGTGGCGCCCCCTGGCATCGCACAGAACCCCTGAAACGGTCGCATGAGTGGGGAGGCAGCAGGAGAGCTGGGGATAGAACCCAGGAGTCCTGACCTCCAGTCCCGCACCCCCTGCTTTAACCCAGTCGACCCTGCCCCTCTCCCAGAGCAGAACCCAGGAATCCTGACCCCCAAGCTGGATTCCCCCTGTTGCAATCCCCATTCACAGCGTTTAGGGTCAGAAGGGCCCCTGGGATGATCTCCTCTGCCCCCCGGCCTGGACAAGCTGCCCCGCACTCTGGCCCGCGGTGCGTCCCGTCCCTGGGCAGGGCAGAGCCCAGGGCTGGGCACCACCATTTGTGCCCGAGGCTGGCCGGAAGTGGCGCGAGGGGCTCCGTGGCCTTCCCTGGGTCCAGGCACTCAGAGCGAGGGGCCCTGCCCACCGGACACTCAAGGCTCCGCTAATGTTCAGTGCCCCCCAGCGAGGCTTCCAGCCCTTCCTATGGGGCACCATCTCCCCCCCGCCCCAGCCCCAAACGCTCCCGCTCACCTGCACCTATTTATCAGTGCTCGGGGCAGGCCTGCGGAGGCCCCTGCATGGCCCTCATCGCCATGAGCACCTGACAACACCCCATCGTACAGATGGGGACACTGAGGCACGGGGTAGTGCAGGGAGGAGGACCGGGGTCTAGGGCCCTACTCACTGGGCCAGCCTTCCCTCTCCAGCCCCATGCCCACACCTGTGCCTGGGGGGGGGGCGCGTCTGGGCTGGAGGAGAGTTGCTGATGTTATGTCTCTGGGTACCCCCCCCCGGTGCTGGCTGGGGCCCTCCCGCGACTACCCCCCAGCTGCCCCCTCGCTGGCTCCAGGTCAAGGCTTGCGTGCTGAGTGCATCCCATCAGCCTGCGTCATCCCCCCGCTCGCCACCCCCCCCGCTGCCTCCAGCTGCAGAGCCCCATGGATCCAGGGCCAGGGCACCGCTGTGCTGGGGGGCCAGGGACCCAGAGCTGGGGAGGAGGGGGCACCACAGCCAGAGTGGGGTGCGGCGCGGCACGGGCACCCCGCTGTGCCAGGTGGAATGGGGGGCTCGGCCCCAGCAGTGGGAATGGGGCACGGCCAAGCTGGGGGGCTGGGTGGCACTGCCAGGCTGGGGGGCTGTGACGAGGTCCTGGTCTCATGAGGCTGGGACTTCCGGCCCAGTGGTCGGAGCCCCTGGGATGGGGCTGGCAAGGGGGGGTGGCTGGGGACATGACAGGCAGGAGATGGGCTCCCGTGTGCTGGAGCCAGGGGGCGCTCCCCTAGGGTTGGGGGACAGGGGAAGGGCCCTGTCTGGTCTCTGGTCCCCAGGCTGATCACACTCTGCCAGGGGATCAGGGCACATGAGGGGCGGGGAGAGGGGATGGGCACTGGGGAAGGGAGTTGTGGGATAAACAGATGACAGGAAGGACGTGGAGGGGGCAGGTAGGTGCCATTTCCCCCCCCCCCCCCCCACACACACACACAATAGGGGGCTCGGATGGGATCAGATGAGCCCTCCCCCCATTTCCCCCCAAATTCCCATCCCCCCATTGAAGCACTTTCCAGTGAGTGCCCAGATACCAGGGGGATGGGCATGGCATGAGAGCCAGGAGGGCAGCCTGGCTCCTCCCTCAGACTGCCCTGCTACCACCCACTTCCCCTTCCCCGTCCTGGCCGCGTCGGCCCTGCCCGGCCTCCCGGGGGCAGGATCCCTGGGACCAGCCCCCTCCCAGCTCTGCTGCAGAGCCCAGCGCCCGGGACCATGGCCCCATCCTGCACCAGGAACAGCTGGGAACCCTGGGAAATACCCGAGCCCCCGCAGCACGGACCCGGCACGTGATCTCAGAGCAGGGCACGGGGTGGAAACAGCCCTAATGAGCACTGCCAGCCTCCCCAGCCCATGCTCGGGTACCCCAGGGAGCCTGGGGCACAGAGACGTGGGGAGGTGCCACCCTGCCCCCGGGACCCCATCACAAAGGGGGTTTCCGTGCTGTGCCAGGCGCTGCACGGACACAGAGGGCACGACGGACCCTGCCTCACCAAAACAGAACGACCACCCTCCCGACACAGGTGGGGAAACTGAGGCACATGGGGTGCCCAAAGTGGCAGAGTCAGGAATAGAACCCAGGTCCCCCAATGCAAACCCCTGATGGCCTCAGCACAGTGGCAGGGGCGGGCAACGGGGCACCCCTCTGCCGTGGCAGCTGCCGCCCTGAGGCGTGGGGTCCGTCCGTGTGACAGCGAGCTCGGGTACACGCGCATGAGCTGCCGTCACACCCCGGGTCACTGCAGTCTCGGCACCCCCTTGGCCTCCTCTGGACCCTCACCCTCCCGCTGCTGCTGCTCCCCACGGCTCACACCACAACCAAGAGGGCGAGGAATGCCGAGCTGGTGGGGGAGGCACCGCCCCGAATTGCTGGCGCTCCCTGCAACGATTTCATTTCTATTATTGTAGGGTCTCTCACTAACACTGGGGCTGTGTGCACACTGGTTTTTTATTGTAGGGTCTCTCACTAACGCTGGGGCTGTGTGCACGCTGGTTTGTTATTGTAGGGTCTCTCACTAACGCTGGGGCTGTGTGCACACTGGTTTGTTATTGTAGGGTCTCTCACTAACGCTGGGGCTGTGTGCACACTGGTTTGTTATTGTAGGGTCTCTCACTAACGCTGGGGATATGTGCACACTGGTTTGTTATTGTAGGGTCTCTCACTAACGCTGGGGATGTGTGCACATTATTACCCAGCAGCTGGTACCAGCGGCCCACATTAAACTGGCAGCAGGGTTGGTGCCCATTGCACTGGTGAGATACAGGCGTTGCACTGGTGAGATACGGGCATTGCACCATATAATACACCTCTACACTGATATAACACGAATTCGGATATAACGCGGTAAAGCAGCGCTCCGGGGGGGGGGGGGGGGGGGGGCTGCGCACTCCGGCAGATCAAAGCAAGTTCGATATAACGCGGTAAGATGTTTTGGCTCCCGAGGACAGCGTTCTATCGGGGTAGAGGTGTAATACTTTCAGCCAGTTAATTAGCCTCTGGCTCAGCCGGCGTCACCCAGCACGGCCTGGGAACAGCCATTGTTGCAACTCCTGTTCTAACGTGCACCAGCGTCGAGGTCAATCCGAGCACTTTCAGCACAGCCCCAGGTCCCCCCCATGCTGGGCCGGGCCAGGGGGCCTTGCAGAGCGCCGCGTTCAAAGCCTGCTCTTCCCCTCCCCTGGTGCAGGGAGGGCTGGGGGAGGCAGCTGCTCCTAGGAGGGGGTGCACTCCTTTCCTTCCAGCCTCTTCTCCAGCCCCCCCTCCCTCCTCTGGGTCCCGCCCCCAAACAGCACTTTTTGAAAGCAGATAGGGGAGTTTCCATGGCGACACTGAGTGATGGGCATAGGGCATTCCTGAGGGGGGGGGGGCTGCAGACAAGCTGAGATCCCAGCTGGGCTGGAGGCATTGCTGGGGGCGAGGGGGGGTGTGCAGCTACCCAGGCCTGGGTGTGTCCGCGGGCGCTGCCGGGGCAGTGGGGGCCTGGAGGTCACCGATGCACCAGGGCCCTGCTCAGGGCACAGCTGCCGCCTTCAACCCTCCCCTGAATCCCCGTTAGCGGCGCCGGCTCCCACCAGGCATGAATAACTGAGCGCCAGCAGGGGGCAGTTTGCATGGCGGGTGTGTCATGGCCCGGTACAGGACGGCATTCGAGTCGCTGGCCGCCAACGAGGCTGGATTGCTTGGCCTCAGCGTTGGGGATTGCGCCGCCTTCGCGTTGCACGGCGCGGTGTCGTCCGACAGCAGAACGCACGGCCTGGCCTGGCTCCATTGCATTGCCCTGCCCTGCCCGCCGGGGTTCGCACGGCCTCAGACGCTGGGTCTCCACTGCATGGCACGGCCGTGTGTGGCACCTCTGCAACCGGGCACACGCCCCACCACGATTCAACAGGCCTTGCTACTCGCGATCCTTGAGCCACGTTGTCAGGAGTGAGGGGCACCGGCAGAGCTGGGGGTGGGGAGCCCAGGGCCGGGCTAGCAGGGGGCTGCGGGTCGGGAGTGAGGGGCACCGGCAGAGCTGGGGGTGGGGAGCCCAGGGCCGGGCTAGCAGGGGGCTGTGGGTCGGGAGTGAGGGGCACCGGCAGAGCTGGGGGTGGGGAGCCCAGGGCCGGGCTAGCAGGCTGAGTTTCGGAGGGAATTAGTAGGAGCCTGCCCAGACCCCTTCAGCGGGCGCGGGCCCGTGGACCCCGTGCGACCAGCCGTGCCCTCCAAGCCCGGCACCAGAGGACCCTCCGAGTCGCTGCGCTGGGGGCTTCTCTCTCCCCCCGCCCCCGATGCACCAGGGAAGAGCTGGAGCCCCTGGGTGGGGCTGGGCAGCGGGGAGCAATTTTGGGGCCTGTTGCTCAGCCCCTCGTCCATTGGCTTTGGCGGCTCATTGTCCAACTAAACCGGCTCCGCCCTGCCCAGCCCCCCCCCGAGCAGCACGGGGCCGCGGGGCACAGACCAGCTGTGCGGATGGGAGGAGGCACCCGGAGCGAGGCAGAAACACCGGGGCGGGGGGGGGGGGGGGGCCAAGACCCTGCTTCACACCATCTTCATCCTCAGCTGCCTCTCATAAGGATGTGCACAGCCTCCCACCCAGCAAGGGCATGCACACCACACAGACTGTACACACAACACACGTGGTCACATGCACACCACACCGACTGTACACACAACACACGTGATCACATGCATTCCACATGGACTGTACACACAACACACGTGGTCACATGCACATCACGCAGACTGTACACACAACACACGTGATCACATGCATTCCACATGGACTGTACACACAACACACGTGGTCACATGCACATCACGCAAACTGTACACACAACACACGTGATCACATGCATTCCACATGGACTGTACACACAACACACGTGGTCACATGCACATCACGCAGACTGTACACACAACACACGTGATCACATGCATTCCACATGGACTGTACACACAACACACGTGGTCACATGCACATCACGCAGACTGTACACACAACACACGTGGTCACATGCACATCACGCAGACTGTACACACAACACACGTGATCACATGCATTCCACATGGACTGTACACACAACACACGTGGTCACATGCATTCCGCATGGACTGTACACACAACACATGTGGCCACATGCATGTCACAGACTGTACACACAACACACATGGTCACATGCATTCCACATGGACAGTACACACAACACCCAAAGCCACATGCATGTCACACAGACTGTATACACAACACATGTGGTCACATGCATGTCACACAGACTGTACAGAACGCACACACGCAGAGCACACACACACACACATGCTGCTGCATGCACAGCATACGTGTGCACGGCACATACACTGCATGCACATTCGCAGCCCGCAGATGGCCACTCCACATCCACAGCTCACCCCGCTCCACACCGAGCAGCGTCCATGGCACGCCCGGCCACCCACACACATGCCAGTACGGCACCGTCCTGCTGAACAGAACAGAGAGAAATTGGGCCACTCTGCCGTCCCCTCCCGCAGCCAGTTTCCAGGCGCCCCCATGTGCCCGGGCTGGAGCAGGGGCTGGGGACATGTTCTCCCCGCCTGGGCCTAACCCCGCGCTTCCCCCAGCAGAGCGGGGGGACCCCAGCTCCAGGACATGCCGGGGAGCGCCCCCTGGCTTCCCAAGGCTGCTCACCCCCGGTGGCTGTCAGCGGGGGGCCCAGCATGTGGCTTGGGGGATCCCCCCACCCCCAGCAGGAAGAGTTTGGGGCGGGAGGGGCAGCAGAAGAGGCGAGCTACCGTCCCGGCAGCCAATGGGAACGACAAGCCAGCTCCCTCATGCGCAGCCCCCCCCCTTCCCGGCCCAGCCAGCCCCGGCCCACCCAAGTAGCAGCCTATGGGCATAAATTTGAGAGCCAAGCGCAGGCTGGATTGAAGGGACCTTCCCTGCCAAGAAACTCAAACTGACACACATTCCTCCTGTGCCTGCCAAGAACCCGGGCTGCGGCCAGAGGCTGCAGCGCCCGGTGGGAAGCCTTGGCCTTCGCCGCCCAAACGCCGCTCGCTGGGCACGGGGGGCAGGGGCGCTGGCCTCCTGCAACCCCCCGGAAAGCGGCCCCCTGGCTCGGGTTTCCGGAGGACCCTGGAGAGAGAGAGAGAGAGAGAGATGTATGGAGATAGATGGGGGCTGTATGCAGATAGATAGATAGATAGATAGATAGATAGATAGATAGATGAGGTGTGTGGGGATAGATAGATAGATAGATAGATAGATAGATAGATAGAAGGGGTGGATGGGGATAGATAGATAGATAGATAGATAGATAGATAGATAGAGGAGGTGGATGAGGATAGATAGATAGATAGATAGATAGATAGATAGATAGATAGATAGATAGATAGATAGAAGGGGTGGATGAGGATAGATAGATAGATAGATAGATAGATAGATAGATAGATAGATAGATAGATAGATAGATAGGGTGTGTGGAGATAGATAGATAGATAGATAGATAGATAGATAGATAGATAGATAGATAGAAGGGGTGGATGGGGATAGATAGATAGATAGATAGATAGATAGATAGATAGATAGATAGAAGGGGTGGATGAGGATAGATAGATAGATAGATAGATAGATAGATAGATAGATAGATAGAAGGGGTGGATGAGGATAGATAGATAGATAGATAGATAGATAGATAGATGCCCCAGGCTGGCCATGGTCTCTGTTTCCATCCCGCTGCCCCTTCCATATCTGGGGGGCGTCCCTCCTGCTCCCCCAGAACAAACCCTGAACGGAAGGTGACGCTTCTCCCCACTCTACGGACAACAGCTTCTGGGCCAGACGCTTAGAAGCCCCAGGAAAAGTCTCAGGGCCTGGGACTCCCCCCACCCCCGCCCCCTGTGCCCCTGTTCGAACTGGAAGGACGCACTGAGCCGTCACATCAGCCTCCCGCCTGCCCGGCCTGGGACCCCTGTCAATGGGGCAGGAGGGGGCAGGGAATGGGACTGGGGCTTTCAGCACTGGGGGTGGGGGGGGGGCGGCTCTATTCCAGCCCCAGGGCCTGGCGGGGTGGGCGGGGGAGGGAATGGGAGACGGGGCCCCTCCCTGCTCACTTGTAGGTTGGGAACCAGGGAGCCTGAAGGGAACTCCTGGGGCCGCCCCCGCTGGGCCGCTGAGTAAACGGGGCGGCTACAGAGTCCGGGAACAGTGCAGGTTACAAAACGTGCACATGACCCCCACCCCGACCCACAGGCCCTGCTAGCCCAGCCCTGGGCTCCCTCCACCCCCTAGCCCTGCCCCCCCAGCCCTGCCGGTGCCCCTCACTCCCGACCCGCAGCCCCTGCCAGCCCAGCCCTGGGCCCCCTCCACCCCCTAGCCCTGCCCCCCTCAGCCCTGCCAGTGCCCCTCACTCCCAACCCGCAGCCCCTGCTAGCCCAGCCCTGAGCTCCCTCCACCCCCTAGCCCTGCCCCCCTCAGCCCTGCCAGTGCCCCTCACTCCCGACCCGCAGCCCCTGCTAGCCCAGCCCTGCCCCCCCCCCACCTCCCTTCCCTCTGCCTCCCAGGGTGAAGCTTGAGGGCTTCTCCCAGAAGCGTTTTTCCAGCTGGCGCGGCCCAGCCCCCGCAGAGTTAACGGCCCCCCAGCCCCACTGCGGGGGAACCTGACGTCAGGGCTGGATTAGGCCGAGATCCCAGGCCCGATAAAGAGGCAGCTCGTCTTGTGAGGCAAAATCCATCACCCAGCCCAGGGCCCAGGCCGCTGCGCCGTGAACTCCGGAGTGGGGCAGAGCTGCTCCCCGGTGCCCCCCCCCCCCGAGCTGAGCCGCTCCCCAGTGCCCTCCCGGGGCAGATCCGCTCCCCGGTGCCCTCCCCCCAGGCTGAGCCGCTCCCCAGTGACCCCCCCCGGCAGGAGCAGCCCAGGGGTGGGGCCCATGCAGAAGGGGCGGGGGGTGGATGGGGACAGACAGACAGACAAGGGGTAAGTCTCATGCTGAGCCAGGGTGTACAGTGATCTGGGGGGGCTGAGTGTTGGGGTGACAGGTCTGGGGGGTCTGGGCATTGAGGTGAAGAGGTTGTGGGGCTGGGTGTTGGAGTGAGGGGTCAGGGGGCTGGATGTCGGGATGAAGGGGCTGGGGGGCTGGGCGTTGAGGTGAGGGGTCGGGGGGCTGGGTGTTGGGGTGAAGAGGTCGGGGGTCTGGGCATTGGGGTGAAGGGGCTGGGGGTCTGGGTGTTGGGGTGAAGAGGTTGTGGGGCTGGATCTTGGGGTGACAGGTCTGGGGGAGCTGGGTGTTGGTGGATAGCCCATGGCGTGCCCCCCACTCCCCGCTGCCCAGACACGGGGGGAGGGGTTCGGGGCCAGCTCTTTGGGGAATTCTGCCAGCCGTTCTGCTGGCCACCCCAGGGCCCAGACGGCTGCTGGCTCGGCAGTCACAGCCCCCCCCACCCCCGCCCCCACTGCGTGACCCCGGGGTCAGCCAAGTGCCCGATTGTTTTAACCCTGTGCGGCCTTAGGAAAACCAGTGCTCCGGCTCCCGCGCGGATCGGCCTTCGCGCCACCCCCCACCCCACCCACGGAGAGCAGGCCCCAGGGCTGCCAGCCCCCCCCGCACAGGGCGTGCCCCATGCACGGCACAGCCCGGCCTGCCAGACGCACCCAGCCAGCCCCTTCCCCAGCCACGCTGGTTGCATAAGGGATGGGAGGATGGGGGCAGCCCCTGGAGAATGACTTAGCCGGGCCCCCCATGGACTTCCCGCACCCAGAAGTCACTGAACAACTGGCCAGGGGCCGGATGGGTGCCAGAGGGGAAAGGCCCCATTTCCCTCCCCTCCCCCCCCCAGTGCCAGCCCGTGTCCCCGCCCTGGGGCCGGATGGGCGGCAGACCCCCCCCCCCATGCAGATACAGGCTGCCCCGGCCGGGGTTCGGGTCACGGAGAAAAGCGAAATCACCAGTGAGCCGGGCCCGGGGGACACTACGGTCGAAAGCCCCCGAAGTTCCCCGGGAAGGGCCAGGCCGGCCCCTGCTCTCCCTGCCCCAAACAGGGCCTTGTGCCTCCGTCCCAGCCCCCCACCGCGCCTGACCCCTCGCTGGGCCGCCCGCCTCATTCAATCCACGCTGCTAATCTGCCCGGGCCAGACAGCTGCCTCAAAGCCCATTGCTTCAGGTTCAGGGGCTCTGAAAGGAGCTTGATCCCCGCGCCGGGGGAGGGCCGGGGCCCCGGTTCCAAGGTGGTCCACTGGCCCGGGGGCTGGGGGAGCCGAGGACGGGGCTGGGGTCGGGTCAGTGTCTGAAGGCACCTTCCCCTCCAGCAAAGCCCCTGGGGCTCCCCACTGCGTTCATAGAAAACGCCCCCCATTAACCACCTCCGTGCTGACCTGCAGCGCTGTCGGGGGCCACCAGTGCCCCACATGCTGGCCGGGACAGGGCTGCCCACAAGTCTGTCCCAGCCCCAGCGGCGGAGCCCGGCTGTTTTAATGGGGAGACTCAGGCCTCTGCCCCAGACGCCCCGGTTCAGTCCCCGGGCAGCCGCCATGCACCCCGCTGTCCTAGCGACGCCCTGCTCTGGGGGACCCGCTGCTCTGAGGGGGCTTTTCCGCCGGCCCCTTGCCCTTCACCCCTCCATTATCCTCCTGGGCAAGCCGGGAAACCCACGTGGGAACGGCCAGCTGAGCTCCTGGCAGTGCCCAGTGAGGGGGCCTGTGTGGGCTGGTACCGAACGGGGGGCAGCACCCCTCACTCCCCCCAGGCCACCCAACAGCTGGAACATCTGGCTTTGCACCCACATGCAGTGACACATGGGCACGCACCACACCAAGACGTGCGCCCACGGAGATCTACACACACCCAGACCTACACACGCACACACAGACCTACACCACCCAGACCTACACACGCACACACAGACCTACACCACCCAGACCTACACACGCACACACAGACCTACACAGCCCCCCCACAGACCTACACACACACACAGACATACACACGCACACACAGACCTACACAGCCTCCCCCCACAGACCTACACACACCCAGACCTACACAGCCCCCCAAACCCAGACCTACACACACACCCAGACCTACACACGCACACACAGACCTACACCACCCAGACCTACACACGCACACCCAGACCTACACAGCCCCCCACACCCCAGACCTACACACACACAGACCTACACAGCCCCCCAAACCCAGACCTACAAACACACACAGACCTACACATGCACACACAGACATACACCACCAGACCTACAAACGCATACCCAGACCTACACACACACACAGAGACCTACACACGCACACCCAGACCTACACCCCCTACAGACACAGACCTACACAAATACCCAGACCTACACATGCACACCCAGACCTACACCACCCAGACCTACACACGCACACCCAGACCTACACACACCCAGACCTACACACGCACACCCAGACCTACACCACCCAGACCTACACACACCCTACACACAGCCCCCCAAACCCAGACCTACACACACACCCAGACCTACACACACCCAGACCTACAAATGCACACACAGACACACAGACCTACACACGCACACCCAGACCTATACCCCCCCACAGACACAGACCTACACAAACACCCAGACGTACACATGCACACCCAGACCTACACACATACACAGACACCCAGACCTACACATGCACACACAGACCTACACACATACACAGACACCCCTACACACACACACACATAACCCTACACACACACACACACAAACAGACCTACAGACACAGAGAGAGAGAGACCTACACTCAGACAGATGCGAGGGGCACCAGCAGAGCTGGGGGAGGGAGCCCAGGGCTGGGGCAGCAGGGGGCTGCGGGTCGGGAGTGAGGGGCACCGGCAGAGCTGTGTGCAGAGGACCCCGGGACAATCACCTGCCCTGTCTGGTCTCTGCTCCTGCCCACCCAGCTGCCCTGCTCAGCCCAGGCGGGCCGGGAGCACTCGCCCTGAGCCACAGGCCGTGTGCGAGTGGCAGGGCCGCCGGCTCTTGCTAGGTGGTCCGGGGGCTGCGGGGAGGGGGCTGCTGCTTGTTTGCTTTGGCCCCCAGCACGGGATTCACGGCAGCCCCGACAAAGCTTGCACGGGGGTGGGGGAGGGGCTGGGGGGACACAACAAAGCTGCTGCTGGGAGGAACTTTTCCACCTCCCGGTGCACAGGGTGGAGATGGCCACGCTGCACATGTGGGGCTAAGTATCCGCCGGGCTGGGAGTTGCCCGCCAGGAGCCCCTGCTGGCCCAGGCCACTGGGGCGGGACCTAGCTCAGAGTAGCCCCTCCCCTTGCCCCAGACCCTCACGGGCGAGGGGCCTGACTCGCAACAGGCCGGCGAGCCAGGAAGTCCCACCTTGCTGAAGGCGGGACATCCAGGTAAGGTCACATAGCAGCCAATCAGCTTCACCGGGGCAGCGACAACACCTCAGGTCTCTTGGGATGATGGCCAAGGGAAGGGTGTCTCCCATAGGGTTACCATAAGTCCGGATTTTCCCGGACATGTCCGGCTTTTGGGGGCTCAAATCCCCGTCCGGGGGGAAATCCCCAAAAGCCGGGCATGTCCGGGAAAATCGGGAGGGCTGGGTGGTGCTGGGCCGGCGGTGCGGGGCCGGTGGCATGGTGCCGGGCCGGGAACTAGGGGCGCAGTGCCGGGCGCGGGGCCGGACGGGGAGCCGGGAGCGCGGTGCCGGGCCGGGGTCCGGGCTGGGAGCCGGTCAGCCGGGCCGGCGGGGAGCCGGGCCGGCGGGGAGCCGGGGAGCCGGGCCGGCGGGGAGCCGGGTCGGCGGGCCCGCGGGGAGCCGGGCCGGCGGGGAGCCGGTCAGCCGGGCCGGCGGGCCCGCGGGGAGCCCGGGGGTGCGCCGGGCCGCCGGGGGCCGGCAGTGCTGGGTGGGCCGGGGGTGGTCGGCTGGGGCCGGCACCCCAGGGCCCGAGCCGACCCAGGCTGGAGCCGCCGGGGGGCCAGCCTGGGCCGCGCCTCCTCCCCCCCACACCCCCCTTACCTGCTTCAGGCTTCCCGCGAATCAAATGTTCGCGGGAAGCAGGGGAGGGGGCGGAGACTTTGGGGAGGAGGCGGGGTTGGGGCGGGGGTATGGGCGGGGCTGGGGCGGGGCCGTGGGCCGTGGAGTGTCCTCCATTTGGAGGCACAGAATATGGTAACCCTAGTCTCCCACCACAGCGAAGACAAGGGTGTGGGGATCAAACCCCGAAATCTCAGCTCCCCCTATGACGGAGCACCATAAATATCCCAGTTTCTCTATGGTCAGCAGGTCCTCCGCCCCTCTCCGCTAACGAGCACCGATCTCGGGAGCTCCAGACCACATCCTCCTCGGAGCCAAAGAATGGGGAGAGACTCTTGGTGTTTGTGGTTTGTTGGACCGGTCCAAATCACCCTTCTTATTGTCCGCATCTAATATACTACTTCCCTGGTGAGCTTGTGGGACTCATTGCCACAAGAGCGGGATGCAACCGAGGATGGGGAAGGACAGTGTGATGCTGGGAAGGGTGAGAGCTTGCGGGAGGGATCAAACCCCTCCTGCTTTGGGGCAGGAAGCCCCCCCTATTGGCAGTTCACCCCACAAGCGCCTCCTGCAGGAAGCCACTGGAGGAGACAAGAAACTGGTCTTGAGGCCCTGGGTCTGAGCCAGGAAACACTCTGCCTGGCCATTCCTATGTCCCTAGACACCAGCCTCCCGGCCATGCCCCAAGCCCGGGTGCCACTAGATCAGTACCAGGGAGCCCGCAGAACCACGCAGACCGGCATCGCCAGCTCGGCTCCAGAACGCCCGGCGCCGGGGGATCACTGCGGGTTGCTCAGTGCAGACCTGGCCTGAGTGTTGAGATCCGGGGAGGAGGGAGCCCCTCACCTCTGCCAGGGAGCCAGCGCTGCAGCCTCCTGGCATTGGGGAAACTGAGGCAAAGCGCAGGCAACTGACTTCAGATTCACAGACACGCCACATATCCGACTCAGCAAGAGAACCCAGGAGTCCCGGCTGCCCCAACAGGAGGGGGCTGGGCAGAGACGCCCATAAAGCCAACTTGGAGGGGACATTCCCCCTCCTTCCTGGCTGATTCGGGAGGAGGCCCCAGAGTGAGAACAGGGCTGGAGAGAGGCCCTGGAGGGGCTGGTGGGGAGCCCCTGGGAATTAAGGACAGTCGTTCCCATGCAGCTGCCTGGGAGCCCACGGCACAATGGGGCTGGGCCCCTTTGAATGTAAAAGGTCACCCAGCTGCCACCAGGTGTGGGGTGTTCCCCGCCCCCGCCCACCCTCCCAGCGGGCATCGAGTTACCGGGCTCGGCTCCAGCTCCCAGCCTCTCCCTTCGCGCCCCATGGCCCCGACATGTTACAAGGTGTCCGCGATGAATCACTGCCCGGGACGGAGACTTCTCTGCAGCGGGCAACCTCGCCCGACTCAGCGTGCCACACTGCCAGCGGGCCAGGAACCCACCTCTGCCAGTGCCCCTCACTCCCGACTCACAGCCCCTGCCAGCCCAGCCCTGCCGGTGCCCCTCACTCCCAACCCACAGCCCCTGCCAGCCCAGTCCTGCCAGTGCCCCTCACTCCCGACCCACAGCCCCTGCCAGCCCAGTCCTGCCGGTGCCCCTCACTCCCGACCCACAGCCCCTGCTAGCCCAGCCCTGCCAGTGCCCCTCACTCCCGACCCGCTGCTCCTGCCAACTCAGCCCTGGGCTCCCCACCTCCAGCTCTGCCGGTGCCCTTCACTCCCGACCTGAATCTAACTGTCCCAAGCATGGGGTGGAAATACCCCGCCCGGCTGAGCCACGGGCAGGCATGGGCCGTTCACAGGCTGTGACCCAGCCGCCGCCCTGCGTGCGTGTCGGAGACGACGGGAAGGGCCGTGATCGGAGGTGGCCTCCCCCACAGCTCCGGAGCTGCAGACACCGCACGGCCGGGGGTCCCGGGCCCAGCTGCCCCCTGCTCGCCAACGGGAGCCAGCGCTGGGCCGGGGCTGAGCCGCACGGAGCCAGACGCACAAATAAACAAGCAGAAAACGCAGACAGACGGCGGGTGGGGATGGGGGCGGGAGTGGAGCTGCGGGGCCCCGGCCTGAAGCCCTTGTCGGGCAAGGTCCTTGCGCCTCTGTGGGTGCGCCGGGCACCCAGGGCGCAGCACCCAGATCACCTGTATCAGACGGGGCCGGGCCCCCTGCCCTGTGCCCAGCCTGGGACCCACCCCAGCTCCCGCCCCGGCTCCCACTTCTTTGGCAGCCAAAGACCTGCAGGGACGAACCGGCTCCGTGTCATGACCCCAGAGGGGCGAAGGGACTTGTCTAAATTCACACCCAGAGTCAGCGGTGAAGGCGTGAGCAGAACCCAGGTGTCCTGGCTCCCCACCCGCTCTAACTCACCAGATGACCTTTCCACCCCCAGCTGTTACTGCAATGTCGGAATAACTACAGGTTTCTCAGTCCAAACGATGAGATTATTTTAAATTGACATTTTACCTTAAAAACCCCCAGCCACCCCCACCCAAGCCCCGCCCAGCTGTCCTGCCCAGACTGCCAAGAACCCCGACCCCCCGGGACAGCCGTGACCCACGCACAAAGCAACAATCACCCCGTCCCTGCACGTAGCTGGGCCAGGCCCCACCGGCTCCTGGACGCCATTGGGCCCGGATTCTCCAAAGGGCGCAGTGCAGACATGTCACCCAGGGAATGGCCGAGCAGGGGGCCCACCTCTGGAGCCGAGCCCGGTGGCAGCTCCGCCCAGGGAGCCGGGCCAGGGGCTGGGTGCGTTCCTGCCCGGACAGGAACTCGCACTGGGTTAGTTAAATGGGAGCAAACCCATTCCTCAGCGACTTCAGCTCGGAGGGTCTGAACTGGTTTAACGAGGGTCTTGTCTACATGGTTTAATTTCAAGCCGTTTCAGAGTCGCCGCCCTGCTTTGGGTTTCAGGGAAGCAGCGCGCATGCCGGGGCTGCGCCGGAGTAACTGGATCCATCTGCGTTCACCTCTTAGGGGGTCCCAGCCCGGCTTCCCCCTGGAGATGAGGCCTCCCGAGGTTTGGGGAAACAGGGGCAAACAGAGGGGTCAGCCAGCATCAGCGGGTACAGGCTGAAATCAGAGCGTCCACACTGCACCCCTGCGTTAGCTGCTGCACCCGAGCCCATCAGCTGCCTGGTGTTACGTCCCCCGGACCCTTCTCCCTGGGGACACGCCGACCCACGTGGGAGCCGGCTCCCCGCCACTGAAGGTTTGCTGCCCGCCCGCCCAGCGTCAGCGGGGCCTGCCCGGGGCCTGGCAGATCGGTGTCTGCGCTGGCAAGGCCATGCGCGCCCCTGCCCTGTGTCCAGGCTCAGCAGAGAGGCCAAGGGCGGAATGGGCCATGGTGTGTGAGCTCCCAGCAGGGTGGAGACGCTCGGGCAGCGTTGGTAAGTAGTGATCTCAGGCAGGGTCCGGGCAGCGCCCGACGCGACGGGGCCCTGATCTCGGGCAGGGTCTGTGCCGTGCCCGGCGCGACGGGGCCCTGATCTCAGGCAGGGTCTGGACAGCGCCCGGCGGGGCCCTGATCTCGGGCAGGGTCCGTGCAGTGCCCAGCGGGACCCTGATCTCGGGCAGGGTCTGGGTAGCACCTGGTGGGCTCTGATCCCGGGCAGAGTCTGGGCAGTGCCCAGCCCGGCGGGGCCCTGATCTCGGGCAGGGTCCGTGCAGCGCCCGGCGGGACCCTGATCTCAGGCAGGGTCTGTGCAGCGCCCGGCGGGGCCCTGATCTCAGGCAAGATCTGGGCAGCGCCCGGCGGGGCCCTGATCTTGGGCAGGGTCTGGGCAGCGCCCGGCGGGGCCCTGATTTCGGGCAGGGTCTGGGCAGCGCCCGGCGGGGCCCTGATCTCGGGCAGGGTCTGGGCAGCGCCCGGCGGGGCCCTGATTTCGGGCCAGGTCTGGGCAGTGCCCGGCGGGGCCCTGATCTCGGGCCGGGGCAGCGCCCAGCGGGGCCCTGATCTCGGGTAGGGTCTGGGCAGTGCCCGGCGGGGCCCTGATCTCGGGCCGGGGCAGCGCCCGGCGGGGCCCTGATCTCAGGCAAGGTCTGGGCAGCGCCCGGCGGGGCCCTGATCTTGGGCAGGGTCTGGGCAGCGCCCGGCGGGGCCCTGATCTCGGGCAGGGTCTGGGCAGCGCCCGGCGGGGCCCTGATCTCGGGCAGGGTCTGGGCAGCGCCCGGCGGGGCCCTGATCTTGGGTAGGGTCTGGGCAGCGCCCGGCGGGGCCCTGATCTCGGGCCGGGTCTGGGCAGTGCCCGGCGGGGCCCTGATCTCGGGCCGGGGCAGCGCCCGGCGGGGCCCTGATCTCGGGTAGGATCTGGGCAGCGCCCGGCTCATCAGGGCCTCGATCACGGGTGGCACCTCCAGGCGTTACCTAACACACTCCTGAGCCACGCCAGAGGGATTCTCCCTTCCCCGCCCAGTCCCGTCACGTCTCTGTGGCAAGCCCAGGAATTGCTGATGCAGCAAAGTGAGACTCAGGGCCTCTGGGCTGGGCAGCAGGATTCCCCGGGTGGGGCAATCGCTGGGCACCTCCCGCCCCCCGGGAATGTTTCCCGGTGGCTTCTGGGAAGCTCGTCTGGAGAGAACGAAATCCTCGGCCTCACCCTGAACGGGCGCTGCCAGCGGAGCCGTGTCCCAGGGGTGCGGCTGGTTCACGCCCGGGCTCCACCTCCCACTGACCAGGGAGGTCAGGCTGGAGACGGGCCTGCAGGGACCCTCGGGCAGGGCATGGGCGTGGGCAGCGGCAGGAGGGGGCCATCGTCTCTCCAGGTGCCACCCGGCTATGGATGGGGTGGGGAGGGGCTGGGCCTTGCCCAGTGGAACCGATGGGGGCTAGATGGCACCTGTGCGGGGCTCCTGGCAGGACACAGGGTGCCACGAACGAGCGGGATGGCGGCCTCCCGGCGCATCGGGGAGTCCCACTGGCGATGGACGGGCTGCCCCAAGGGTGCCCGTTTATCACCGCAGCCCCATTGCCTGATCTGCCCTGGATGTGTGCCCCACTCTGGTGCTGTTCCCCAGGGGCCTCGGCAGTCACCCTGCTCCCTTCTCCTGAACTACAGGCCGGAGAACTGGGGCCTCCCCACCCATCCACAGGGTGCAGCCCTTTGCATTCACTTTCTGTCGGCACCTGTCCCCCCATCAGGTCTGTCCCCGCGTCGCCCACCCACCCAGCCAGCTCCAGGCTCTGCTAGCACAAGGGCGCCAGGATCTCCTTGGGTGATCTCGGTTCCGCCACCAGGCGTGCGTGTGTCTCTCCACATCACAATACAGAACCGCGCGGTGTCACTTCCCTCGCTCGGAGCCCTCCACCGGCCCCTTCCCCCCATCCGGGGTTTTCTGACCCTAACCTGAGCCCCCAGCCAGCTGTAGGAACTGGGTTCTCTGGGCCGCTCAAGACATCAGCACCGCTGGGTGACCCGGGAACGGGACAGACGGATGTGTCAGTCAGTCAATAGCCACCCACCGCCGGGCCTGCTGGGGGTGGGAGCGCTCTAGAGCGTAATCCCAAACAAATCCTCCGCCAAACTCCATGGACTGGCACCCACCGGAGACCTGGCCAGAGGGGGAGGCCGCCCCGCACCCCAGGAATGATTTTGCCAAGTTCACAAAGCAAAACAAATTGCAGCCGTGCGAAAAGCAAAAGCAGTAAAAGCCGGGGGGAAGCGCCTGTTCGGGCTGCGTAATCCCTGCCTGACAAATTGCAATTTGGCAAAGTAATTGGCCGTGGTTTTCCCCCCTCCCCCCACTCCCATCTGATCCAATTCCAGAAGTTGGGAGCCTCCTGGATTGTTTTGCCAAAAGCAACTCGGTAACTTTGCAAAATTAAACTTGGATGAAGGGAAATTTACTGTCAAGTCAGCCGGGTTTTGCTGGCCAGGGGGCACTCAGGAATTCTAGCTACAGTTGTGTGTTCCCCGTAGGCACCGAAGTTTGGTGTCCCGGAATAGCGACTCCCGCATCTTGTGGAATCGAAAAAGGATCAAGTCTTTCTAAAAGTTTGAGTGGTTTTAAAAAAACCCAAATTAAACTCATCCGGCAGGTCCTGAGACAAAGCGTCCCATAAGCAAAACCATCCCCTTGAACCAGAAACCGTTAAACTGGGCAAAATTCCTGCTCCCCCTCAAACCTGTAGTTAATATATCTATTTTTAAAGTTATTTCAAAAAAATGCATCATACCTTTGGGAGCCGGACGGGGATGGTGACTCGCGTGCCAAGGGAAGGATCCTTTTCTTTTCCTTTTTGATGTTTTCTCCCCCAAAATCGCACCCTTTGGTGCCTCGAGGCTGAAATTCCACTTTTCGAGGCACTTCGCTTCTTTCCAGGAGAAAAACGTAACATCCAGAGAAATGATTAAAAACGAAAACCCGAATCAGTGGTGATTAAGATCGTTAGCCTTCCTCTTCACAAAACTTTCCCCATCTTTCTTTTCCCTTGAAATCCACCAAAAGAAAAAGAAATGGTTAACAAAAATGTGATTTTTGTCTGCTCGACGCAGGCCGGGTTATAAATATTCCATTCGCAGACGGCAGCCCGGGACCACCTTGGAGAAGGAAGTCTTGTTTTTCTTTTAAGAAACTTTCCCGATGATTTCTTGAGTCTTTCCACATGGGAGAGCGACTCAGTGTAACGCTGCCGGGCTTTGATGCCGCGCTGGGGCTTTGGGGGAAGTGTCAGGACAGACAAAAAAAAAAAATTCTCTTTCTTTGCCCCTTTCAAGTTGCGGAGCAGTTTTGCGAAGGTTTTTTTTTTTTTTAAGAAAAACTTTTAAGGCTGAATGTGGAGGAGGAGGGCTGAGCTCTGTGTGAGGAACTGAATTCACACAGCATGCTGTCTACAATTTCAGAGACACTTTGAAAACCTGGGATGGATCTGTGCACATACACACACACACACACACACACACGCATGCACACACAGAAGGCAGCAGGCAGCCAAACCCTGCTGCAAACTCACAACTTTCCCCACCCAAGTGCCATCTCGAGGGGGGGGGGGGAGAGGCATTTTCACGCCCTCTGCCTGCCCGCCCGGCCTGAGAAGGCCATTCGCGGTCCTAGGTGCTGCTCTCCGGACCCCTCCGGTTCTGTGGGGCTGTATAGGAATGGAGGAGTTCGTGGGAAGAGGAAAGCGGGAGGGGGCATCAGGGCCACGCAGAAGTTTTGGGGAGACCTGAGGCAAAATCTGAACCTGAGGCCTCCCACCCTTCCAAAAAAATACCCTGGGGAGGAAGAGGCTGGGGCGGGGGCTTGGCCGGACTCCCGGTTTTGGTCGATGCCCCCTGGCGCACAGGGTCACAGCGCCACTCGGGTTTGGGGGGGCGGCCGAGACCCCGTGCAGCAGACTGGCTCAGACTCCACGGGCTTGGGGGCAAACAGGGGGCTCTTCTCCCTGCCGCGGGGGGTGTTGGCAGGTAGAGAGGAGCCGTGAGTTAGAGCCAGTTCTCTGAGGCCTGGGGTGCCCCCCCGAGCATCACGGCAAAGGGTGTCCCCAGCGAGTGGTTCGCACGGTCGGGGTCTGGAGTGAAACATCTCCAGGGGCCGAGGTTTTCCAAAGCCTCAGGTTTGGGGCCCCCGGCTGAGACAGCAGATTTTCCGGGGGGGGGGGCAACGAGAGGGGGCAGCATCAGGGAAACCTCTGCCCACCCCCCACGTCCAGCCCTGCCAATGTGCTGGCCCCCATCTGGGGGGACAGGAAGCGGGGGAGGCACCTTCCCTCACTGGCCTCTCTGCTGGGGCTGCCAGCAAAGGGTCCCCAGGAAATGGTGTCGCATTTGACCTTTAAACTCCCTGTTTCTTTGGGGGTCTCGGAAAGGGGAGGGGACTACGCCTGGGGGCCCCCCCCTTTTGTTGGCTGTCAATCTGGCAGAGATGCGGGTCATTTATGACATGCCCGTGACGCGAGCCAGCTCTGGATTGTGCCCGGCCCCGGCCCGGGGGAGCCACGAATCCTGGACAGGCGAGGCGATGTCATCCCATGGCGCGATGACCTCACAGGGCCCACGATGATGTCGGGCCCCAGGGAAATGATGTCACGCTCGGTGTGGGGGGGTGCCGAGAGCCCACGTGATGATGTCATGCCCTCAAGGTCGCGCTCCAGTGAGCGAGGTCACCTCACGGCGTAGGGTCACGCAGCGCTGTCCTGTCGCCGTGGCATGTCACGCAGTGATGTCACGCCGTTGTCACCTCGTAGTGTGATGTCACGGGGCGATGACGCAATCTACCTGCGCGCTGGGGGTGTAAACGCCGGGCTGGGGTCAGCCAAGGGGCCGGACATGCAAAGCCGGTGACCCCGACCTGCTGCTCCGGGCTTGGCCGCCCCCTCGGGGCTCTGGCGCAGCTGGGCCTGGCCGGCCCCCACTTCCCCATGGGAGCTGGGGGCACATCTCTCCCCCCTCCAAGGCTCCCCCCCACAGTTCTCCCCCCCACAGCTCTCTGCCCCCCCAGCTCACCCCCCCAAGCCTCACCCCCCCACAGCTCTACACCCCCAAGACTTACCCCCGCAGCTCTCCCAAGGCTCACCCCCCATGGTTTCCACGCCCCCATCCCTTCTCATGGTTCACCCCCATCTCCCAGCTCCCCACAACCCCCCTCATACGGTTCCCCTGCCCCCCACCCTCAGGGCCTAGCCAACCTCCCGCAGATAACTCCACTCACTGCAGTGGGGGGGGGTCGCTGGATTCTCCCTGGGATCCGGGGAGGTTCCTGGCCTGGGGGAGACGGGCCAACATGGCTCCTTTAGGGCCTGTGATGGGATCGGGAGCCTGAGCCCTGGAACGGCCTGGAGCGGGGACTGTGGTGGGGTCAGTCAGACTGGGGATAGAACCCAGGAGTCCTGACTCCCAGCCCTGCCCCCGCTCCAACTACTAGACCCCTCCCTCCCCCAGCCAGGGATAGAACCCAGGAGTCCTGACTCCCAGCCCTTCTCGCACTCCAACCACTAGACCCCTCCCCCTGTCCCCCAGCCAGGGATAGAACCCAGGAGTCCTGACTCCCAGCCCTGCCCCCGCTCCAACTACTAGACCCCTCCCCCAGCCAGGGATAGAACCCCGGAGTCCTGACTCCAAGCCCTTCCTGCACTCCAACCACTAGACCCCTCCTCCTATCCCCCAGCCAGGGTTAGAACCCAGGAGTCCTGACTCTCAGCCCTGCCCCCGCGCCTACCACTAACCCCTCCCCCAGCCAGGGATAGAATCCAGGAGTCCTGGTTCCCAACCTGCCCTGCTCTGACCACTAGACCCCACTCCCCTCCCAGAGCTGGAAGACAGGGCCCAAGTTCAGGCTCATGGAGGTTCCGGACACAGGTACCCTCCCAGTTTTGGGGGGGGGGGTAGTTGCAGCAGGTGGGGTGTGTTGGAGACAGGAAGGGGGGTCTACTGGGTTAGAGCAGCGGGGGCTGGGAGCCAGGACTCCTGGGTTCTCTCTCAGCTCTGGGAGGGGCGTGGGTCTAGTGGTCAGAGCAGGGCGGGTTGGGAACCAGGACTCCTGGGTTCTGGAAGGGGCATAGGGACCCCTAGAGCATACGCACACGCAGCCTTCAGTGCTCCCCATATCAGGGATTCCCGGCATGGAGGATTTTAGAGGCTGCCTATCCAACCTCGCTACCCTCCTCCCGCTCCAGTTCCCCACCAGATGCTACTGTACAGCCGGGCCTCTAGTGTCCCCGGATTGTGCCAGGCGGGACCAGGGCCGGGTCTCGTCTGCACTACACTTTGCAACTGGGTGGAAACGGGTCTGGCTAACGGGCCAGGCAGGGCCTGAGAGTTCAGATCTAGGACCCAGCTCCTGTAACGTGACCCTGCCCTCAGCCCTCACCCACCCAGATCCCAGCTGCTCCATCCAGGGCTGGGCATGGACCGGCCCCCCTGGCCCAACCAGCCCTGCGGGGAACGTGGGACCAGCCATAACGCTGCCGTGCCAGCCCCACCCCGCTCGCTCCCAGACCTCAGGGCGTCAGGCGGCTGTGCGGCCCCCCAGTATCCGGCTGGTCCCTTTGCCGAGAGGAGCCCAGGATGCTAAAGCCCCAAGCGCGGGGAGGTTACCTGCTGGGCGCCGGGCTCACAGGATTGAGGCCACGCTGCCTGGCATCACCACAGGGCACTGGTCTCCCAGCCCCATCCTGCCGCTGAGCCACCATCCCCTTGCTGGTGCCCCGCACTGGAAGGGACTGTCACTCCCCTGCACGTGCCTCAGTTTCCCTATCCCCTGGCTGGCTGTTGCACGTTGTGGGGCAGGACTCTTCCTCACCGTTCAGAGAGCAGAGCCAGACCCAGCCTGCTGGTGGATTTCCCGGAGTGGGGGGAGCCTGGGGCCCAGGATGTGGAGGGGGGGCAGATGCCCCACAGGCTGTCTGAGGGGGTGTTTCCCCACAGGGTCCCCTGGACTGGAGGGAAGCATGGAGCCTATAAAGCGCGCTGAGGCCAGGGGGAGCAGGGGCTGCGGGGGTGACGCGAGTGAGCATGGGTCTCTGGGACAGGTAACACTCTGCCTAGACCTTCCCGAGCTGGCACCGGGCTCCGGTCACCCCTTCCTCCCTGTGCTGGCACCGGGCTCCAGTCGCCCCTTCCTCCCTGCACTGGCACCGGGCTCCGGTCGCCCGTCCCTCCCCGCGCTGGCACCGGGCTCCGGTCATCCCTTCCTCCCCGCGCTGGCACTGGGCTCCGGTCGCCCGTCCCTCCTCGCGCTGGCAACGGGCTCCGGTCGCCCCTTCCTCCCCGCGCTGACACCGGGCTCTGGTCGCCCGTCCCTCCCTGCGCTGGCACCAGGCTCCGGTCGCGCGTCCCTCCCCACACTGGCACTGGGCTCCGGTCGCCCCTTCCTCCCTGCGCTGGCACCGGGCTCCAGTCGCCCGTCCCTCCCCGCGCTGGCACCGGGCTCCGGTCGCCCCTTCCTCCCTGCGCTGGCACCGGGCTCCGGTCGCCCGTCCCTCCCCGCGCTGGCACCGGGCTCCGGTCGCGCGTCCCTCCTCACGCTGGCACCAGGCTACGGTCGCCCGTCCCACCCCGAGTTGGCACCGGGCTCCGGTCGCCCCTTCCTCCCCGACTCCCCGAGCTGGGTCCGGGCTCCAGTCGCGCGTCCCTCCCCGCGCTGGCACCAGGCTCCGGTCACCCCTTCCTCTGCAAGCTGGCACCGGGCTCCGGTTGCCCGTCCCTCCCTGCGCTGGCACTGGGCTCCAGTCACGTGTCCCTCCCCGCGCTGGCACCGGGCTCCGGTCACCCGTCCCTCCCTGAGCTGGGACTGGGCTCCGGTTGCCCATCCCTCCCCGCGCTGGCACCAGGCTCCGGTCGCCCTTCCCTCCCCAAGCTGGCACCGGGCTCCCCGCTGTGCCTGCCCCCCCGGGGAACGCCCCTTGCAGACTGGCTTGTCTTGGTTCCTGGACACACTGACCCCTTCCCCAGCCCACCAGGTGGCCTGCTCAGGCCTTGGTCTGGGAATCACTACTCGGTGGCGGGGATCGTCCTGCCCACAGCTCCCTCCTGCCCCTGTTCTGGGGGCATTGGACTGAGCAGGGCCCAGGGTGCCCCCCAAATCCACGAGGGGTATGTGATGGGGGCTCCAGCTCCAGGGGGGTCAGGGTGCTAGGGGCTGTTCGGGCGCCGTGGGGCCTGCCCCCATTTGCAGGCCGGACGCATGGCCGGCCAGGGCCCCAGAAGGGCGCTAGCAACCGCTGCCCGAGCCAGCCCCAGCCAAAGTCGAGCGCCACGTTGCGGGTTGCTGGGTGAAGGGTGAGCAAACAGCAGGTGCCGGGGTCAGGCTCCCACGGGGCTGTGGGGGGAGATTCGGGGCCAGCTGCCGCTTGGGTAACTCCGGCAGGGGATTGCAATTCCCATCACCTCCAGACCTGCCAATCCAGCCAAGGCCAAACTGTTCCCAGCAACCGGGACATGTCCCATCCAGCCCCTCCATGGGAGCTGGGGCACTGCTCACTTACTCATGGGGCTGGACCAAGCCCCCAGGCAAGTGGGACGGCCTGAGGGGGGAGGGAAACAGCCACAGGGACAGGTGGGGAAACTGAGGCAGAGTGAGGCCATCCAAGGAGCCTGCGTCCGCGCTGGGCCTGGAATCCAGGAGTCCGGGCTCCCAGTCCTATGATCAGCCCCCCCTCCCCTCCAGGGCTGGGAAGAGAACCCAGGAGTCCTGGCACCAGGGTAATGACCCACCCTTGCGGGGCTTATTTTTAGCCCAAGGTGGCCCCGCCCCCACCGGGCTGTTGCTGTGGTGACCGAATGCGGGGCAAAGGGCCGTCCCAGCGGGCGGGGGGCAGGAGCGGGGGCTTCAGGGAGCGCGGCCTTTGCCCGGCGGGAACATCACGGGCCAGACCCAGTGTGGGGCAGGATTCCCGGCGGGAGGGGTCTGCTTGGGGGCCAGACCCCAGAGCTGGGACTGACCCTGCCCCGTTCACCCCCCCCCCAGTAACTCCCCACCCCCCGATTTCAGAAATTCCGTTCAGGGAAACTTTCCCAGCCCCACCAGCGGGGCCAGAGGGCGAGAGAGGCCGACCCCAGGAGTGTTTGGGGGGGGCACGACCCCCCCGGGACGGGGTCACATGCTGCATTTGGGGGTCTGCTATCCCCCCCTCCAGCTCTACCGGTGCCCCTCACTTCCTACCCGCAGCCCTGCTAGCCCAGCCCTGGGCTCCCCCCACCCCAGCTCTGCCCCTGCTGACAGGGGAGTGAGGTGCAGACGCCCCCTTGTGGTCACCAGCTAAATGTGCACCGGGCAGAGGGCTGAGTGTGTTTGGATCCAGCACCTGTTCGTCTGCCCTGGCGCTGGGGCGGGGCAAATGGGAACCTGGAGGGGGCAGTGGTGCAAACACGCACATGCACATGCACACAGACACACATGAGCACACACAGACACACACGCACATGCGCACACATACTCACACACACACTTGCACATGCACACATGCGTCCACACACACACACACAGACGCACACACGCACGCACATGCACACACATGCATGCACATGCATACACACACACATGCACACACACACATGGACACACACCCACACACATGGACACACACCCACACACATGCACGCACGTGCACACACTGCTGTGAGCCATGGCACTTGTGGGCCCAATCCTGCCCCCTGAGGTGATACCCCGGCGGCTGCCTGGGAGCTGTGGGAGGCCCTTGGTGCTGCCCGCAGGTGCCGGGGCCGAGTGCTCCGGGCAGGGGGGCTCTGCTGTCTCACCAGCCCCCTGGGCAGCATGAAGGGTTCCCCTCTCCCCGGGCTCAGGCCCTTCCCCTCCCCCCCAGAGCAGCAGCAGGGTCCCCGGGCCCCTGACGAGGGGACAAGTGCCCAGCCTCTCTCCCCCCCGGAGTGCCGCCACGTCCGGCAGTGACACCCCCCCTCCCCGCCCCGGGAGACTCCGCTGCGGGGCGGGTGGGACGAGTCGGCCGCTCGGCGCCGGAGCCCAGCACCCCGACTGGCCAGGCATTGGCGGCACCAACCCCAGTTCCTGCGGGGTCCCGGCCTTGTCCCTCGCCGGGTAACCTGGCTCCTACCCCTGGCGACTGGCTCCTGCTCCCGGGTGACTGCCCACAGACTGCCAGAGGGACCCTGCACTGAGGCAGGACCAGGGGAGCCTAGATCAGCCCTGACCGGGATTCCCGGCCTCCCCTGGGGCCCGTTCCAGAGCTCCAGCCCCCTGGGGGCCAGCAGCTTTTCTCCATCTCCCCTGTTGTTCTTGTCCTCGATCACCAGCCCCTTTATCACAGCCCCTAACACGAGGGCTGTTCTCCGGCTCCCCTCCCCGTTCGACAGCGAACTCGTCTGATGGGCTTTCAGCCAGTTGTGCACCCACCCGACAGTAACGTCACCTCTAGCCCACATCTCCCCAGTCTGCTTGTGCACCTGGCGTGGGACAGTGCCCGAAACCTCCCCCAAATCAAGCTGTGTCGTGTCTGCAGCTTCCCCCACCCACCAGGCCAGGAACCCCACCCAAGAAGGAAGGGAGGTCGGTTTGGCGACTCCTTATAATGCTGTTATCTCTGGACACTCGCAAACTGCTTGTTATCATGGCTTCCGGTATCTTTCCAGGTGTCCAAGTTAAGCTGCTGGTCTGGAATTCCCCCGGTCTTCCACTCACCCCCAGAGCCTCTCGCCTCCGTGCCTCAGTGTCCCCTCCTGGGCCCTGTGAGCTCTCGGGGGCAGGTCTCTCGCTCTGTGTCTGTGCGGCAGCAGGGCTGGGCCAGGACTAATCCTCTCCAAACGCTGCCCCTAGCTCTCGCCCCTTCCACCTGCAGCTCCGCACACATCTGAGATGCAAGAACGAAGGAGGGTTTCAGCCCCTAGGGGGCGCCAGGTCTCAGCGGCTGGGAAAGGAGCAGGGTGGGGGGAGACCTGAGCTAAGGCCCCGGTGCTCTGCCTGGCCGTGGTAGGCCAAGTCCTAGGGCCCCTGGGTGCACGGGGGCTCCCGGCTCAGGGGGGCTCCCTGCCCCAGCAGGATCGGGCCCTAGCCTGGCACCAGCTGGGAGAGGTTCTGGGCGGGAGAGTTTTGCAACAGGTCTAAGCGGCTTGGCCTGGATTGGCTCCGGAATGTGACCCTGGCCGAGCTGCCGGGCCGCGTCTGCCCCAGAACTGGCCACTTCCCGCAGCCCCTTCCCTGGCACAGACCCCAACCCCCGCTCAATGCCGCCTTCCCCACAGCGCTGCAGGGCTGGGCCCACCAGACCCCCAGAACCGGTCCCTCCACCGGGCGGGTGGAGCGCGAACTGGCCAGACAGCAGCAAGGACAGAGAGACAGCCGGACAGCCAGTGGCCCCCGCCCTCCCCCAGCCTCCCACGCCTTCTCCCCCAGCGGGGAAGCCCCCACCCCTGCTAGCAGCCCCTCCCCCACAGCTCGGGCTGTCTCTGTAAGAAAGTGAAAGCGGCTCAGACCGGGTGGATGAGGAGGTGGATTAAAGTCTTAAGGGCAGGCCCCCCCCATCCCCCCCGCGCCAGGCTGGGGGTAGGTTAGTGTGTCAGCGTGTCACTGTGCCACACACGCACACACGGCTGGGGGGGTGTGACGTTATTGATATAATCTGGGACCATATAGATCATTGTTGCAACCAAGGTCCTGTAGTGGCACGCAAATCTTGTATAAAGGGGGTCAAATGGGGTGTCTAGGACAAGGTTATGGTTTACTGGTTATGATTATGCTGTCTATATGTGTGTATCAGTTTTGTAGTTGAAGTTATGAATATTGGCTCTATACTGTCTGTATGGAAAACTTATGCTATGCTTCTGGGTGACATCCCAGACAAGCTGAGATTAGCTCTGCCTAGCCTGCTTGATGGCCCATTAAGGACCATCAGCTATACAATGGACCCATTGAGAGAAGGCAGATACGCCTTGTAACTCAGCAAAGTATGCAGGGACTGGCCCATGTGACTCCAGACTCCATTTTGCTGTAATTTTCCACAGTAAGAACAAAGAGGTGTTCTTACACCTGGAAAAGACTATATAAGGCTGATGCCTCATCTCCATCTTGTCTTCAATCCTGCTTCTTACCTCTGGAGGGACTTTGCTACAAGCTGAAGCTTTGAACAAAGGACTGAGGACCCATCCCAGCGGGGGATGTATTCCAGAGACTTGATTTGAACCTGCAGTTTATTCTATCACTGCTGCAAGCCTGAACCAAGAACTTTGCCATTACTGTATGTAATTGATTCCATTTAACCAATTCTAACTCTCATCTCTATCTTTTTCCTTTTATGAATAAACCTTTAGATTTTAGATTCTGAAGGATTGGCAACAGCGTGATTTGTGGGTAAGATCTGATTTGTATATTGACCTGGGTCTGGGGCTTGGTCCTTTGGGATCGGGAGAACCTTTTTCTTTTACTGGGGTATTGGTTTTCATAACCATTTGTCCCCATAACGAGTGGCACTGGTGGTAATACTGGGAAACTGGAGTGTCTAAGGAGATTGCTTGTGAGACTTGCGGTTAGCCAGGGGGTGAGACCGAAGTCCTCCTAGTCTGGCTGGTTTGGTTTGCCTTAGAGGTGGAAAAACCCCAGCCTTGGGCTGTAACTGCCCTATTTGAGCAATTTGTCCTGAGTTGGCACTCTCAGTTGGGTTCCACCAGAACCGCATTGTCACAGGGGGCACCCTCCAGGCCTGTGCCACTAAACACCAGGGGCACCAGCAGGGCTGGGGGGGAGGGGGAGCCCAGGGCTGGACTAGCAGGGGCTGTGGGTCGGGGTTGAGGGGCACGGGCACAGCTGTGGGGCGGGGGGAGCCCAGGGTTGGGCTAGCAGGGGCTGCGGGTCGGGAGTGAGGGGCACCGGGGGAGCTGTGGGGTAGGGGGGAGCCCAGGGCTGGACTAGCAGGGGCTGCGGGTCGGGAGTGAGGGGCACCGGGGGAGCTGTGGGGTAGGGGGGAGCCCAGGGCTGGACTAGCAGGGGCTGTGGGTCGGGAGTGAGGGGCACCGGCAGAGCTGGGGGGAGCCCAGGGCTGGGCTAGAAGGGGCTGCGGGTTGGGAGTGAGGGGCACCGGCAGAGCTGGGGAGGGGGAGCCCAGGGCTGGACTAGCAGGGGCTGTGGGTAGGGAGTGAGGGGCACAGGGGTGGGGTGTCTGGAATAACACTCCGGGGCAGCTTGGACTTTCCTAGTGGGGAGGGCTGGGGGGGTGGAGTGGCTCCATCCCCAGCTGATCCCGGCATGTTCGGGCCGCCCGGAGCTGATGAAAGTCGCCCTTTGCCTGGGCGCGGGGCCAGGAGAGCAGCCAGGACTTGGCCCCAGATAACGCGGCCCTGAGCTGGCGCTGGCACAACCAGAGCCGGGGGGAGAGTGTGTGTGGGGGGGGGGGCGGCCATCTGATTCTATGCAGCTCCCCCGACCCCTGACCCCCCAATGCCCAGTTCCACTGACCCCTGGCCCCCAGCGACCCCCAACCCCCAATGCCCAGTTCCACCGACCCCTGACCCCCAGCGACCCCCAATTCCCAGCTCCCCTGACTCCCAAGCCCCAGTGACCCCCCAACTTCCAGCTCCCCCGACCCCCAAGCCCTAGCGACCCCCAATGCTTGCTGGGCTACAGGGACCTGCCCTGGGGACTGGAGCTGGCATCCAGCGCGCACATGCCCGGCTTTACCCCCTGGGACTGGCCCAGGAACCTCCCGGCTTCTCGTTCCCCCTGCCCCCACCCGGGGTAGCGTCACCCCCAGCAAAGGCCCTGCTCTCCCCTCAGCCACAGGGGGTCCTGCTGCAGATCTGGGGGCGGGCTGCTAAACACAGAGGGGCCGCTTGAATAACTGGGAATCTGCGCTGGAGTAACCCTGAACCCCTCCCCTCAGGCCGCCTTAAAGCCCTTGGTCCAAGGTGACTAGACTGGACTATCGCTATGGGGCTGCGGGTCCGGACTGAGGGGCACTGGCAGAGCTATGGGGGGTGGGGAGCCCAGGGCGGGGCTAGCAGGGGGCTGCGGGTCAGGACTGAGGGGCACCGGCAGAGCTGGGGGGGGGGAATCCCAGGGCTGGGCTAGCAGGGGCTGCGGGTCAGGACTGAGGGGCACCGGCAGAGCTGTGGGGGGGGGAATCCCAGGGCTGGGCTAGCAGGGGCTGCGGGTTGGGAGTGAGGGGCACTGGCAGGGCTGTGGGGGGGAGCCCAGGGTTGGGCTAGCAGGGGCTGCGGGTCAGGAGTGAGGGGCACTGGCAGGGCTGTGTGGGGGAGCCCAGGGTGGGGCTAGCAGGGGCTGCGGGTCAGGAGTGAGGGGCACTGGCAGAGCTGGGGAATGTGGGGGCCCAGGGCTGGGCTAGCAGGGGGCTGTGGGTCGGGAGTGAGGGGCACTGGCAGAGCTGGGGAATGTGGGGGGCCAGGGCTGGGCTAACAGGGGGCTGTGGGTCGGGACTGAGGGGCACTGGCTGGACTGTATTATCAGCCTCATCCCGGTGTCTCTGCTCTGTAGAGAATTTCAGGACAAACACGCCGTGTTTTCACCCGTTTATTGGAGACGTCGCTCGAAATAATAAAATAAAATAAAATAAAATATATTTTTTTACATTAGTGCGAAAAGAAAATACAAAAAGGCAAACTCGGCACCAGGCTCCACAGCAGGGCGGGGTGGGGAGCCGGGGGGCAGGTTCCCCCTCCCCGACCACCCCGTGCCCTGCTCTGACCCTGGGGAGGTGCCCTACGGTAAACACTCCCCCAATGCATTGAATATGTCCGTCCCACGGCAGCAGAACTGCCACCGCAATGAGAAAAATATCGCTAGAGAATCTGCACCCAAGCGGGTCCCAGCTCCGTCAACAGGGCGGTGCCCGGTGCCCGGCCTAGGCTGGGAGAAGAACTGGCTGGACCCCAGAGACCTGCTCAGCGATTGGCTGCAGCCCCCCAGAAAGGGGTGAAAGGACCAGAGCCTGGGAGACCATTTTCCATGGGAATCTTCTGGGGGTGACAAATTGGGGCTTTCGAAGCACTGACCGTTCTTGGGGGCTGTTCCCAGCCATGCCCGGCTTGTCTGGCCTCCTCCTGCACGTGGGTCTTGCCACCCCCCGGGCGTAACCCCTGGTGGAGCGGACACCAGCCCGGCTCGACCGGCAAAGCGCCAGGTTTGGGAGATCCACCACGGCCCTTGGGAAGCACCTGGGGAAAACGGTCAGTTGGGAAACGGAAAATCTCAACACCGGACATTTTGGGCCCAAAGGTTCCTTTTCTCAGCTGGAAATTGCTAGTTTTCTGCCCAATCCCCTGAAAATCAAAATGTTCTCGGTGAGACGAACCCACCCGCTTTGTTTGGCAAAATTTTCCACCCAGCTCTAGAAATACCCGGCTGGGGCAGCCGAGCCGTGTGCCGCGGGGCGTTGGCCCCGAGCCGGCCCGGAGACCTTTCCTCCACTTGGCACCTGGCCCGGTTTCCTCCTTGCACACTTGTGCTTGAAATGTGTGCGTGCGCTGTGGGGGAGGGAGGGTGTAGCCAGCTGCCTCCTCCCCCCCCCCCCCCCGACACACACGCCCAAGAGATGTATCACGTTAACCAGCCTCCTCCTGGGAGTGAGAGTCCAGAACAATCCCTGACCCGCGTCTCCCGAACAGCGCCCGAGGGCATCGGGGCAGTCTATGCCAACCCTGCTGACCAGCACCGCGAGATTCCCCACGCCCCCCACCTCTCCAGGGGCAGCCGTGCCCCCCTAGCTGCACCCGCAGGCGTCCACGATCATGTCCGGGATGTCGGTCTTGACGATGTTGCTGTTGCGGTCGAAGTAGAGGATGGAGAGGGGCCGGCGGTGTGTGGGCACGCAGCAGGACTGCCCGCCCGTCTGGGTGTTGTGGGCCCGGATCAGGTTAAGCACGGCCGTGTGGGAGGAGGAGGCCATGCCCGGGCTGCTGGCCACGTGGGGCGGGCACTGGCCCATGCAGTAGTTGATCTGGTAGCCCTCTGGCTTGATGATCCAGTCGTTCCACCCGATGTCCCGGAAGTCCACGTAATAGTCTTTGCGGCAGCACAGGCTGGAGGTCTGGTCACAGCGCAGGCTGCGTTTGGCCAGCCGCTGCCCTGGCTCCCGCATCGTGGCCTTGGCCACCAGGAAGGGCTGGTGGGAGCCGCCGGCGTTGCTCCCGGCCGTGGCATTCGCCTGGCACCCGCGACACTCCAGCTCCAGCCTCAGCGTCTTCTCCTGCCCGCGGAAGAAGGCCTGGAGCGCAGGCAGGAGGGCGAAGGTGTGCCAGCCACTGGCCCGGGCCTCCAGCTGCCTCTCGCTCAGCAGCGCCCCCGCCAGGGAAACCCGCAGCGTGACCGGGGAGAGCCCGCTCCGGGGGGCCCGGACGTACAGCCACAGCTGGGCCTGCAAGATGTGGACATCCTGGCCCCTGCCCCGGCTGAACCGGAAACGCAGGCCCGTGCTGGAGGGCGAGGAGAACTCTGTGGGGAGAGCGGGGCTGTGAGAACAGGGGGCGGTGCCAAGCGGGGAATGCCCGTCTTCGCAGCTGGCACCAGGCTCCCTGCTCCACCCAGCCAAGTCCCCCAAGACCCAGGCACCCCTGGGCGGCCGGTCCACTGAGGGGCGCTGTCTCTGACCCGCTGCCCCTACCGAGCTCTGGTGTGTCCCTTCCCTGGAGGCGGCGTTCTAGCGCCGCCCATAGGAGAACCCGGCAGTGACAGCAAGGACCCCCACACCAGTTCAGCTCCAAGGGGCTGGGGGCATTGGGAGACACTGCTGGGTCCCGTCTCTGCCCTGGGGATCTCCTGTGAGGGGATGGACAGCAGAGGCCCATAGGGGGAGGGGTTTGCAGATGACTCCAGCCCCCCAAACATGGGGCTGGGGGGCTGATCCCCTGGGAAATAGATTCCAGTGGGGGACTGTTTGTCCCCCATCCAGCCCCAGAGGCCCCCTCCCCTGCGTGTCAGGAGCAGTGGGATGCCGGCAGTCCTGCCAGCGCTGGGGGGGGTCCCAGTGCCCAGATCTCTCCCTTACCCCCCAAGCTGCCAGGCCCAGAGTGCACCCTGGTCCAGAGACACCCCCCCACCGGTCAGAGATCCACGGACCATCCCAGCCTCGGGGAGCCAGTTCTGCCGCTGGGGAAAGTGAGTCACTGAAGAGCTGGGCTTTGAACCCAGGAGTCGGGGCTCCCAGCCCCCCTGACAGCCAGCCCCCCTGCTCTAACCACTACACCCCACTCCCCTCCCCTCCCATAGCTGGGGCTAGAACCCAGGAGTCCTGACTCCCAGCCCCCCTGACTACCAGCCCCCCTGCTCTAACCACCAGGGGTGGCTTTAGCTTTTTTGCCGCCCTATGCACGGCAGGCAGGCAGCCTTCAGCGGTGCACCTGCAGGAGGTTCCCGGTCCCGCGGATTCAGCGGCGTACCTGCGGGAGGTCCGCTGGTCCCGCGGCTTCGGCGTACCCGCCGCCGAATTGCCACCAAATCCGCTGGACCGGCGGACCTCCTGCAGGCACGCCGCTGAAGGCTGCCTGACTGCCGCCCTCGCAGGGACCGGCAGGGCGCCCCCCCGCAGCTTGCCGCCCCAGGCACGCGCTTGGAGTGCCGGTGCCTGGAGCCACCGCTGCTAACCACCACACCCCACTTCCCTCCCAGAACTGGGGATAGAATCCAGGAGTCCTGACCCACGCCTTGGTCTTAACCCACTAGACCCTGTTCCCCTCCCAGAACTGGGGACAGAACCCAGGAGTCCTGACCCCCGCCTTGGTCTTAACCCACTAGACCCCGTTCCCCTCCCAGAACTGGGGACAGAACCCAGGAGTCCTGGCTCCCAGCCCCCCCACCCTGACGATAGCCACTAGACCCACTCCCCTCCCAGAGCTGGGCGCAGAACCCAGGAGTGATGCTGTGGCACTATCTAGCCCTAGGGAAGGGCTCGGTTAACCTGTGGGGTCCTCGTAGCCAGGTGAGGGGTGGCTCTGCCCCCACCCCCTGCATTGTCTGTCCTGAGAGCAGCCTGGGCCGCCCCCCTGGCCCCCTGTCTCCCCACTCACCCCCTTCTCTGCTCTCCAGACCCCAGGTTTTCCCACCTGCAATCAGAAAAGTTCCCTTTGGTGGGGCAGAGCCGCTGGCTCCGTCCCGCTCCCCGTCCCCGCCTGTTCCCACCCCTGCTCCTGGCTCACCCCCAGCCCCGCCCCTGCCCCCCAGCCTCGGTTCCCCGTCGGCGGCACCCACCTGTCTTGGCAAAACTGATCATCTCATAGCCCAGCTCATTGGCGTCGGGGCCGTCCCAGCGGGCGAAGGGCCCCGGCTGCCCGTCCCGCTGGGCTTTGCCCACATGCAGGTGCCGCAGGGCGTTGGCGACGGCTCCGCGGGGCACCGGCTGGGTGACGTTGGGCCTCTCGCTCAGGTGCAGCTTCTCCAGGATCTGCCGCTTGGCCAGCTCGAGCAGGAAGCGCCTCTCCGTGCCCGGCTCCAGGGTGGGCATCCCGCACGAGGGGCACCCTGGCTTCCCTCCTCCCTGGACCGAGGATCCCCACAGCAAGGCCAGGGCGGTCAGGGCTAGCCAACCCCCTGGGGGCTGCCCGCTCCTCTCCCACTGTGCACCGGAGCCAGGCGCCATCCAGAACCGAGGGCGGCAGGGGGGTAGGGACGGTGCCAGGCCCTCAGGATCTGTCTCCGAGCTCTGCCCAGCCAGTCTGCCTCCTGCTGTCACACCCGGGCTGCCCCGCGTCGCCCTGCCATGCGAGGAGCTGCTCGCCACGGCCGCTGCCTGGTGCCAGGGGCTGAGATGGGTGCTGCTCGCCCGAGGGAGCCCGACTCAGGGCTTGGCTTGAGGTGCTGCCCGTCCAGGCTCCAGGCACTTGTCAGTCATGGGGGCAGGCCCTGCCCTCCTGCCTGCTGTGATTGGCCGGCACCTGGGGCCCCGGGGGAGGGTGCTGGCTGGGGAGGATTGGGGGGTGCTGCCTCCCCCGGCCGGGAACAGGTGCTGAGGGCTCCCGGCAAGGGGCATGATGCAAGAATGGAGAAGGTTGCGCTGCCCAGGCAGTCGGGAGGTGCTGGGGGGCACAGAACAGGCACCTTTGAGAAGGGCCCCTTGGTTCCGTTGCAGGTCACCGACACCCCTGGGTGTTTCCTCCAGGGGCCGGGGACATTGCCCGGTGCCAGCTGGTGCTGCCGTTCTTTGCCCAGGCACTGAGGGGGCAGAGGGCACAGGGATTAACGCTTCTTTCCCAGGCTTCTCCTTTCTCCGCCTGCCTCCTACAGCCTGGGGGGGTCAGCAGCGGCCACTGCTCACTAGCCAGCCCCCACCCCTTGATCCACGGGGCCCCCCCACAACAGACCAAGTGGGGGACAGAGGAGGGGGAGGGCGGAGGAGCTGGGGCTCGGGCCCTACCCACCCCCCAGCAGGATTGCCTGCCCGAGCCCCCTTATCACCAAACGGCTCAGTCCCAGATACGCTGCCCCATTAGCGGTAACTTTCCCTCTCCGGGCGCTGATGCTGGCACGTGCCACGTTACCAGCACCGGGGCCTGACACTGGGAGCTGTGCACAGCAGCCGAGGCCCCTTGCAGCTGCCACGTGGCCTTTGCTCGGTCCTGACGCCGTGGGGAGCTGGGGGCAGCTGTCAGGGGTTGGGGGCAGCTGCCGGCGTGTGAAAGCTGCAGAGAATGGCTGCACCATCCGAGGCCAGGTCGCTCACTCCCGCTCGGCCCTGCCACGCCCGAGTCCTGGCTCAGCGCGGGCCCGGCTGGGGTTTGGGGTCCATTTCTGCTCCCCCAGTCAGGCCGCTAGGCCTGGGAGGTAACCGGCAGGTATAGTGCCCCCTTCCTGCCACGCCTGCTGGGGTGGGGCGGTCTTGGGCACCTCCCAGCGGGGGCACTGCAGCGTGAGATCACGTCTTCTCTCCTTGCTCCACATGCTGGGTTTGGGGGTATCCCAAGCGCAAGTGTCTGAGGAGGAGGGGCAGGCGCACTGACCCTGACTGATCCCCACTGCCCGTCGAACTGGGACGCGCTGGCATCCAAAGTCTCGGAAACAAAGCTCCGGGGGCAGAGGGTAAACACGGCAGGTTCACCAGGCCGTCTGGGAAAAAGCACCCACGTGGCATGACGCAACCGCAGGGCCGGGGCCGAAGTCTGCGGCAGGCCGGGGCCGCGCTCCCAGAATAGCTCAGGAATGTCAACAGTGAGTAATGAGGCCTGGCACGGCGCTGCCACCGGGGCATGCGTGCTGCCCTTGGCACCGGGCTGCCGGTGCTGCCTGGCTCCTGTGTGTGGGGGGGTGTCTCGTAACTGGTGCAGCGCACACGGACACACGCCCGCCCCCGTGCATACAGGGGGACACACACACACAGAGTTGGTGCTTTGGGGGGCTCCAGCCACCAGGACAATGCAATTTGCACGTGTGCATTGTCCCAGTGCGAGGGGGTGACTCCCAGGGCAGCAAAGCCCTCCAGCTGGGACAATCACGGCCTCCTGCGAGGTGGTATCGGGGGGCAGTGAGCAGCGGGGCGCTGCCAAGCTGTCGTTAAGCTCAGCCAGCGCTAACGAGCTACCGATGGGTGCCAGCCAAAGCGCGAGGCCTTCCTCCCGAGGGGGCAGGGTCTGAAGCCGGCACGTGGCACATGGGGAAAGCCGCCTTGGCACAGAGCGCGCGGTACGGGACGGATGCGCTTGGTGCCAGCGGAGAGCAGGGGCGGGGGCTGCATATTGGCGCCACAGGCTGCAGCTGGCTCTGGGCTCTGCCCGGGCGCAGTCTGGGGAAGGACGAAGAAGGCGTTTCCCGGTGAGCTCTGAGGCCAGGCCCGGAGCCCGGCGGCCAGCAGCCTGGGGGCCCGGCAGGTGGCAGCGGTTACAGGCTGGCCCGGGAGAGTTTCGCACCCTCTGTGCACCAGAATTGGGGGCAGCAGGGAATGCCATGGCACCGCCCAGCAGGGTGCCCCCTGCTGCCTTTCCCCCCTCACTGCAGGGTGAGAGCGGGGTCCTGCTGCAGGGCCAGGGGGCGCCTGGCTGAGATGAAAGCTCCATGCCCTCTCGGAGTGGCGAGGCCAGCGCCAGTCTCCCCGTTTCTGCTCCCTGTTGCCAGCGCTAACCCCCTCCCCTGCCTTGGGACTCCGGCGTCATCAAGCCCTCGGGCTGCCAGTCTGCACCAGGCCCCGCCGGCCTTGGGCTGGGTCAACTGGCTCCAGGGGTGCCCCCCCCAGCCACGCGGCCCTGCCTTGCCAAAGGGCAGGGGGGGAATGTAGGGCAAGGGTCGGTACAGTATTTTGAGCGCGGCGCTCACGTTGCATAAGGGTTGTTGTTTATTAAACTGTTCCAAGAAAACAAAGCCCGCGGCCCCGCCTGGCACCACAATGGAGCATGCAGGGCACAGGCCGCCCCTCGTGGTTCCCGGCCCTCGGGACCGTGTCCTGCGGGGCCGGGAGAAAGGGAGCCGGGCCGAGGAGTGAGCCCCCCCCGTTCGCCCCGCAACGGGCACACGCAGGCCCCATCCCAGAGGCGACGCTGCCGTTGGGCCCCGTGTGGCTTGAACGAGGGAGCCTGACTGCGACAGCCGGTCTCATTAGCTCCGCTGTGCCCAGCGCCATGGCTTCGTGGCGGCGAGCACAGCAGGGTATTTTCTCTCCTGGGTGCGCGGGGCAACCCCCGTCCCTGCAAGATGCTCCTAGCCCCCCACGTTCCCCGGGGGTCCCTCAGAGCTGAGTGCCACCCCCCCATCGCTGCTGGGCTGGGGAGAGACAGACCCCCCAGGGCTGGCAGCTTCCTCTGATGGTAAACACGCATCTGGCTTCCCTGCATTCAGGGCCCTGCCGGAGCCCCTGGCAGGCGGGGATTTGCCTGCAAGAGCAGAGGGCACAGAGGGTGCTGCCAACCAGGGCCACGCTCTGCCTCCCAGGGCACCCATCGCCGAGTGCCAGGCCTGCCGGGAGCCCAGTGCACAGGGATGGGACGCAGGCCCGGCTGGAGGCTGCAGTACCGTACCGCGCATGGTGGGAGGGGAGGTCACCGGAAACCGGGCAAGGGGTGGGGAGCTCCCGGGCCTGAGTCCTGGTCCATTCTGGGGGGGGTCTTGGTGCTAAAACCCCCCAGAGCCTTGGGGCCTGGTTCTGTGAACGAACGCACCCAAGAACCGTTCGATCTGGTCACAGACCAGGTCACGCCCCCCCCCCCCCCCCCAGGGAGCGGTGTGGGGAGCTAGCCCAGTGCCAGAGCAGATAAAACCAGCAAGGTCAGCGCCCCGTCTTCCTTTGCCCTCCTGGTCGCTGCAAGAGGAGACCACCCGCCACCGGGCCGTCCCGCTCCGGCCCCCATCCAGGCTGTGATGCTCCCCTGGGCCCCACATCTGGCACCCATGGGGCATGAGCCACGCAGGGTCGCCCCTCGCCCCTCGCCCACTTGTACCAGGATGCAGCCCCCGGCCTCTGGCTCCGCACACCCTCCTCCCCCCTGCTCCCCGGTGCCCATGGCTGGCTCGGAGGTACCAGGGGGCCTGCACGTCTCCTGGGGCGCTAGCGCCACCTAGTAGTAGTGGGGGGTGTCGCACATGCTGGGACCCACTGGGTGCCTTTGCCGGGCCCCCATAGGATCCAAGCTGCTGCAGCTTGTGCATCTAACTCTGCCGATCCCCGGTTCGATCCCCGGCGTAGCCTCCTAGAGCCCAGCCATAGGGAAACCTCTGCCCTCCATGTCCCCTCTCTCTGGCTGGCCCCCAGCATGGCAGCGTCTAGCGCCCACAGGGGCTGCTCTACCCTTGGAGGGACCCCGTGCGTGTGGGGCTTGCCCAGTATTAGAAGCAGGGCAGAGGCAAGGGGGCGTAGCCATCTCCTGGGGAGCCTCCCCGGCCCTGGGCAAAGCTCTCTGCTCTGGGCCTCGTGTCCCGCGCGGGTCTTTGCCCCCCTCCTCTGGGGCTTTACCGGCTGCCCCCTGTTCTGCTCCCTTGGGGTCCCTTCTATTGCACCCCCTGCTGGAGGCTTTGGGTCTGTGCAGCCGTCGAGCTAACGGAGCTAGGTCTGAAGGATCCCAACGACCTGCCCTGGGGACAGGGGGGTGTCACATGAAACCCCATTTTACGGACCTGCTTCCCCACTGCTGGATTTGGCAAGGAGCCACACCCCGCGCCTTGCAGGGCACCTCGGCCAGCCGGCGTCGGAGCTGGGTCTCTGGGGCAGCTGGTCACGGACTGGGAGCCACTGGGGAACCTGAGCCCGCTGGATCAAGCCCATCGGAGATCCCCATTTCGCCTCCTCTGTGTCCCCAGCATGCCAGGCTCTGGCTCCGGCTCCGGCAGCTCCCACGCTGGGCACCCTGTGGGGCGGGTGCCCAGAGCCCCGGCTGCGCCCTGATACCCCACCAGTGTTGGGATGCAGCCACTCCCTCCCCGAGGCGGCCGGGCTGAGAAGATTGTTGCTGCAAAGGATGGGTACCAGGTGGGCACCGGAGCGGCGCCAGGGTTTTTGCCGCCCTAGGCGGGGGTCCTTCAACGCTCCCGGTCTTCGGGGCACTTCGGCGGCGGGTCCCGGAGCGCGGAAGGACCCCCCGCCACAGAATTGCCGCCGAGGGTGGCAAAATGCCGCCCCCCCAAATCCTGCTGCCCCAGGCGACCGCCTAGGTGGCCTAAAAGGAAGCGCTGGCCCTGAGTGGGCGGGGCTAGTTGTAGCCCCTCCCCCCATTAGACAGACCCCACCTGAGGAAGGGAGTGGCATCTGGAGGGGAGGGGTCTGGGAGTCAGGACTCCTGGGTTCTATTCCCAGGTCTGTCGTTTGCTCCCTCTGGCTTGGTATCAAGCCCAGTGGACAGCGGCAGAGAGGGACTGAGAGCAGACGGAGGTCTGGGTGTGCCCATGTGGGGCAAAGAGCCCAGCTTGGACCAAGGACCATAGGCGGACTGGGGCCTGCTGGAGCCCTTGAGCGGAGGAGAGGCGTGGCCTGGCCGTGGAGCCCTGGAGAGAGTTGTGAGGCAGAGGACGAGCTGGGAGGGGGCTGGAGGCGAAGTCCGGCCGGACCGAGAGTCTTTTGCTCGGTGTGTTGATTAGCTCTTACCCCAGAAGGCTCAGCTGGAAGGCCCCAATCACCTCGATGCTGGAGCACACCAAAGATGGTGGTGGGTAAACTGAGGCAGAGCGGCCGCATTGTCACATCCAGGCCCAAGAGGCCGTGCAGGGACAGTCTCTGTGCCACCCCTCTCATGCAAAGCTGGTTCTTGGCTTCGAACTCCTGGGCAGCCCATGACATCGCCCCAGGTGCGCCCTCCCTGTCCCCACCTGGCCAGCCAGGCCCCAGGGGTGGGCGGGAGCAAAGGAGGGGAGATTTTGGCTGAGAACTCTGCCCCTTCCCCCTTCTTCAGAAAATCCCCCTGGGGCCAGGAATGTCCCCACGGAGCCTCGTCTGAAAGGCCCCAGGCAGGAAGGACCAGGAGCTGGGCTCTGGGGATTGTCCTCTCCGGGTATAACGGCTCCAGCGCCCGGTCACTTTGCACAGGTGGCCAGGGCCAGACCGGCCGTCCCCACAGCCCACGGTGAGAAATCGCCCCCAGACGCCAGCCTAGAGCCGAGCCCTTTTCCTGGTAGAAACGGGCCGCTGTGAGGAATTCCCACCCCGCCCCCTGAAGTCAGCGCTGCATGGAGACCCCGCTGCAGCCGCTGGCACCGGGCGCCCTTGGACCTTCGCAGTGCGGCTGTTGATCTTGGCACAGGCTCCTTCAGGAGCGACGGGCAGCGGCTAGATCCCGGCAGAGGGGAGAGGCCAGTGGCGGCCCCACAGATCCAAGTGCAGAGTCCAGGGGGACGTTTGGCCCCAGCCTGGTTTATTTCCACCCCACCCCCAAAGCCATATCAGCCCTGCAGCCTCCCCTGGGTCTTGCTCGGGGTTGGTTCCGACCCCCCCCAGGAGGCTGGATCAGCCCATCACCGACAGCCGAGTCCCCTGTCGCAGTTTGGCTCATTGACTCAGGGCTGGGCCAGTAGAAGCCAGGCTGAGCCGAGCCGAGCCGGGCCAGGAGTCTCCTGTGACGAAATGGGACTGTTCTGAATGTTTCCTCTGAATACTGTGTGGGTGCCTCAGTTTCCCCTATGCATTTCTTAAGTCTCCAGTGTGCATAAATGGCCGACACTCTGTATCCTGGCAACAAATGGCCGGGGCCCTTCCCCCCTGCAAGGGAATAGCTAAAGGTGAACAAAGAGATCAGGAGACCTCCTGACCTGGGAAAGAGACAAAGGGCAGAAAGGAGGGGCTGGAGGGGGTTTCAGTTCGGAGCTGGCTGGGGACGGGAAGTGAGGGCAGATGTGGGTGTCTGGCTCTCTGGGCCCCAGAATGGACCCGGCCGAGGGGTCCCGTTCGCTGGACCTACAAGCTCTGTTTTAGACCGTGTTCCTGTCATCTAATAAACCTCTGTTTTACTGGCTGGCTGAGAGTCACGTCTGCCTGCGAAGTGGGGGTGCAGGACCCTCTGGCTTCCCCACACCCCGCCTGGTCGGACTCGCTGTGGGAAGCGCACGGAGGGGCATATGCTGAATACTCCAATGTCAGACCCAGGAGGCGAAAACGTGTGAGCTCCTTGCCCTGAAGACAGTCTGCTCCGAGGGAGAGGAGGCTCCCCAAAGTCCTGACTGGCTTTGTGGGGAGCAGTTCCAGAGCATCGCCTGGGGACTCCGTGACATCTCCCCCCAGGGCTGGACTGAGCCAAGCCGAGCTGGGCCAGGAGTCTCCCGCCAGGGCTCAGCCCATAGAAGCCAGATTTTGGGGTGCAGGAGGGGGCTCAGGGCTGGGGTAGGAGGTTGGGTGCGGGAGGAGGTGAGGGATGCGGACTCCAGGAGGGGGCGCATGACCGGGGCAGGGGGTTGGGGTGCAGGCTCCGGGAGGGAGTTAGGGTGTGGGAGGGGGTTCTGACCTGGGGCAGGGGGTTGGGATGCAGGCTCCAGGAGGGAGTTAGGGTGTGGGAGGGGGTTCTGACCTGGGGCAGGGGGTTGGGGTGCAGGCTCCGGGAGGGAGTTAGGGTGTGGGAGGAGGTTCTGACCTGGGGCAGGGTGTGGGGTGTGGGAGGCGGTTCGGGCTCCAGCCAGGCGGCGCTTACCTCGGGCAGCTCCCAGTTGGTGGCACAGCAGGGCTAAGGCAGGCTCCTAGGTGCAGGGGGCTCTGCATGCCGCCCCCACAGCTCGCATTGGCCACCGTTCCTGGCCAATGGGGGCTGCGGAGCCAGCACTGGGGGCAGGGGCAGCGCACAGAGCTTCCCTGATCACCCCCGTGCCTAGGGGCCGCAGGGACACGCCAGCCGCTTCCGGGAGCCGTACGGAGCCAGGGCAGGCAGCCTGGCTTAGCCCCGCTGTGCTGCCAACCAGACTTTTAACGGCGCCCTAGGAACGTTGCACATGGGAAATTGCTACTGAGAACCCAATGAAAACGGGCTTAAAATATAGCACTTCCCACCAGGCGCGCACTGCCCCTAGGGGGCGCTGTGTAGTCGCACGTGCCGAATGGCAGAGAAGGGGGAATAACCTTTGGTTATTAGAGACCCCAGGGTCCCTTTGGCAGAGAGTAGCTCTGGCTGCCACACCGTACCCTCCGCTGCAGGAGATGGGCATTGCCTTCACTTCTTATCCAAAGCTGTTGTAGGGTGGTGGTATGAGGCTTTTAAACGGCTGCTGTACCCCACCCCAGAGGCAGCTGCATTTCAACGGGGAGTGGAACAGCTCTACAAACAGCTGCTGTGTCTCACCCCAGAGGTGGCTGCATCTCAGCGCCGGGCGAGGGATCCCGGTGCAAACAGCTGCCAGGCCCAACCCCAGAAGTGGCTGCCTTTTGGTGGTGGGTGGGTTATCCCGGTGTGTAAAACACCTCAGGATCGCGCTCCAGAAACAGAGATGGCTGTTGCTGCTGTAACTGATTCTGCCCACGCAGAACATCCCCACGTCCTGCTGGCTTTCGGCTTCCTTTCTAGCTCCTCGTTCGCACGTAAAGCCAAACGCAGCCCCTTTGGTTCTGAATCACTCTGCACAGGAAGCGTGTGAGGGCTATAAATACTCCAGCCATATGCCTCGCCTCCTGGCCGCGGGGCCTGTGCGCGCCCTGGCTCCCTGGGTGGGCTGCAGAATGCACGCCAGGACCCCGTGTCGAGCGCCGCTTCGGGCATCTAGGAAGGAGGCCGAGGAAGGTCCAGTGGAGAGAGGAGACTCTGGATGCGGGGAGAGGGATGGTAGCCGCTTCCTCTTCCCCAGTGGGAATCCTATTTCGAGGTCCGGTAACTTCCCACTGTCTATTTCTATTCGCTCTGGCTGGCGCCCTGACACCCACCCGTTACGCTGCACTTCTCACCCAGAGCACTTTCCGAAGGAAGGTCAGTATGAGGAAACTGAGGCACTGGGCAAGGGAGTGATTTGGCCGAGGTCAGCGGCAGAGCCAGGGATAGAACCCAGGGCATCCTGACTCCCAGCCCACTGACTCCAGGAAGGGAAGAGGCATTCAAACGCTGGTTAAAAAGATGTGGGTGGCAAAGGGGGCTGGACTGGCTGCCCCCAGGGACTGAGGCTGGGCTCTGCAGCACCCAGCTCTCAGTATCTCAGCCTGACTAATCTGCATATCCTCGTGCAGGTACAGCCTGGGGGGGGGGGGAGGTGAACTCCCCCCACTTGTCCCCTTCCAGCGTTCCCTGCCGGGAGGGATGGGAAGGCAGTTCTGTCTCTGGTGCTGAGATGCAGCCATCGCTTCTCTGGCCTCTGCTTTGGGTGGACGTGCAGAACACTACTGACTTCGTCTGGACTCCCTTTAACTTCCCCCCTGCAAGCGGGCAGGGGCCCAGTGGCACGGCATAGCCGCTCCCAGGGCCTTTGCATCGGGGTGTCCGCGGGGATGGGGGATGGACTCAAAGCCGTAGCTTCCTCCCTGCGCAGGGACTGGCTTGTGCCTTGCCCGTTCAGGGGCTGGTGTGGCCCCGGTGCTGGCCAACTTTGCCGTAAATTGTGGCCCCTGCTTGGGGTGCAGGTCCAATCACGCCTCCTCCTGCCCTTGTCCTGCCCCCAGCCTCTCCATACCCGGCCCCCAGCACTTCCTGCTGTGGAGGCAGGGCAGGGCCCTCTGTGTGGGGTTTTTTCCTGGAGGTAGGGGGGACACCTCCTCCTGTAGCACCTTTGCACCAGGTCAGCTGCTGTGTGGAGTCTCCAGGGCAGGGGCCCCAGCGCACAGGTGTAAGTGACAGCCAAGCCGCCAGGATGGGAGCCCATAAGATTACATAACGGGTCCCATGTGTCCGACTGGCCGGAGGAACCTTTGCTCCCCCCCACCCGCCACGCACAGACAGATCCCCCCTTATCAAGTCAGCCTGCCCCTGGCCCAGCGAGATAAGGGGGGAAACATTGTGGAATCTGGCTTCGATTGGCTGCCATGGGCTGTGGGCGCAGCTGGCCGCAGCTCTCGCTAGGGGAGTGAACTGCGGAACATTGGCATGGCCTGGGGGCCGGGGGGCACCAGGGATGGGGTCCGTGCGCACCGATGCTGGTGGCCGGGATGGGTCAGAAGCCGGGAAGTCCAGCCCGTGGGAGATCCCAACGTCCGAAATTAGTTTTCGGCTCGAATGGGGATGAAGAGTTGAAACGTCCACGGAGTGGAAATTTGGGGCGGGGGGGTTGGAATGTTTCATTGCGGTGACGGTGAACCCAGGAAAGTGGGAAGGAAACACCCCACTTCGAAAGTGCTCCGTCCACAGCGGCACTTCCCCCCGAGGCAGCTTTTCCCCGAGCCAGCTGTCACCTCTTCAGACCCCGGGCGGAGACCCCAGCCCGCTTGTCAGAGGCCAGAAGCTGCCCCTGGCCGCAGCTGGGAACTGGGCTTTCTTGGGCTTGCCCAGCCGGCCGTGGCCCAAAGGAGCGCCCCAGCGGAGAGGCTTGGGGCTGAAGGGGTCATGCGCCTCCCCTCTCCCCGTCCAGGGGACACATGCCTGGACACTGAGTGTTCTCGATCTTCCGCTTTTTACAAAGCTGAACCTCGCAGCTCCACCGCCCTGAGATGGGGCCCTCGGGCTCTCGCACCCCGGTTCCTGGCTCTCCAGGGAGCCCAGATGGCCTGGGGAGAGACTTGCAGCTGGTCAGCTGGAATCCAGCCTTCGGGGGCTCTCTGGTCAGAGCAGAGCTGGACAAAGAGTCTGCTCTGGGAGCATCACCGGCCCCCCCTGAGCCAAACCTCCAGCATTCATCTCCCTCTCGGTGCTGGAGCCCACACCCCGAACCCCCTGTCCCAGGTCGGAACCCCCTCCTACACCCTAACTCCCTCCCAGAGCCCGCACCCTCACCTGCACCCCGAACCCCCTGTCCCAGGTCGGAACCACCTCCTGCACCCTAACTCCCTCCCAGAGCCTGCACCCTCATCTGCACCCCGAACCCCCTGTCCCAGGTCGGACCCCCCTCCTACACCCTAACTCCCTCCCAGACCCTGCACCCCCACCTGCACCCCAGCCCCATGCCCCATGTCGGACCCCCCTCCTACACCCTAACTCCCTCCCAGACCCCACACCCCCACCTGCACCCCAGCCCCATGCCCCAGATCTGAACCCCCTCCTGCATCCTAACTCCCTCCCAGACCCCACCCTCCCACACGAACCCCATGCCCCATGTCGGAACCTACTCCTGCACCCTAACTCCCTCCCAGACCCTGCACCCCCATCTGCACCCCAGCCCCATGCCCCAGATCTGAACCCCCTCCTGCACCCTAACTCCCTCCCAGACCCCGCACCCCCACCTGCACCCCAGCCCCATGCCCCAGGTCTGAACCCCCTCCTGCACCCTAACTCCCTCCCAGACCCCGCACCCCCACCTGCACCCCAGCCCCATGCCCCAGGTCTGAACCCCCTCCTGCACCCTAACTCCCTCCCAGACCCCGCACCCCCACCTGCATCCCAAACCCCCTGTCCCAGGTCGGAACCCCCTCCTGCACCCTAACTCTCTGCCAGACCCTGCACCCCACCTGCACCCCAGCCCCATGCCCCAGATCTGAACCCCCCCTGCACCCTAACTCCCTCCCAAACCCCGCACCCCCACCTGCATCCCAAACCCCCTGTCCCAGGTCGGAACCCCCTCCTGCATCCTAACTCCCTCCCAGACCCCACACCCCCACCTGCACCCCAGCCCCATGCCCCAGGTTGGAACCCCCTCCTGCACCCTAACTCCCTCCCAGACCCCGCACCCCCACCTGCATCCCAAACCCCCTGTCCCAGGTCGGAACCCCCTCCTGCACCCTAACTCCCTCCAGACCCCGCACCTTCACCTGCACCCCAACCCCCATGCCCCAGGTCGGAACCCCCTCCTGCATCCTAACTCCCTCCCAGACCCCACACCCCCACCTGCACCCCAGCCCCAGGCTCCAGATCTGAACCCCCTCCTGCATCCTAACTCCCTCCCAGACCCCACACCCCCACCTGCACCCCAGCCCCATGCCCCAGATCTGAACCCCCTCCTGCACCCAAACACCCTCCAAGTGCCACACCCCAACCCCTGCCCCAGCTCTGAGCCCCCTCCCAGAGCCCGCACCCCCCCCCGCACCCTAACTCCCTGCCCCAGCCTAGAGCCCCCTCCCGCACACTAAACCCCTCATTTCTGGCCCCACCCTGGAGCCTGCAACCCTAGCTGGAGCCCTCACCCCCTCCCACATCCCAAACCCCTGCCTCAGCACAGTGAAAGTGAGTGAGGGGCAGTGGAGAGCAAGTGAGGAAGGGAGGGGGGGCTGGAGTGAGTGGGGGTGCGGCCTCAGGGCAGGGGCGGGGCAAGGGTGTTCGGTTTTGCGCAATTAGAAAGTTGCTACCTTGATGGCCGGTCCTTAACAATTATTGTCCAGGCCATCATGCACGTGGGGCCAGTTCTTCTTCAGTCAGACCAGCCCAGACAGCCACCTGGACGAGCAGCCCATCCTGGCCGTGAGGAGGAATTAACCCCTTCCTTCCCTGGGGCCGACAATCCAAAGGGAGTGGGGAAACTGAGTCATGCATTGCTGCCCCCCCCCTAATAATAGTAAAGAAATGTCCATGTTCTCCATCCTGGCCTTGCAGGGGTCTCTGGATGACCAGGGATGTTAGCAGGAGCTGCCATCCAGCCCCTTTCGCCAGGATGAATTGCTGCTAAACTGATAACATCTCATTCACACTGGTGCAAATCTGGAGTGACTCCAATACAGCGAGGGGCTTGGATTCTCCATTGTATCCAGGACCCTTTGTTCTGCTCCAGCACTGTAAAGGGGTCTTAACAGAGGGGAAATGACCCCTAAGAATCAGTGTGGAGCCGGCATAAGATCCCTGCACCAACCTTGCTCCTGGTGTATGGGGTGGATCAGGGGCACGGCTGCAACGCACTGAATTATGGGTATTCTTTGTTCCAGAGCGGGCGAGGGCAGGGCAGAAATTAGAGCAGCCCTGAGGCTGCTGTAAGAGCAGGATCTGGACGAGCTGGAGCGGAAGGTGGCTTATATCCTAGCCCTGTCGCATTGGAAACTGCAGGGGAGAGCGGAACGCAGCCCCGTACGCTGGTGTCGGTCCCGTGGTGCTGCCCTCAGACCCCGCTTCCCTAGCTACATCTGCTGGGGCCCACGCCCCAGGGGGCAGTGAGGTTCTCCGCACGGAGCTCAGCCTTGGCTTTGGGAGTCGACGCAGGGTCACCCCCGGTTTCCCAGTGGGAGGACCGGCCCGATTTAGACACCCGAGCTGTCGGCTGTCCTGCCCCCTGCACTCCGAGCCCTCGACCCTCCAGCCCCTACCCCAGGAGCAGTGCTGGGCCGCGGCCAGGAGAAGGCAAATCCAGCTGAGAGCTGGGGGCCGAGGAGGGGAGCCCGGAGCCAAGCCACGCTGAGAGGCCCCCAAGCCGGAAGCTCGGCAGGGGACCAGTCCGGTTGTCCCCACTTGGGGACCAGGTGCGAGTGTCAGACCCAGAGCCGAGCGTCCCTGAGCCAGCTGCGTGCTGCCCTCAGGAGCCTTGGCTGTTGGATCAGACCCCGTCTCGCCGAAAAAAGAAAAAAGATCTAATTGAAGGAGCATGTTTGCTCAGACGGGGGAGGACTTTTGCCCCCCCGCTGGCTTGGCACCCCTCAGCGTGCTGTTTGGGTGCGTGGACGCAAGTTGAGCAAGCAGCGATTGGCAACAGCTCCGACCAGCCCTGCTACGCCCCCTCTCCGCCCCCAGCGGGCCGGCTGCAGAGAGCCAGGATTCACAGTCCCACGGTCCCGAGCGCTGCCCCCCCAGGAGGCGACCCCCAGGAGCAGACAGCAAGAGCCTGCGGCAGGGGCTAGCAAGTCCCAGGCCACCTGCGGCTTGGGGAGCTGGCAGCAGCCTCTTGAGTGGCCCCTGGAAGCAGGGCAGGCCCTGGCGTGCGAGGCCGACCCGGCCTGGCCCCTGATGGGGAATGACTGTTTGGTGAGGGCAGGCCCGCCCCAAGCTCAGCTCCCAGTGCCCGCTGGGCGCTGTGCAGTGCTAGCCGTGGCAGCTGCGTGGTGGCTCCTGGCACCGGCTGGGGCAGGCCTGGGATCCGCGTGTGGGGATGGGGAGGGACTTGCTAGCTGACTGAGGTCACGCGCACACAGATACAGCGTTTTATTGAGGGCACCGGACAGAGGCGGCTCAGGGAGGGAGGAACAGACATCTTAAAGGGCTGTGGGCGCCTCACGGACAGAGAAGCCGGACCGCGTCCCTCCCGTCGGGACCAGCTCGCCCCTCTCCCCAAACCACTCTCCTGGTTCCACAGGACTCGGCGCGCGCCAGCTGATGTCCCAGGCTGCAGCTCCGATTCGGTGCCAAGTAGGGTGACCAGATGTCCCGATTTTATAGGGACAGTCCCGATATTCAGGGCTTTTTCTTATATAGGGACCTATTACCCCCCACCCCCAGTCCCGATTTTTCACACTTGCTATCTGGTCACTCTAGTGCCAAGTGACGTGGTGTGGCCCCCTGTTCCCCGCCCCGCACAGCCGCAGACTCAGAGATCCCAAGGCCCCTTCTGACTGTCTCGTCTGAGTCCCTGGGTAGTATCCCCACCTAGAGCAGAGCTTTTGGAAAATCATCCAGTCCCCATTGCAAAATGGTTCGTGATGGCGAAGCTGCCCCGGCACTTGGTAAATTGTGCCCGTGGCTAGTTACTCTCCCCAGCAAGAATTTACGCCTTCTTTCCTCCCGTCTGAATTTGTCTAGGCAGCACTGACCTCCTCTCTGACCCTACCCAGCATCTCCCCCTGGCGGTCTCTGAGGTCTGGGGGGCTCAGTCCAATTTCCCTGCAGGGTGGGTCTTCACATGGCAGAACCCACTGCTGCAAAGGGGCCCTGGCTGGGGTCCGCAGGACGGCTCGGGAAAGGGCGGAGGGAGGCCGTTTGCTGGGGGTGAGATTCCAGTACCTGTCTTCTGGAGAGAAGGTGCTTGACACAGCACGGTTCAGCGGCACAATCAGTCATGTACGTGAAGGACGTGAATTCCAACAGCAGGACCAGTGGGAACGGGGCCTCGGCGTGGGAATCTCTGTCCAGTCCCGGTTCGAGGGAGGAATCGCTCAGTGCAAAGGCAGCTGTGTGCGCGCCAGGCAGCGGGTTAGGTGCAGCCGCAGGCCTCCACGATCATGTCGGGGATGTCGGTCTTGACGACGTTGCTGTCCTGGTCGTAGTAGAGCAGAGAGAGGGGCCGGCGGCGCGTGGGGACGCAGCAGGAGCTGAAGGCGGCGTGCGCGTCATTGGCCTTGATGAGATTCAGGATGGCTGTGTGGAAGGAGGAGGCCAGGCCGGGCATGCCGGCCACGTGGGTGGGGCAGGGCCCCGTGCAGTAGTTCATGCGGTAGCCCTCCGGCTGGATGATCCAGTCCTCCCAGCCGATCTCCTTGAAGTCAACGAAGAACTGCTTCCTGCAGCACGTCCTGGACTTGCTATTGCACTCGACGGCCCGGCGGCGAATCCGGTGTCGGGGCCTGGCCCGGGCCTTGGCCACCATGAACGGCCGGTGAGAGTCGCTGCTGCTGAGAAGCAGGGCAGGCTCCGGGCTTCCTTCAAACTCCAGCTCCGCCGTTAGTCTCTGGCCGCCTTTGCTGAAGAAGCTCTGGACAGCTGTCCTCACCTCCACCGCGGCCCAGCCTCCCCGCTTCACCTCCAGCTGCCTCCTGCCGACCAGCGTCGGGTTTGCATCGCCCGGCTCGGACAACAGCAGCTTTGCCGTGACCCTGCGCGCGGGGCCGCTGGGGGCTGCCAGGAACACGTACATGTCGGCATGGAGGATTTGCACGCTTCTCCCGGCATCCTGGGTGAAGTGGAAGTGCAGACGTGTCCTGTTGGGAGCGGAGGGCCCTGCAGACAAAGCAGCAAGGGGGGCATTAGGAAAGGAACAGTGAGGTCTCCACGTTGACGCTGGGCTAGGCTGGCATTGGGGCGGGTCAGGAGTGCCCTTTCTATTGGGGATGGGGGGAACTAGACGAGAGGGAACAGGAGACCACTGCATTAAATGCTAAGCACAGCCCTGGGGCCATGGCGCAGGACTCCACCGACCGTGATATGCCACGGCTGGCGTGGCCCTGTTTTCCTTCACCTCCAGACTTACTCCAATGGCGTGCAGCAGAATCTAGGCTAGGCTGGTAATTCTGGTGTCCTTTCCTAAATTCCCTTTGCTGGTAAAGCTGGAGAAAGATATGGGGCCAGATCTTCAGCTGGTGACTATCCTCATTGACTTTAATGAAGCGACACTGACACCAGCTGAGAATCTGGCCCATTTTCCACTTCCTGCTGCTTAAATCACTGTGCGGTGTTTCTGTGCTGTTTTATCCCACCCCAGAGGCAGCTGCATTTCAGCAGGGGATAATGTGATCCTCGCGTATAGCTCCTGTTTCCAGATCCCTTAGGAGACGCCGCCTATAAATGTAAGATCATTGTTCTCCCGGCATTACAGATCTAAATACGAAAAGAAAAATCCCTTTCTTTGCATCTGCATCTAGAGCAGAGGTGGGCAAACTATGGCCCGCGGGCCACATGTGGCCTGTGGGACCATCCTGCCCGACCCTTAAGCTCCCTGCCGGGGAGGCTAGCTCCCGGCCCCTCTGTGGCGAACTGGGACTGTTCTTAATGTGGTCTTTGAATGCTGAGGGGGAAGTTTGGCTGGGACGGTCTGCATTGGGGAATGGGAGACTGGCCTTAAGGGACAATACCTGAGCATGTAACATGAGAATCCAGAAAGGGGGTTGGAGGCCAGGTGACACCTCTGCCCGGGAAATGGACAAAAGGCTGAATGAGAGACGCTGGAGGGAGTTAGAGTTTTGGAGATGGCTGGTGAAATGGAGTGGGGCCCAGACGGGGCTCTGCCCCCCCCAGGGCTGTGGTGTCCTTGGGGCCCCTAGATGAACCAAACTAAAGGGGTCCTGTTGTCTGTACCTGCAAGACTGTCTTGGACTGTGTTCCTGTCGTCTAAATAAACCTTCTGCTTTACTGGCTGGCTGAGAGTCATGGTAAATCACAGGAAGCTGGGGGTGCAGGGCCTGGTGTCCCCCCACACTATGTGACAACTGGTGGCAGCCGTGGGATCTACTGCACCCCGTGGACGGCGCTTCCTGCAGTAAGTGATTGGGGAGCAGTAAAATGAAGGGGGTTTGACGGGGACCAGGTGTGCTATAAAGTAAAAAAAAAAAAAAATGATTTCAGGGGGCGATTAACCTCTGGGAGTGTGTGATCAGAGAGAAGGACTTTTGCAGTGACAGGGTCCTCCGGGGGATCGCAGCGAGCGGTCCCAGAGACGGAGGAGTCTGCAGCTCGACCCTGGCAAAGAGGTGGTGACCTAAAAAAGGGCTGGCACACTAGTGGTTCCTGTTGTCTGTACCTGCAAGACCTGTCTTGGACTGTGTTCCTGTCGTCTAAATAAACCTTCTGCTTTACTGGCTGGCTAAGAGTCATGGTAAATCGCAGAAAGCCGGGGGTACAGGGCCTTGTGTCCCCGCACACTCTGTGACACCCTCCCCTGCTGTCCCCCCTCCCCTGCGCTCTGGGCGGTGGGACTGCCTGTCCTGCTGTTCTGAGTGGCATGGTAAGGGGGAGGGGAGGTTGGATAAGAGGCAGCGGTCCTGGGGGGCAGTCAGGGGACAGGGAGCAGGGGGCAGTTGGATGGGGTGGAGGTTCTGGGGGGGTGGTGGTCAGGGGGGTTGGATAAGGGGCAGGGAGTCCCGGAGGGCAATCAGGGGACAGGGAGCAGGGGGCGGTTGGATGGGGCGGAGGTTCCGGGGGGGGGGGGGCGCGGTCAGGGGATGGCGGGTTAGATAGGCGTGGGAGTCCCGAGGGGCCTGTCAAGGGCCGGGTGCATGGATAGGGGGTGGGGCAGTCGGGGACAAGGAGCAGAGGGGGTTGGATGGGTCGGGGGTTCTGTGGGGGGCAGCCAGGGGGCAGGAAGTGTGTGGGGGCGGATAGGAGGCGGGGGCCAGGCTGTTGGGGGCGGCACGCCCTTCCCTGCCTGGCTCTCCGTACAGTTTTGGAACCCCGATGTGGCTCTCGGGCCAAAAAGTTTGCCCACCCCTGCTCTAGAGGGTGGATTGATGGGCCATGATGCATGTTCATTGACTCCCTGCAGCCACATCTTTGTGCTAGGAGATTCTCTGTCCAGGCCCGGATCGGGCTACAACGTATTACGGAGGAGCACTGTTCTGGGATGTTTTAAGAACATAGTGTGTCATTCCTCTGGCCAATGGGCTGGCCTATCCCACACAGGCCTGTGACGTGGCACGGGGTGTCCAGACCTGCCTCCGTGGGTGTCCAGACACAATATACCACGGAGGCTCCCTGGCCGACAGCTCCTTCCACAGGCAAAGTGACATCCATGGAAAAATACACACAAGGGCCTGGCCCAGCAATCGTCTTGCTGGCTGCACTTCAGACAACTCTGTGCCCAGCCAAAACCATTACCAAGAGACTTCTGCACTTGCCAGCCCGGGCCGCCCTGGGCAGCTCGCTGGTGAGCTAAGCAGGCGGGTGCTAGTGAGTCTGTGGGTTGGAGCCTGCCAAGGAAAGCCCAGCGCTTTGGTGGTCTTCTCAGTCTGGCCCAAGCGGGCACTTGGCAGAGTGCTAGGGGGCGCGGTGCTGGCTTTCACCGGAAACACCGTCTTCATTGCCATCGGCGCCAAAGAGCTGACAGGGCTTTTTTATATAATGACAGGATAGGATGTGAGGCTGGGGGTGTCAGCCCTGGGGCGCTGGCTAAATTCCGCATTGGGAAGTCGCTTTTTATCCCAAGCACCTGGTATTTCAGCTGGATACGTTGATCTTCACCTCCAGTGGGTTTAGTGCTGCTGAGGGAGAGTCGGGGCTATGTTCCACCCCAGAGGCGGCTGAATTTCCAGGGAAGGAGAAATTAATCCTGTTTAAACTGGGATAGTGAAGGATCCCACAGCACTTTACAAGCTACATGCACTCAGCAACGCCCTCTGAACATGGAGCTGCATCTGGGGTGGAACACGGCAGCTGTTGGACAGCAGCACGCCCCAACCATCTAGCGCCCCCTGGACTCTCTCCACAGAGTTACATTAGATCCTCTCCCGCCTAGCTTTGAGCTAACGAGTCAGAAGGGTTTTCAAGTACAGTACCATGAAGCCAGTGGAACAAAAATTAAACTAAGCAAAAGGCCACGTTCACCGCTGCCATCTACCACTGCCTTCACCGGGGGCTAGCCAGCCAGCCAGCCATCTACCGCTGCCTTCACCGGGGGCTAGCCAGCCAGCCAGCCATCTACCGCTGCCTTCACCAGGGGCTAACCAGCCAGCCAGCCATCTACCGCTGCCTTCACCGGGGGCTAGCCAGCCAGCCAGCCATCTACCGCTGCCTTCACCGGGGACTAGCCAGCCATCCATCCATCTACCGCTGCCTTCACCGGGGGCTAGCCAGCCAGCCAGCCATCTACCGCTGCCTTCACCGGGGGCCAGCCAGCCAGCCAGCCATCTACCGCTGCCTTCACCGGGGGCTAGCCAGCCAGCCATCTACCGCTGCCTTCACCGGGGGCTAGCCAGCCAGCCATCTACCGCTGCCTTCACCGGGGGCCAGCCAGCCAGCCATCCATCTACCGCTGCCTTCACCGGGGGCTAGCCAGCCAGCCATCCATCTACCGCTGCCTTCACCGGGGGCCAGCCAGCCAGCCAGCCATCTACCGCTGCCTTCACCGGGGACTAGCCAGCCAGCCAGCCATCTACCGCTGCCTTCACCGGGGGCTAGCCAGCCAGCCAGCCATCTACCGCTGCCTTCACCGGGGGCCAGCCAGCCAGCCATCTACCGCTGCCTTCACCGGGGGCTAGCCAGCCAGCCAGCCATCTACCGCTGCCTTCACTGGGGGCTAGCCAGCCAGCCAGCCATCTACCGCTGCCTTCACCGGGGACTAGCCAGCCAGCCAGCCATCTACCGCTGCCTTCACCGGGGGCTAGCCAGCCAGCCAGCCATCTACCGCTGCCTTCACCGGGGACTAGCCAGCCAGCCAGCCATCTACCGCTGCCTTCACCGGGGGCTAGCCAGCCAGCCATCTACCGCTGCCTTCACCGGGGACTAGCCAGCCAGCCAGCCATCTACCGCTGCCTTCACCGGGGACTAGCCAGCCATCCATCCATCTACCGCTGCCTTCACCGGGGGCTAACCAGCCAGCCAGCCATCTACCGCTGCCTTCACCGGGGACTAGCCATCCATCCATCCATCTACCGCTGCCTTCACCGGGGGCCAGCCAGCCAGCCAGCCATCTACCGCTGCCTTCACCGGGGGCTAACCAGCCAGCCAGCCATCTACCGCTGCCTTCACCGGGGACTAGCCAGCCATCTACCGCTGCCTTCACCGGGGACTAGCCAGCCAGCCATCCATCTATCGCTGCCTTCACTGGGGGCTAGCCAGCCAGCCATCTACCGCTGCCTTCACCGGGGGCCAGCCAGCCAGCCATCTACCGCTGCCTTCACCGGGGACTAGCCAGCCAGCCAGCCAGCCAGCCATCTACCGCTGCCTTCACCGGGGGCTAGCCAGCCAGCCAGCCATCTACCGCTGCCTTCACCGGGGGCTAGCCAGCCAGCCAGCCATCTACCGCTGCCTTCACCGGGGGCCAGCCAGCCAGCCAGCCATCTACCGCTGCCTTCACCGGGGGCTAGCCAGCCAGCCAGCCATCTACCGCTGCCTTCACCGGGGGCCAACCAGCCAGCCATCTACCGCTGCCTTCACCGGGGGCCAGCCAGCCAGCCAGCCATCTACCGCTGCCTTCACCGGGGGCCAGCCAGCCATCTACCGCTGCCTTCACCGGGGGCCAGCCAGCCAGCCAGCCATCTACCGCTGCCTTCACCGGGGGCCAGCCAGCCATCTACCGCTGCCTTCACCGGGGGCCAGCCAGCCAGCCAGCCATCTACCGCTGCCTTCACCGGGGGCCAGCCAGCCAGCCAGCCATCTACCGCTGCCTTCACTGGGGGCTAGCCAGCCAGCCAGCCATCTACTGCTGCCTTCACCGGGGACTAGCCAGCCAGCCATCTACCGCTCCCTTCACCGGGGACTAGCCAGCCAGCCAGCCATCTACCGCTGCCTTCACCGGGGACTAGCCAGCCAGCCAGCCATCTACCGCTCCCTTCACCGGGGGCTAGCCAGCCAGCCAGCCATCTACCGCTCCCTTCACCGGGGGCTAGCCAGCCAGCCAGCCATCTACCGCTGCCTTCACCGGGGGCTAACCAGCCAGCCAGCCATCTACCGCTGCCTTCACTGGGGGCTAGCCAGCCAGCCAGCCATCTACTGCTGCCTTCACCGGGGACTAGCCAGCCAGCCAGCCATCTACCGCTGCCTTCACCGGGGGCCAGCCAGCCAGCCAGCCATCTACCGCTGCCTTCACCGGGGGCCAGCCAGCCAGCCAGCCATCTACCGCTGCCTTCACCGGGGCCTAGCCAGACAGACAGCCATCTACCGCTGCCTTCACCGGGGGCCAGCCAGCCAGCCAGCCATCTACCGCTGCCTTCACCGGGGCCTAGCCAGACAGACAGCCATCTACCGCTGCCTTCACCGGGGGCTAGCCAGACAGACAGCCATCTACCGCTGCCTTCACCGGGGCCTAGCCAGACAGACAGCCATCTACCGCTGCCTTCACCGGGGGCTAGCCAGACAGACAGCCATCTACCGCTGCCTTCACCGGGGACTAGCCAGCCATCCATCTACCGCTGCCTTCACCGGGGGCTAGCCAGCCAGCCAGCCATCTACCGCTGCCTTCACCGGGGACTAGCCAGCCAGCCATCTACCGCTGCCTTCACCGGGGGCTAGCCAGCCAGCCAGCCACGTACCGCTGCCTTCACCGGGGGCTAGCCAGCCAGCCAGCCATCTACCGCTGCCTTCACCGGGGGCTAGCCAGCCAGCCAGCCATCTACCGCTGCCTTCACCGGGGGCCAACCAGCCAGCCATCTACCGCTGCCTTCACCGGGGGCCAGCCAGCCAGCCAGCCATCTACCGCTGCCTTCACCGGGGGCCAGCCAGCCATCTACCGCTGCCTTCACCGGGGGCCAGCCAGCCAGCCAGCCATCTACCGCTGCCTTCACCGGGGGCCAGCCAGCCATCTACCGCTGCCTTCACCGGGGGCCAGCCAGCCAGCCAGCCATCTACCGCTGCCTTCACCGGGGGCCAGCCAGCCAGCCAGCCATCTACCGCTGCCTTCACTGGGGGCTAGCCAGCCAGCCAGCCATCTACTGCTGCCTTCACCGGGGACTAGCCAGCCAGCCATCTACCGCTCCCTTCACCGGGGACTAGCCAGCCAGCCAGCCATCTACCGCTGCCTTCACCGGGGACTAGCCAGCCAGCCAGCCATCTACCGCTCCCTTCACCGGGGGCTAGCCAGCCAGCCAGCCATCTACCGCTCCCTTCACCGGGGGCTAGCCAGCCAGCCAGCCATCTACCGCTGCCTTCACCGGGGGCTAACCAGCCAGCCAGCCATCTACCGCTGCCTTCACTGGGGGCTAGCCAGCCAGCCAGCCATCTACTGCTGCCTTCACCGGGGACTAGCCAGCCAGCCAGCCATCTACCGCTGCCTTCACCGGGGACTAGCCAGCCAGCCATCTACCGCTGCCTTCACCGGGGGCTAGCCAGCCAGCCAGCCATCTACCGCTGCCTTCACCGGGGACTAGCCAGCCAGCCATCTACCGCTGCCTTCACCGGGGGCTAGCCAGCCAGCCAGCCATCTACCGCTGCCTTCACCGGGGGCTAGCCAGCCAGCCAGCCATCTACTGCTGCCTTCACCGGGGGCTAACCAGCCAGCCAGCCATCTACCGCTGCCTTCACCGGGGACTAGCCATCCATCCATCCATCTACCGCTGCCTTCACCGGGGGCTAGCCAGCCAGCCAGCCATCTACCGCTGCCTTCACCGGGGGCTAGCCAGCCAGCCAGCCATCTACCGCTGCCTTCACCGGGGGCTAACCAGCCAGCCAGCCATCTACCGCTGCCTTCACTGGGGGCCAGCCAGCCAGCCATCTACCGCTGCCTTCACCGGGGGCTAGCTAATTCTGCTCCACAGCTGACATCTCTGCTGCTGTGAATGGGACCTGTCCCGCTGACTTCAATGGTGTTTCACCCCTCTACGCCCGCAGAGAACTTGGCCTTATGGAATTGTAGCCATGGGCTGGAAGGGACCTCGAGGGTTTATCCAGTCCATCCCCCTGTGCTGAGACAGGACCAAGTGACAAGTCCTGACAGGTGTTTCTCCAACCTGCTCTTAAAAACCTCCAGCGAGGGGGATCCCACCACCTCCCTTGAGCCGATCCCCGAGCTTAATTACTCTCTTAGTTAGAAGAAGAACAGGAGTACTTGTGGCACCTTAGAGACTAACAAATTTATTAGAGCATAAGCTTTCGTGGACTACAGCCCACTTCTTCGGATGCATATAGAATGGAACATATAATGAGGAGATATATATACACACATACAGAGAGCATAAACAGGTGGGAGTTGTCTTACCAACTCTGAGAGGCCAATTAATTAAGAGAAAAAAAAAAAAAAAAAAAAAAAAAAAAACCTTTTGAAGTGATAATCAAGCTAGCCGAGTACAGACAGTGTGATAAGAAGTGTGAGAGTACTTACAAGGGGAGATAGTCAACGTTTGTAATGGCTCAGCCATTCCCAGTCCTTATTCAAACCGGAGTTGATTGTGTCTAGTTTGCATATCAATTCCAGCTCAGCAGTCTCTCGTTGGAGTCTGTTTTTGAAGTTTTTCTGTTGTAATATAGCCACCCGCAGGTCTGTCACTGAATGACCAGACAGGTTAAAGTGTTCTCCCACTGGTTTTTGAGTATTTTGATTCCTGATGTCAGATTTGTGTCCATTAATTCTTTTGCGTAGAGACTGTCCGGTTTGGCCAATGTACATGGCAGAGGGGCATTGCTGGCACATGATGGCATAGATCACATTGGTAGATGTGCAGGTGAACGAGCCCCTGATGGTATGGCTGATGTGATTAGGTCCTATGATGATGTCACTTGAATAGATATGTGGACAGAGTTGGCATCGGGGTTTGTTACAAGGATAGGTTCCTGGGTTAGTGGTTTTGTTCAGTGATGTGTGGTTGCTGGTGAGTATTTGCTTTAGGTTGGGGGGTTGTCTGTAAGCGAGGACAGGTCTGTCTCCCAAGATCTGTGAGAGTAAAGGATCATCTTTCAGGATAGGTTGTAGATCTCTGATGATGCGCTGGAGAGGTTTTAGTTGGGGGCTGAAGGTGACAGCTAGTGGTGTTCTGTTATTTTCTTTGTTGGGCCTGTCTTGTAGGAGGTGACTTCTGGGTACTCGTCTGGCTCTGTCAATCTGTTTTTTCACTTCAGCAGGTGGGTATTGTAGTTTTAAGAATGCTTGATAGAGATCTTGTAGGTGCTTGTCTCTATCCGAGGGATTGGAGCAAATGCGGTTATATCTTAGAGCTTGGCTGTAGACAATGGATCGTGTGGTGTGTCCTGGATGGAAGCTGGAGGCATGTAGGTAAGTGTAGCGGTCAGTAGGTTTCCGGTATAGGGTGGTATTGATGTGACCATCACTTATTAGCACAGTAGTGTCCAGGAAATGGACCGCTTGTGTGGATTGATCTAGGCTGAGGTTGATGGTGGGATGGAAATTATTGAAATCATGGTGAAATTCCTCAAGGGCTTCTTTTCCATGGGTCCAGATGATGAAGATGTCATCAATGTAGCGCAAGTAGAGTAGGGGCGTTAGGGGATGAGAGCTAAGGAAGCGTTGTTCTAAGTCAGCCATAAAAATGTTGGCATATTGTGGGGCCATGCGGGTAACCACTTTAACCTGTCTGGTCATTCAGTGACAGACCTGCGGGTGGCTATATTACAACAGAAAAACTTCAAAAACAGACTCCAAAGAGAGACTACAGAGCTAGAATTGATATGCAAACTAGACACAATCAACTCCGGTTTGAATAAGGACTGGGAATGGCTGAGCCATTACAAACGTTGACTATCTCCCCTTGTAAGTACTCTCACACTTCTTATCACACTGTCTGTACTCGGCTAGCTTGATTATCACTTCAAAAGTTTTTTTTTTTTTTTTTTTTTTTTTTTCTCTTAATTAATTGGCCTCTCAGAGTTGGTAAGACAACTCCCACCTGTTTATGCTCTCTGTATGTGTGTATATATATCTCCTCATTATATGTTCCATTCTATATGCATCCGAAGAAGTGGGCTGTAGTCCACGAAAGCTTATGCTCTAATAAATTTGTTAGTCTCTAAGGTGCCACAAGTACTCCTGTTCTTCTTTTTGCGGATACAGACTAACACGGCTGTTACTCTGAAACTTCTCTTAGTTAGAAAGATTTTCCTCATATCAAACCTAAATCTCCCTTGCTGCTGCTGAAGCCCATTGCTTCTTGTTCCACCTTCAGTGGATACAGAGAACAATTATCACCAGCCTCTTTGTAACAGCCCTTAACACACTGGAAGAGTGTTACTAGGTCCCCCTCAGTCTTCTAGACTGTCCAATTATTTTAACCTTTCCTCAGAGGTCAGGTTTTCTAAACCTTTGATCATTTTTTGCTGCTCTCCTCTGGACTCTCTCCAGTTTGTCCCCATCTTTCCTAAAGTGCGGTGCCCAGAGCTGGTCACAACACGCCCGCTGATCCCCCGCCGCGTGTCTTACCTCCGACACTCCTGTTAATACATCTCCAAATGACAGGAGCCTTTTTCGCAACTGCGTCCCGTTGTTGACTCATCGGCAATTTGTGATCCACTCTCCCGCCCCCCCGACCCTTTTCAGCAGTACGGCCACCTCGCCAGTTCCCCTCCCCGCAACCAACATGTAGTTGTGCGTTTGATTTTTCCTTCCTCGGTGAAGTACTTTGCCCTCTGTCTTTATTGAATTACATCTTGTTGATTTCAGATCAAAGCTCTGATTCGTCAAGGTCATTTTGAATTCTAAACCTGAACGCCAAAGCTTGCTACCCCTCCACCTTGATGTCATCCGCAAGTTGTAGAAGCATTCCCCCCACTCCACTACCCAAGTCACTGATGAAAATATTGACTAGTGCCAGACCCAGGGCTTCCCCCTGCAGGACCCCGCTAAACCCTCTCCCCCAGTTTGACAGTGAACTACTCTTATGTGTTTATTTCCTTGCGGTGTAAGGTTGGACCTAAGTGCTTGGGGGAGTGATTTATGTTCCTGCACCCTTTTGGGGTTGCAATGGGGTAAAATGCCCCCTTGCAGAGGCCCCTCTTGGGGGATGTCTCTTTCCCACGATATGCCCCTGCAGCACCCCTTGAGACACCCCGTGAGACCTTACAGACCTGGCTCAGCAAAGCTGAGAATCTCATAGTCTTGCTCATCGGTCTTGGGGCTCTGGCTTGGCATCTCCAACGTGACGCCCGGGTTCGTGCGCCCGACACGGAGCCTCCCCAGAGCTGTCAGGAGGCCCGCGCTGAAGACTGGCTGGGTCACATTGGGTCGCTCCTTCAAGTGCAGCTTGGAGAGAATACTCCGTTTTGCTAGCTCAATGAGGAACGTCTTCTGCACGTCTGGGGCCAGGGCTGGCGTCTCGCAGGCAGGGCATCGACCTGCCCCGGGCTCGGCTACTCCGATGAGTATTAAAAGCAGGAGGGCTTGTCCGGTGGCCATCTCTTTCTGATCCCCGCAGGCAGATTTTCTCAAACAGCACAAGGTCTGGTACCACCACAGCAATGGAGCTGGGTTCCCGTCTGGAAAAGGAGCCCCACAAAGTCAGTGCCGGGAGGGTAAAACTAAAAGCCAACGTGGAGACTGCACTTCTGTGAGCTGATTTCCCGCTCCTGGATTACCGGGAAGTCTCGTTTCACTGCCTCTGACGCAAATATTGGCTGATCCCAGGGCAGATAAACGCCCCTCTGATCCCGCAAGAACGTTTCTGTAGGACACAAATTTTGGAGGTGTTAAGGTAGACCTGGGGGAGAGGTGTGTTTGGGGTCCTGCTGGATCTGGCTGGGTTTTGTGACTTAGTAGCTAAGATCAATTAAAAAAAAAAAAAGGCTGAAAACATGGCTGATTTGGGACCGAACACAGGAGTCGGTGCGTGACTATTACATTTGTATTGGGATAGCGACTACAGGTGTCAGTCAGGTCAGGGCCCCATTGTGTCAGGCGCTGGACAAATTCACACAGCCTGTCCCTGCCCCAACGAGCTTGCAGTCTGTGTATGCCAAAGAGTAATTGGCAGACAGCTGCTCCCAGCATAGGAGAGCGAGTGGCTGTAGCAGAGCCGGAGCCGGAGGAGAGGTATTCCCAAATCTCAGTCCGGGTCTGCTTTACAGACTGTTGCTGGCACGGCTACCTCGGTCGGGGCGGGATGGGGTTGTGATCTGTGGCCGACAGAGCTGTGTTGCCAAAAGCTCCTAGTGTAGACACAGGTGGCTAGACTGATAAGGGTAGAAGCCACGTCCACACTAGGAGCGCTTTGCCAGGACAGTATGCTGGGATAGATAGACTAGCAAAGCACTCCTAGCGTAGGGCCATATCTACACATCTCTGACGCTGGAGCTATATTGCTGTCGTGCCCGAGGGGTGGTGGTGGAGGGGTGTAGACGCTTCCTACAACCATGCAGCGGGTTTTTCTGTCATAGGCAGCATCGACCTGGCTGTCTACACTGGGGGTTAGATTAGCATTGCTACGGCACTCAAGGGTGTAACGCTTTCACCCCCCGAGCGCTGTAGCTGTGTGGTAAACCAGGCCTAGGCCTCAGACTGCTGCCGCTGGGACCAGCCAGGGCAGAGGATTTGAGGCGGAGGCCAAAAAAACCCATTTTGATGGTGAAAAAAATAAAAATAAAAAAAATCAACCAGTTTTACCCAGCTGGCCTGGGGCAGGGAAGGGCCCCTTTAGAGCTGGCGGAATTTTTTTCTATCAAAACACACTTCTGACAAAAAACCTTTTTGACCAAAATTAAAATTTTGCATTTTGGTTAAAAATGCTCTTGGGTTTTTTTGTTGGGGGAAAAAAAATGGAAATGGGGGCTGGGGCAGCAGGTGGTGGGGAACAGTGGGGGATGGGGAGCTGGAGCAGTGGGAGGTGGAAGAGTGTGTGGGGTCAAACATTGGGGGGTACAGAAGGGGGTGTAACAGTGGGGGGGCTGTGGGAATGGGGGGCTGGAGAAGTGGGGCAAAAGTAGTGGGGGTGTGGAGAGCTGGCTGGATAGAACAGTGAGGGGTTGGATCAGTGGGCGGGGAGGGCACCAGAAGTGGAAAAGTGGGGGGCTAAGAGAGCGGGGAGGGTGGAACAGTGGGGGACCTGGAGCAGGATGGAGGAACGGGGGGGGTGCAGCAGGGGGGTGGGGGAGCTGGAGCAGAGGGGGATCTAGAGCAGGGGGGGTCTGCTGGAGTGGGGTGGGAGAGCGGGGGGGTGCAGCGGGGGGGGACCTGGAGTGGGTGAGGTGCAGTGGGGGGGCTGGAGCAGGGTGGGGAGCAGGGGGGGCTGGGAGAGCGGGGGAGGTGCAGTGGGGGGCTGGGGCGGGGGGGCTGGAGCAGGGTGGGGAGCAGGGGAGGTGCAGTGGGGGGCTGGGGCGGGGGGGCTGGAGCGAGGGGGGTCTGCTGGAGCAGGTGGGGCTGGGAGAGGAGCAGGGGGGGCTGGGAGAGCAGGGGAGGTGCAGTGGGGGGCTGGGAGAGCGGGGGGGCTGGAAGAGCAGGGGGGTGCAGTGGGCGGGCTGGGAGAGCAGGGGAGGTGCAGTGGGGGGCTGGGGGAGCAGGGGGAACTGGAGAAGCAGGGGGGTGCAGTGGGGGGGCTGGGAGAGCGGGTGAGGTGCAGTGGGGGGCTAGAGCGGGGGGGCTGGAGGAGCAGGGGGGGCTGGGAGAGCGGGGGAGGTGCAGTGGGGGGGCTGGAGCGGGGGGAATGGGAGAGCGGGGGGGGCTGGAGCAGGGGAGCTGGCGGGGGCTGGAGCAGGGTGGGGAGCAGGGGGGCTGGGAGAGCGGGGGAGGTGCAGTGGGGGGGCTGGAGCAGGGGGGCTGGAGGAGCAGGGGAGGTGCAGTGGGGGGCTGGGGGAGCAGGGGGGAGTGGAGGAGCAGGGGAGGTGCAGTGGGGGGCTGGGGGAGCAGGGGGGACTGGAGGAGCAGGGGAGGTGCAGTGGGGGGCTGGGGGAGCAGGGGGGGGCTGGACCAGGGGGGCTGGGAGAGCGGGGGGGGCTGGAGCGGGGTGGGGAGCAGGGGGGCTGGGAGAGCGGGGGAGGTGCAGTGGGGGGGCTGGAGGAGCAGGGGGGCTGGAGGAGCAGGGGAGGTGCAGTGGGGGGCTGGGGAGCAGGGGGACTGGAGGAGCAGGGGAGGTGCAGTGGGGGGGCTGGAGCAGGGGGGACTGGAGGAGCAGGGGGGGTGCAGTGGGGGGGCTGGGGGAGCAGGGGGACTGGAGGAGCAGGGGAGGTGCAGTGGGGGGGCTGGAGCGGGGGGGCAGCAGGGGGGCTGGAGGAGCAGGGGAGGTGCAGTGGGGGGCTGGAGCAGGGGGGACTGGAGGAGCAGGGGGGAAGCAGTGGGGGGGCTGGGGGAGCAGGGGGGCTGGAGGAGCAGGGGGGGTGCAGTGGGGGGCTGGGGGAGCAGGGGGGCTGGAGGAGCAGGGGGGGTGCAGTGGGGGGCTGGAGCAGGGGGGACTGGAGGAGCAGGGGGCTGCAGTGGGGGGGCTGGGGGAGCAGGGGGGCTGGAGGAGCAGGGGGGGTGCAGTGGGGGGGCTGGAGCGGGGGGGCTGGGAGAGCGGGGGGGGAGCAGTGGGGCTGGAGGAGCAGGGGGGGTGCAGTGGGGGGGCTGGAGCGGGGGGGCTGGGAGAGCGGGGGGGGAGCAGGGGGGCTGGAGGAGCAGGGGGGGTGCAGTGGGGGGGCTGGGGGAGCAGGGGGGACTGGAGGAGCAGGGGGGGGCTGGACCAGGGGGGCTGGGACGGCGGGGGGGGCTGGAGCAGTAGTGGGCGGAACCAAAACACGGGTCAGGTCAGGCCTTGGGGGGACGCTCGGGGGGCGGAGCCTCCCCGCGCATGGGCACTGCGGGCGCTCGGCGAGCTGGGGAACTGCCCTCCCCCCCCTTTAAGGTGGCGCGGGGCCGGCGGGCTCCGCCCCTCCAGGCCGGCAGGGGCCGCTGCGGGGCCCGGCGGGGCGCGTCTCCCTGTTGCCCCTGGCAACGCGGCCGGGGTAGGCGGGCTGGGCCCCGGGGCGCGGCGCGGCGCGTTGACGCGGGGCCGCACGTAGCGGTGACGCAGCGCGCACGCCGGCTGGGGGAGGGGCCAGCAGCTTCTTTCCTTTTTTTTTTTTCTTTCTTTTTTTTTTTTCTTTTCCTCCTTTTCGGTTTTTTTCCTTCTTTTCTTTTCTCCGCCCGCCCCCGGCCCCCCCCCCGCTCCGGCCCCCCCAGCCCGGCCCCCCGCCAGCCCCCCCTCCCCGCGCCCACCCCCCTCGCTCCAGAGGAGGGGCCCGGCCCGGCCCGGCCCCGCTCGGCAGAACCCCCCTCCCCGGGGGCGGCAGCGGAGACCAGAGAGGGGGGGGGCAGACCCCCAGGGTAAGTACAGCTCCCCCGCCCCCACCTTCTGCCCCGGGGGGGGTCTCCTGGGTGGGGGGTCATGACCCCTCCCCTCAGGGGCTGGGAGGGGGCTAGACCCTCCCCCAGGGTTGCGGGGGCGGGGGGAGGGGTTTAGCAGCCCCCTGAGTTTGGTGCTTGGAAGGGAGGCGAGGGGCTTCCCCCCCCCTCCCCCATTTGGAGTTGAGAAGTTGGTACCCAGAGGGGGGTGGGGGGAGGTGTCAGGAATTACCCCAGCCCCCTTCCCTGGCTGGGGATGGATGGCAACGGCGCCCTCCCCCCTTCCAGCCCCCCCCCCCCCCCCGCCGCTCAGGGTGGGACCTGGGGCAGCCCCAGCCCTGGGACCAGGGGCAGGTGGGACCACAGGTGCGTGCCCAAAGGCGGAGTCGTTTTCCTTTCGCCTAGGGTCGGCCCTGCTGCTTTGCATTTCTGTGCCTAGGGGGGTTGGGGGCCCAGAGAGGCCCCTGGGTTCTCTGCTGAGATTCTTGTGGGGGAGCGAAGGGTGAAATTGGGGGAGGGGGGGTTTTCATCTGCCAGCTTCCTGAGGGTCCCCCTTTGTTTTGAACGTCCCAGGCGAGTGCCGGACGGTTGGGTCTCTTGCTTCTTTGGCCACCTGCAACTTCTGCAGGGGCCAGGAACCAGCAAGAGGCTTGAAAAGCTTCCTGTGGTGTCAGCATGTCGGGGAGCTTGTAACTGGCCACCTGCACACGCCAGTGGTATTCTGTGACCCGTGTCTCTGGGAGTCAGAGGTAAAGGGACGTGTCCAGATGGGATCTGAGGGCATCTGAAAGGCCCAAAGTTTGTGATAACACGTGGGTGGGGGTGGGGGTGTCTGTGGCCTCTTTCATCTCAAAGAGAGAGATTAAAGATTGTGAAGTGTTATGAGATAGATCTATTGATGAAGAGCGCTCTGTAAGAGCGAGAAATTACTGTTGTTTGTTGTTACTCACAAACTACCTGCACGCAGCACTTACGAAAGGCAACTAGCAGCCACCTCTGGACTGGAGGGCAGCAGCTGGGGATATTGGGAGAGGAAAACTGGGCCTGGAAACGGGAGCAAACACCCTGCTCTTTTGAAAAGCATGATGGGACCTTTAATATCCTTACAGAACAGGGCCTTTGCTTTTAAGAGCTCCTCTGAAAAATGCAAACACAGTGAACTTCCTGGGACTTGGCTTGTTTGCCATAAGGCTGGAGAGCAGGCCGGGCCAGTAGTCTATATTATATAGTTCACTGTCCTCTGTCTGACCATCTGTTGATGCTTCAGGGAAAGTTGCAAGAAGCCCCTTAATTACGGAATAAGGTGCTCAAAAGGGATGTTTCATCCAAACCACTGTCAGTCAGCCATTGTCTTATGCCCTGTGTCAGGTTTTTATCCCTTACAGTATTTGTTTAATATCATGTTTAATGTAACTTGCTATTTTCACTATCATAGCCCGTCCTCTGAATCCTGCTGTGAAGATCTCTTTTGGCAGTGAGTTTTGCAGGTGGTGTATAAACATTTCCATCTGATCAGTTTCATTGGCTGTGTCCCTGTGAGCTCATGTTAGGAGAGGGTAGATAGGAGCCCCTGTATCATGAGTTATTTTATGAACCTCTATCACACCCTCTTCTGTCCTGTCACCTCATGAACAGTCCCCATCTTCTGTGGAAGTCTTCCCAGGCATCTGGTTGTTTTTGATGCCTCTCTCTGAACTGCTCCCATGCCTGTTTTGAGATAGGGTGACCAAAACTGAGCCTGGAGATCTGAGGCCCACACCGCTGAGCCACTCTCTATGGTTTTATTTCAGAGTAACAGCCGTGTTAGTCTGTATCCGCAAAAAGAAGAACAGGAGTACTTGTGGCACCTTAGAGACTCTAAGGTCTCTAAGGTGCCACAAGTACTCCTGTTCTTCTTTTTATGGTTTTATGTGATCTCAGCCATCTCCAACCTTGCAGAAATTTCTTGTAGAAGGCCAGTTGCCCTGGGCTGTCCAAAGAGTGCCCATGCTCAATTTACGGCGAGTGTCATGCTGGCTGCTGGAATGGTGGGCCAGGCTCTAGTCATACCGTGGCTGGACTATTGCCACAGGATTGCAGTCTCTTCACGACACGGGGTAGATTTGATTTATGCCTCCTCTCCTTTCCTTTATTTCTCCTGTATTGTACCTTAATGCAGGCAGCTAGCCTAGCGGCTCCTGAGCTGAGGATACAACATAAACTTGTACATAAAGCCCTTAGCAGCTTCTCTTCTATCTGAGTGGTGTCTGGGCCTGCATTTTGTGCTCTGTGTCTGACCTGTAGCTTTATTACACTTCTGTGCCCTGGGGTAGCTCCAGTCATGAGGCCTCCTCTCCTCTAGTTCTGTGTCAGGAGACGCCTGTCTTACCATATGCATACCTGTGGTTCGCCTAGCTGCAGCCAGAACACCTTGTGCTGGGATCGAGAACACCTCGCGCTGGCATCCCCTCGTGGTTTGCAAGTGAAATAGGGCTTGGCCAGTGCCTGGGAGAACCCGCAGAGGCATGATTGTTAGATGTACTTTTCCCTCCAAATTGGTCCTGGACCAGTGCCCCTGCCTGGTGCTGGGGAGCTGCTGAAGGGACTATGAAACTAAAACCCCCGTTAAGATTTTCAGAAGTGACTAATATTTTTGGCTGTCTGGCTTGAGACAGGCACTTCAAAGGGGCCTGACTTCCAGGGAGTGGGTACTTAGGACTTTCCGATAATCAGCTCCCTTTGAGGTGTTTCAAGTTGGGCTCCCAGAAATTAAGGCCATAATCATTGTTACTTCTGAAAAGCTTGGCCACGGCCATTTGTGGCCTTCAGAACTCCCGTGGTTGGCATGGCACCCCCCCTGCCCCCCGAATATGGGGTATTCAACTCTGCGTCTTGACCAGATTCCAGCACTGGTAATTAGACTTGATTCTCGTTCACTTCCTGGCCTAAACTGCCTTGTACCATTGCTGTGCGCTGTTAAATGGGTGCTGTGTTTGGTCCCCGAGGTGGCTGCATTTCAGTGGGGGGGTGAAGTGATCCCTTTGTTATACCAGCATGCAAACCACCTGTCTGATCTCAAGGCCTTCTGTAGCGCGCTCCCAATTCTGTAGGTATTTATGCTTAGCTTAGTGTTTGATCTAAGGGCTGAACTATACTGAAAACTGGCATTGGCAGAGCTCAGTGTCTCAGGGGTGTGAAAAATCCACGTGCCTGAGAGACGTAGCTACGCCGACCTAACCTCTGGTGTCACTGGCGTAGCTACTGCCCCTCGGGAAGGTGGATTAACTACAGTGACGGGAGAACCCCTCCCATCGCTGTAGTGTAGGGTGACAAGATGTCCCGATTTTATAGGGACAGTCCCGATTTTTGGATCTTTTTCTTATATAGGCTCCTATTATCCCCCACCCCCGTCCCGATTTTTCACACTTGCTGTCTGGTCACCCTACTGTAGTGAGTGTCTACACCAGTGGTTCTCAACCTATTTACCATTGTGGACCGCATATGAAGCTCTTCGTGTTATGTGGGCCGCATCCACATAACATATATACTACCTGTATGGCCCTGAGGAGGTCACGTGAGCCGCAACTGTGTGCTGATTGGGTGGCGGGTTGAGAACCATGGGTCTACACGGAAGCGCTATGGCTGTAGTGTTTTAAATGGAAACATAGCCTCAGTATATGAAAGGAGCTTTGTAATTGTAAATTTCTCATTAACTTAAATGTTAAATGCCTGAACTCAGAGCATACTTTTAGCTGGCTGCTCCCTAACTTCTCGGGGTGGGAAAAATGCCACCATTTCCAAGGAAGTTGCATGGGGATGGGATCCCCCCAGCGCCCTTCGTGTCGCTGTCAGCTCTTTGAGGCTATATCTAGTCTAGTGTAGCAGCTTGCAGTCCCAGCCTCTCCCCCTCATCCTACTGTTCTCGGACTGCTTGGTGCTGTCTCTTTCTTGCTTCATCTTTCCCTGCCTGCTCCCACGGAGGGGTCCAAGGTCATGACCTCCTTGGGAGGCAGGGTGACTCAACTGCACTTTGTGTTACTCTTTTGTGGTGGGGCCAGGAGCAGTGTCTTCCACTGTGGGCTCTGCCACAGACCTGGGTTCTTTCCTCCTCCGTGTGACTGGTCACAACTCTTCACACGAGTTTGCTGGGAAGCAGGAGCAACGGAAGGCGCATGGCCCTGCGAGTTATCTCGTTCCTCCAAAGGAAGCTTCCATCATTCTTAAGACATCGGATCCCCAGGGCTTAACTGAGTGGTTTGGTATTGGGGGACGGGGGAGTTCTTTGGAGGAGCAGGATCTTTCCTTGGGATCCAAGGAGCAGCCACCAACGGGGACATATTTCCCTGCAGACTGACTCTGGCGTTCCTAGAAGGGGAGCAGCACCTGGGAAACAAGGGGGAGAATTGAATAAAGGCTGCAGAGCTAAACCTTTAGTAACCACCCCCAGGTTGCTCCCATGTTTGTGAGAATGTGACTTTTTTCCTGCCTGCGAAGGTCCCGTACGCGACCGATGCACACGGGAATTCTTCTCTTCCGTCACTCTGGGGAGCAGTGTTGGTGTGTTTCAGTCCCCAGCCCATTTGCCAGAAATGAAACGGACGAGCACACGTGTGTGTCTGCAAATCAAAACACAGCTGGCCGAGCTACTTTTAGGCCTCCCAGCCTTCATGCTCCTTTAACCGTTCTCTGTGTAAAGAAATTCCACCAGTGGCTGGCCTTGGTTCAATCCTCCTTGTCTCTGACGCCAGCTGAAGTGATCTTGTTGCACCTGTTGCCTTCACGGCTGGGAATTCAGCCTACATTTTCAGTCTCCCTTTGAACACTCAGGCCTGCTTTCTCGAACCATTTAGAATAGTTAAGATCCCTCACTGCTTTATTCACTCCCCCCAGATCCATTCTGCTTTTTCTGCCTAAGTTCTATCAAGTATGAATGGCATAACTTCCCTGCCTCTCTCTTAAATTCATGTTGGCAATCCTTAATTAAGTCATAGCTGTGAATGTCCCCAGTACTCTCCTTCAGAGCAAAGGTAGCAATTTGGTAGTTTGCAGCCTATTTGCCTAAATCCTTTGTTAAATACAGATGTTCTTTCAGTGTCTCAGCACTCTGTCTGTGCCTCCTGTATTTTCAAAGAGCTGTGAAATGTATTTGCTGAAGATTTCCCGGCCTCCTTTGGAATGCAAGGGTGGATTCCATCTGGATCTAAAGCCCTGGCAGCTTTCAAATGTTCTCTTTTTTTAATGGAAGAGAATTTAGATGCCGATGAAAGGTGCTAGGTTGATAGCTCTGGAGACTGATTTACTCTGGCTACTGAATTGGCATAGCCTAGGTGTATCTGAGTAGCAGCTTCACCCATCAGTAAACCATGACTCCAGATTTAGGGGCCCTGTAGGAGTTAGGGGGGGTCATTCTCCTGGCCAGTTCAGCCACTGGCTTATCTGAGACTGCTAGCTGTGATGGTAGATTTCTGTGGTGGGGGCGCCTGTCCCTCTAGGGCTGCATTGAAATCCTCCAGCTCCTTCCAGGCAGGCCACCAAATGGACATTAGAAAAGAAAACATGCCACGCCTTGGATTTGGTTCCCTAGCCGTGAAAAGGGCTGAATCCCATTCCCGGGCTGCTTCCGCTCCCCAGCCAAGACCTGGGGCTGGGTTGGAACAGGTGCCCTAGAGGTGAGTAGCGTATGGAGCTTATCCCTATCCGCCGTCTGTCCCCTCCCCTCATCATCAGATGTTGCTACTGCTGTTGTATTCGTCCGTTCCATGTGCTGCATGAACACTGAGTCAAAATGCGGAGCTATTTAGTAACCTTGGACAATAGTTCAGTAAACTGCTGTCCTCCCAGCTGGGGTCTTAGTAAGTTTTATTCACTAATACAGGGGTGGCCAACATCTGGCTCCGGAGCCACATGCGGCTCTTCAGAAGTTAATATGCGGCTCCTTGTGTGGCACCGACTCTGGGGCTGGAGCTACAGGTGCCAACTTTCCAATGTGTCGGGGGGTGCTCACTGCTCAACCCCTGGCTCTGCCACTGGCCCTGCCCCCACTTCACCCCTCCCCTGAGCCTGCGGTGCCCTCGCTCCATCCCCCTCCCCCCCCCGCGCCTCCTGCAAGCCACGAAAAGGTGGGGGAGGGAGAGGGAGGTGCTGATCGGCGGGCTGCCGATGGGTGGAAGGTGCTGGGAGCCGGGGGAAACTGACGGGGGGCTGCTGACGTATTACTGTGGCTCTTTGGCAATGCACATGGTAAATTCTGGCTCCTTCTCAGGTAGCCACCCCTGCACTAATATCTCATTGAGGTCTGAAGTTTGGAATGAATGGCTGGAATCCTGTGGCACCCAGCCTATCCCCTTGCCCCCCAGCGTTGCTGTGTTATTCCAGGGGAATATCCACTCCCATTTTCCCCTTTTCGATTGATCTTGTGGCTGATTATCAGATGCACAGAGTGCTCGCTAGCTGAGGTTTTGAGGATATCTCTGTCCTTCGTCCCAAGGAGACATTCTTGACTCTTGCCCGGTGAGCAAAGATGGACGTGATTAAAGATACAAGCCCAGCTCTGCCATCCCACTCTTGGGGCCCTGTAGTGGGATGAGGCAGCAGAGAAACCAGTTCAGGACCAGAAAGCTCAATATATTTGTTTAATTCTGATAATAAGATAAAATTGGGTCAATCTACCAGCATTTACTCGGGAGGCTCTCCCCTATTATGAATGATTTATTTGTACTGTGGTAACATCCAGGAGCTCCGTTGTGCGTGACACCTCGACACCGCCACGCTCTTCCAAGCTCCCCCAGGGGAGTTGCCGCTCACAGCAGGTTGTGCAGATGTTCAAAATCTGAGCGTGCAGCTCTCCGATCTCGGCTGGGCTCCTGGCTGGGCTGGAGCGTCCCCATCGGGTTGCTATGTTCCTGGTGCATGGCTCCTTCTTGAGGGTGGAAGAAAAATAAGTGGTGGATGCACCAAACTGAGGGCTGGTCTACACTGGGGGGGGATCGATCCAAGATATGCAATGACTTCAGCTACGCGAATAGCGTAGCTAAAGTCAAAGTATCTTGGATCGAATTACCTGGAGTCCACACGGCGCGGGATCGACGGCCGTGGCTCCCCCGTCAACTGCGCTACCGCCGCTTGCTCTGGTGGAGTTCTGGAATTGATGGTGAGCGCATTTGGGGATCAATATATCGCGTCTTAACGAGACGCGATATAGCGATCCTGGATAAATCGAAGACGTACCCTGAGATGCTGCTCGCAGCAAATGGTGTAGCTGAGGGGGTCTCCCTTGTCTTGCTTACATGAGGAATGGAAGAGTTACCTGTGTTGGCAATGAAATGGTCTTCACTGGGCATCTTGAGTCCATCCCTCACTGAGCTGAATGGGGCCCTTCCTGCCTCACCAACGTTTTCGTCCAGGGTCTCTGCTGTCTTCTCTCTGGTTCAGCGTCTCTGGATTGGTTGGCTCACATATTTGACTTTTCCTTTGCTGCCAGGCCAGCAGAGATGCAGGCCTTTGTCTGCACACGCATTTGTCCCAGTTTAGCTAGAGGTGTGATGTTGCACCCGATTTAGTTAAACCAGCGCAGCGCCGTGTGTGGTCTCCATTGACTTAAACCTGTCTCACTTTACCTTAAGAGATGTGAGCTGACCCTGTGTAAACAGCTGTAGCTGGCCTGGGTTAGCTGTCTTGGGCTCAGACTGCGGGGCTGTAATATTGCCGGGTCGAAATTCAGGCTCAGGTGGGGGTCCCAGAGCTTGGGCTCCAGCCCAGGCCTGAATGTCTACACAGCAATTTTTATCCCTGCAGCCCAAGTGCTGCGAGCCCGAATCAGCTGACCCAGGCCAGCTGCAGCTGTGTGGTGGGTCTTTATTCCAGTGTAGATGTACCCAGGGTAGCTTGTCCCTTTAAGGGCCAGGAGGCCTGGGGCTAGCCAGCTCTGTTCAATCCGCCCACTTGGGCTATAAGTAACTGCATCTTAGCCAGAGGGGGCGGAACAGAGTGGGGCTGGGGCTCTGCCTGAAACACCTGGGCCCCACAAAAGGACTGAGAAGACTGTTGCAGGAGTAGCTCCAGGAAGCAAGCTGTGCTTCTGTGGAAGGCCCTGTAGTGGGGTCTGGGAGAGGGGCTGAGACGGTGAAGGAGCCTGGGAAGTCAGGGCTCTATCCCAGAGTCAGAGAGAGATTGAAAGGCAGCCCAGAAGGTGCTGGAGGGGGGCAGGCTGGAGAGGAGCCCAAGCATGACAGAACCACCCTTTTTGTGTGAACTTTTATTTGGACTTTTGTTACCCTGTAAGGCGTCCAGACTTGACGTAACTTAGCCAAAGGGCTAAGTCCTGGACAGAGACAGGACATCGCAGGGTCAGAGGCGCGATCTCCAGGGGGAGCTAGAGGGGAAGACCTCTGCAATGCCACGCCCTGACGCCAGGGGGTGCTGAGGCGATTGGTGGCACGCTAGGTTTAAGCCGGTGCAGTGCCAATACACTGGGCTGGTTTAGTTAAAAGGGGTGTGATCCCATCCCTTTAGTTACACTGGTGCAGCTTTGCATGTCTTGCTCTGTTTTACTGGAGAAGAGGGTGTCGGCGTAGGTAGTGTAAATAAAGCAAGTTACACTGAGGATGTACCTGGACCCGGCATGACCGATTTCTCCTCCTTGGGCAGCCAGCCTGCAAGGCTCTGGAATTCTGCTGCTGGCCAGCAGGGGTGGGGTGGGGGGGTGCCTGAAGAAGGAGCAACAGTATTGCTTCAAATTCAGTATAAATTAAACAAATGTCTGTTGTTGGTGGCCCTCCAAATCGAGCCACCATGAGTTGGCTGATGTTCTCAAGGCTTCCCCCCACCCCCCAACCATGGCTAAAGAGGGCTGTGTCCTGCCCTTGGGCGGAGGGGAGGCTGAGTGCTGGAAGCCCGGGGGGTTGGGGGGTGTCGCAGAGTGAACCCACCCCACACTCTCCCTACAGTGATGGCTGTGTTGGAACTTATGGCTCCTGTCCTGTGGGGCTGGCTGGGCTCTGTTCTCCGCGGGCCCCTGGCACACAGGGTCACAGTGCCACTCAGGTTTGGCCCATCTCCCCAATCGGGGTGGGGGTGGCCAGGCCAACTGTGAACGAGTGACCCTGTGTGTAAGGTGGCAATGCCACTTACTCATATTCAGGCGGGCTGCCCCCCTGTGAAGAGGGACTGGGCCAAACCTGAGCAGTGCTGTGACCCTGGGGCGCCGGTGAGCAGATTGCAGCACTGGGAACAGGGAGCCCAGCCCAGCCAGCCCCGTGCAACAGGAGCGACTTCAGCTGGGCTAGGGGGTTTGGGAATCATGGTGGGACAGTCCCGTGAGGCCTGGGACTGTTGAGAGGTACGCCAAGGTGTTGCAGCAGCCGTGTCTTGAGGAGGGATTGGAAGGAGCAGAGGGCAGCAGACCTATGGGTCAGTTCAGGGAGTAAAGGCAAAGCACAAGAGAGTGTGGAGAGGTTTGTGGGAGAAGCAGACAAAGTTGGTTGGGGCTGGCCCTGCTGGCAAAACAGAGGGATGGTGGCTCTCTCTGTCTTTAGCCCCCACTGACTGTCACGTTCCCTACCGCCTCTGGCTTCTCTCCATGATATCCAAATCCCCTCGTCTGCATGCAGATGCTTTTAGTTCCCCTTATAATAGCGATGCCATTTGTGCTGCTATATTTAAGGTTGTGTCATCACTTCCATTATAAGACCCTCTTTTCAGGGGGAGGTTCATAATTCAACCATTAACAGAAATCTGGCTGTGCAGTTGTATTCAGCCTGGGAGCGTACGTTCAGTTCTGAAGTTTGTTTTTATATTATTTTACAAGTGTGATCCTGGCCACTATCCTGGCCACTGATGGCAGCTTTGCCATTGTCTTCAGTAGAGCCAGGCTTTCATCTAGCAGCTTCTAAAATTCTGTTCCCTTTTTCTAATATTTTTGGCTCTCGTAATATGATGGACCAGAGGCTCACAGGTCAAGGGCCTGTGTGTGCGCCTGCAGTATTTAATGACCGAATTCGCAGTATTTAATCACAAACTTTGAATAGTTCAATATGCATTTTAAGAAACTCTATTTTTCTTCATCAGAATTCCTTTTTTTGGCTTCCTCCTCTTTGCTCATTCTTACACCTCCTCTGGGCATGTCTGCGCATGAAAGTTGCACAAGTTTTAACATGATTTTACACCTGTTCAGTTAAACTAATGCAAAGGACACTGGACATTCATTTACTTTAAGACAAGCTTATTGCTGTTTAGCTTAAGTCCGTTAGGAAGGGGGCTTAAGATAAACTGGAATAAGGGATTTTGCCACCAGTTTAACTAAGGGCTTGTTAATATGAGATAATTGCACTGGTTTAGTGTATGTTGGTGTAGTTAATCTGGTGCAGAAGGCTGTGTGAATGTTCCTAATTCAGTGTAAGAGCGACTTATTTGGCTTAAAGAAGAACAGGAGTACTTGTGGCACCTTAGAGACTAACAAATTTATTAGAGCATAAGCTTTCGTGGACTACAGCCCACTTCTTCGGATGCATTCTTCGGAAGTGGGCTGTAGTCCACGAAAGCTTATGCTCTAATAAATTTGTTAGTCTCTAAGGTGCCACAAGTACTCCTGTTCTTCTTTTTGCGGATACAGACTAACACGGCTGTTACTCTGAAACTTATTTGGCTTAGTTAAACCTGTTCCTAATTCATCAAGACTCTGTCTTCACTGTAAAAAACAAACAAACATGTTTTTACATTGAGATTGCTAACTTGCTGTAAAATCCCAGTGGAGCCAAGACAGTTTTTACCTTGATGTAGCTAGTTAAGGTCGATGTAAAACATACCTGTTTTGTTCCAGTGAAGACCTTGACAAAAACGAAACTGAAATAAGCCACTCATACTGAAATCAGTGTCCACACAGCCTCTTGCGATGGGTAAGTTCAAACCACGTAGACCAGACTTCTGTCTCTTTCTCCCTTTCTCTACTCACAGTTTCTGTACTGATTTAGCTATATTGGTACAAAAATGCTATAAACCAGCCATTCTGTTCTCTGCTCTGCCTTTGTCTCTGTCTCCCAACTCCCCCTTGTGGTTCCCCGCCCCCCACCATTACCCCTCTCGCTGTATTCTGTTTCCTCTAACAGCAAAGTAAAATGTGATAAGATTATGATCTCCAAACAAGCAGCTTCTGAGTTTGTGCTCCTTGTCAATTTTCATTGCTATCCCTAATGCAGAGGGGACTAACAGAAATTAAACTGTCTGAAGCATTGGGTTTCAGAGATCAAGATTTCTTGTAAATTTCAATTTGCGAATGGCGAGCCACAGCAACATAACATTTTAAATGTTACCCGGCACTTTTAACATTGTGCAAGAGTTTCCATGGAACTGTAATTGAGCGGTTACTGAAAAAGAGGCTATGCATTAAAAATGGTGTCTCAGAAGAGTTTCTAAAACGACCTGTCGTTCTTTTGAATACCTCCTTCAGTGCGACTGGCTGTGGTCTGTCTTTCGTGGTATTTCCCAGCAGGAAGTCCAATCGGGTGATGCAGTTTTAGAGGCAGGAGATGCAGTTTGGCATTTGAAGGCAGGAGCCTTTTTGGGGTTTACAGCGAGAGGACGAGAGGAGAATTTGTTTGGCTTATGTTACAAAAGGGAAACTGAGGCCAGGAAAAACTAAATGAGCCGCCCGTGTTCATACAGGAATTTGCAGCAGAGTCATGATCTGACTCCAGATCCCATGAGTTTCAGTCCAGTGCTGTAACCACACGACAGTGCGATCAGATTGCTGAGACAGGGGTTCCCGCTCGATAATTATTCTTACTTCTGTTTGGCACATACTGGTTGTTTCTAGTGATCTGTAGTTAGATGCAGTGACTAGAATTTCTCTTACAAGACTCTGGATTGCTCCATTCACGCCATACCTGAAGTGTTGCCTATTGAGCATCAGCGATGTGAAATTTCATCTCCTTCGAGCGTCCTCCTTTCTGTCTGATACACCTCCCAGCTTCAAGCACATGGGACTTGCTCACCTGGACTAGAAGCACAGGAAAGCTCTTACTGCAAAGTTCCAGACGATATGTTTCTGTTCTTGCATTAGCGTAAAATTGTGCACTCTGCAATGTTTGAAAGCTTGCTAGAAAACTTTTACATTTGTAGCCTAAAGAGACCGAGAAAGAAGGGTTCTTAGGGAGGCAATCTGTAGGCAAAACCACTGGGGAGGATGTGGGGAGTGTGTTCCCCCCCTTTCAACTTTTATACTCTCCTGATGCCATCATCTCTTTGGCGCAGGCACTCCCGTTCCACCTTTCCCCTTCCATCACTTTCTTTAAGGGGTATCAAGTTGTGTTCCCAGAATAAGTAGTCTCTTCTGTAAATCTTGGCCTAGGGTTTGATGTTTTGAGAAGCAGTCTGGACATGTTTGCTGAGAACAGCCATGGCTCAGCGGTAACGGATAACTCCGCTGATCCTGAATGTGGTCGCTCAGTCGGGGAAGTTGTTTTCATTAGATTTTGGGGCTGTATTCAATATTTTATATTAGTCCAAAAGGAGAGTGGAAAATATTAATGAACACCGTATAGCTTAATGTTGTAATTTTTACCTGTTTATTATAGAATATGCTAAGTGCACCCATCAGTGAAAGGGCAGCTCTGGGATTTCTATTTATTTTAAATCCATTTTTGTCATTCTGCTGATTCACTTGGTGCAGTATCCCGGTCAAAACTGGGAAGAGTAGAGAATTGTTCATTCTACTTCTTTTTTTTTTTTTTTGAATGACCATAGCTGTTGATAAAAGACTTGATCCATGTTAGAGTTCCATAGCTAGGCAGATCATTGTTTCCTGGGGGAGCTAAAATCTTGAGCTAGAAATGATTCTACCAAAGAAAGGTTTATTTTTGTTCTCTGGGGGCCGAAGCTTTAATCCGCATGGGTCTGATCCGGTGCCTGTTGAAATCAAGAGACAGCTCCCCAGTGGCCGCAGGGTCAGACCCTATAACCTGGCTTCAGAGCCCAAAGCTAATCAAAAGACAGAAGACGTTCCGATTTCTCTGCTTGCTTGCACAGTCCCAGAAGTGGATTTTCATCTTGGCTGGAAGTACGCTCTGTCAATGCCAGCAGTGTTTAACCTTTGTGTCGGCCCAAGCCTTTTTAAAAATAAAAATGTAAGAAGTTCATCCGTGACGTACTGCGGCAGCTCGGTGTGGTGTGCTGAAGGTTTGCGTTATATTGGGAATGAAATGGGAGCACCAGGCCTCTGATGTGGTGGCATTAAGGTCTGTAGAGGGAGAAGGGACCTTGGAGCACACTTTCCACCTGTTGTGAAGTGGTTTAAGCTTCGCTGTTTAAGCGTAATTCATGAAGAGTCAAGTAGTTACTTCTGTCTTAAAGCGCTTTCCAGTCTGCAGAATGCTAGTTTCTAATCCTAGAAAGGCAGGGCTGGAAGGGCCCTCGAGAGGTCGTCTACTCCAGTCCCTGCCCTGAGGCAGGACCACACATACCTAGACCACCCCCGGCAGGTGTTTACCAAACCCGTTCTGAAACATCTCCAATAGTAACTGCCCATTATCCTCCTTTAGATTCTTTCCTCTGCGGATCTCAAAGCTCTTAAGCACAATGAATCTCCTAGTAGGCCTGTGAGGTAGGGAAGCAGGAACCTTCTATCACAGACCGAGAGTCTGAAGCCCCTAGAGGGGAAGGGACTTGGCCAAAGTGCCAAGGAACAGAGCTGGGAAAAGAACCCAAGAGTCCTGACTCTCAATGTCCTGCTCTGACAGTTTGACTCAGTATTAGGACCTCTTATTTCTGGTGTCCGCATTGACTTAGATAAGCCTGGCATGTCCAGTATGTTTTTAGAGGGCAAGTGCTGTTTACTGTATAAACTTCGACAAACAAGCAGTAAGCAAAAAGGAGGAGAGCAGCTTTGAAAAGACGCTAACTACTTTAATTTTATACCCTAGATGATTTATTGTGACCCCTTCGCTGGCAGGTGCTATAGGGCCTCCGTACTTTGTGCTCTGCTATACTTTGGACTTTGCCGTACGTTGCCGGCATTAGAGCACACTGCAGGAAGGGGCACCGTGTAAGTGCCTGCCGTTATTGTTTGGAGTTGCCAGACATTGCGGTCTTCACGTTTCCCATCAGGGTTTCTTGCTCTGATGAGGAGGGGAGGAGGAGGGAGTTACTCGAGTTTGGCCCTTGGACGCTTTCTGCTTTAAAATAAAATACAATCATATCACAGAAGAGTTGGCGCTGTGGCAGCAAACTGGCAGACTCTGAAGTGCCAGTGCTTGTTTCCAGCAAGCAACGTGGGGTGGTGACTATTGGCTGCCTTTCTGGGGCCTGGCTGCGAGATGCTGATGAACTGCAGAGCCTTTTGGAAGGTATGTCTGTAACCTCTTATTACGTGTGTGTTGTATGGTGCTTAGGAGCCCTAAGTCACAGGCCAGGATTCCTTTGCGCTAGGCGCTGTACAAACACAGAACAAAACGAGGGTCCCTGCCTCAAAGAGCTTACAGTTGAAGTAGAGATTTTGCTGGGCCCTTTTCAGAGTGTCTGACAGCCTTATGTTTCAGCAGTGGGTTATTAGAGCGAGCTTTCCCTTTAATAGCCGGAGTCTAATGAAGAGCCAAGCAGCCCCCCTGGACGCGACTTGGAAGAGCCCTACTTGCATTTCCCTCTCCGTGCGGTAGCCCTCTTGTGAACTGGGTCCGGTTACTAGTCAGGTGAGAGGAGCAACGACCTCTGTGTGTGTCTTCACTTTCGTACTGAAAGGCCATCTGTTTTGGGTGTCCGTATATTGCATGTGATGAAAGGTAAGAGAACTGTTTTTGCATATAACTTTGGTGTAGCAAGAGTTCTGTGGGAGTCAGGCAGGTTAACCCAGCTGTAATGACTGGACCAGTTGATTCTTTCATTGAGAGACCTGCCACATGACTTCCCAGTATATGGCCAGTGTCCATAAGGAACCCAAATAAACGTGATTATCGGCGTACCTTTACTTTGTGTGACATGTGAAAACACTGGCAGAAGGGCTGCTGATACAGTCTCGCGCCATAATTTAACACCACGTTATTAAAATGTCCTGAACGCTGCCGTTTTCCCTACACGCTTTGGCAGGCAAGCATTTTTTTCAAAGATTTGGCCATTGTAGGCTCTTGAAGTGAGTATCCTAATTAAGATCATTAGCATCTGTATCAATTGATAATCTAGCGCATATCTTGATTATTTTTCTCGTTCTGGATGACTGCTTTATGTTGCCAGGCAGCTAATTTCCGAGTGATTTTAAAGGTGCAGATATTAAAATGAATTGCATGCCTTCCAACTCTTTCCATTACCTTGCTAAATTTAGACTAACTAGTGCTGCTGCAGAATTGAGACCTCTGGGGATTTTAATAAGAGTCAAGGCAGATAATAGCCAGACTCCTGGAGCAGCAGAGAAGAAAAGTAGCCTCAAATTAGCTTTTTGCATCTGTCATCACAGTTACTTTATTAAACCCAGGTCCTACGGAAAGTCAGAGCAACACGCGTGCTTATTCACAAAGCTGATAATGCAAACCTCATGATAGCTGTGGCTTGGGGACAGATTGGATTAATGATCCAGCCTGACTTCCCTCTCCTAAATCATGTCCAGTCAAAATTCCTCAGCATCCCAGGCTTTCTGTCCGCTCGCCCCCAAGTTGCCGAGCTCAGAGCGTCTCCTTGCTCTGCTTTCAGATCTCTGGGGGATGCTGACTGGCTGCTCAGCAGATGAGTTTTGCACTTGGCAGCTTGTTTGATTAGAGCAGTTGAGTTTTCCGTCCTTGCAGTGTCTTGCTGCTGTCTGCTGCGTGTCTTTAAGCCAAAGTGGTGTTCGGTACAGTTAGAGAGGGGAACAGGAGCCTGGACACCTGGCTTCTAGTCTTGCGTCTGTCAATGATTTGTAGGGTAACTTTGGGCAAGTCACTTCACCTGTCTCTTCAGTTATGCAATCTGTGCTATGGGTGTAATAAAATGTTCCTCCTTCACAAGGGAGTTTGGAGGCTTAATGTTTGTACAGGAGCTTTGAGATCCTACCGTGAAAGGTGCTATAAAAATGCTATGTAGCTTGTTATTTGAGCTACTTTGCCTGTATTAAACTGAACTAAAATTTAATTTTAAAGGGTAAAACTTTCAACAGGGACTTAGGACCAGATTTACAAGGTATTTAGAGGTCTAAAGGTGTCGCTAGGCACTTAGTGGGAGTTTCAGAAATGCCTGGGCACCTAACTCCCCCTGAAATCAGTGGGATTTGGGTGCTTGGACAATCCTACTAGGTGCCGATCTGCATCTTTAGGCGCTTGGAGCCACAGTTATTAGGGTGTTTAAGTCCCTTGTGAAAATGGGACTTGGCATTTTTGAAAACTTTAGACAAAATGGCCCAATTTTTATTTTAAATCCTGAAAAAAAATGTGGTGGCTGTTAGTGGGTTATGGCTCCAGATCTACACCTGGCACTTTACAAATTGAAGGTTGAAAGATCCCCAACTCTGAGGGCTGGTCTACACTGGGGGGGATCGATCTAAGATACGCAACTTCAGCTACGAGAATAGCGTAGCTGAAGTCGATGTATCTTAGATCGACTTACCTCCCATCCTCACTGCACAGGATTGATGGCCGCAGCTCCCCCGTCGACTCCGCTTCCGCCTCTCGCCCTGGTGGAGTTCCAGACTCGACGGGGAGCATGTTCGGGGATCGATTTATCACGTCTAGATGAGATGCGATAAATTGATCCCTGATAGATCAATTGCTACCCGCCAATCCGGCGGGTAGTGAAGACATAGCCCGAGGAATTGGCTGCAGTTATCCCTGGAAACAAAACAATGGCCAAAACCTGTGTTCAACTGGAGAAAATAGATCGAGAGTGAACTTGCCGGTGGCATGTGAAAGAAGCAGTGAGAGATAAAAAGGCATCTTTTAAGAAGTGGAAGTCAAATCCTACTGAGGTAAATAGAAAGGAGCATAAACACTGCCAAATTAAGTGTAAAAATGTAATAAGAAAAGCCGAAAAGGAGTTTGAAGTTTTTTTTAAGTACCCATCAGAAGCAGGAAGCCTGCTAAACAACCAGTGGGCCCCCTGGACGATCGAGATACAAAAGGAGCGCTTAAAGATGATAAAGTCATTGCGGAGAAATTAAATGAATTCTTTGCTTCAGTCTTCACAGCTGAGGATGTTAGGGAGATTCCCAAACCTGAGCCATCCTTTGTAGGTCACAAATCTGAGGAATTGTCACAGATTGAAGTGTCACTAAAGGAGGTTTTGGAATTAATTGATGAACTTAACAGTAACAAATCACTGGGACCAGATAGTATTCACCCAAGAGTTCTGAAAGAACTCAAATGTGAAATTGCAGAACTATTAACTATGGTTTGTAACCTGTCCTTTAAATCGGCTTCTGTACCCAATGGCTGGAAGATAGCTAATGTAACACCAATATTTAAAAAGGGCTCGAGGTGATCCCCGCAATTACAGACCAGTAAGTCTAACGTCAGTACCGGGAAAATTAGTTGAAACAATAGTAAAGAATAAAATTGTCAGACACATAGAAGAACATAAATTGTTGGGCAAAAGTCAATATGGTTTCTGTAAAGGGAAATCATGTCTTACTAATCTATTAGAGTTCTTCGAAGTGGTCAGCAAACATGTGGACAAGGGAAATCCAGTGGACATAATGTACTTAGATTTCCAGAAAGCCTTTGACAAGGTCCCTCACCAAAGGCTCTTATGTAAATTAAGTTGTCATGGGATAAGAGGGAAGATCCTTTCATGGATTGAGAACTGGTTAAAAGACAGGGAGCAAAGGGTAGGAATAAATGGTAAATTTTCAGAATGGAAATGGGTAACTAGTGGTGTTCCCCAAGGGTCAGTCCTAGCACTAATCCTATTCAACTCGTTCATAAATGATCTGGAGAAAGGGGTAAACAGTGAGGTGGCAAAGTTTGCAGATGATACTAAACTGTTGAAGATAGTTAAGACCAAAGCAGACTGTGAAGAACTTCAAAATGATCTCACAAAACTAAGTGATTGGACAACAAAATGGCAAATGAAATTTAATGTGGATAAATGTAAAGTAATGCACATTGGAAAAAATGACCCAACTATACATACAATATGATGGGGGCTAATTTAGCTACAACTAATCAGGAATGAGATCTTGTAGTCATTGTGGATAGTTTTCTGAAGACGTCCACGCAGTGTGCAGAGGCAGTCAAAAAAGCAAACAGGATGTTAGGAATCATTGAAAAAGGGATAGAGAATAAGACAGAGAATATCTTATTGCCCTTATATAAATCCATGGTACGCCCACATCTTGAATACGGCATATAGATGTGGTGGTCTCATCTCAAAAAAGATATATTGGCATTAGAAAAGGTTCAGAGAAAGGCAACTAAAATGATTAGGGGTTTGGAACGGGTCCCATATGAGGAGAGATTAAAGAGGCTAGGACTTTTCAGCTTGGAAAAGGGGGGATATGATAGAGATGTATATAAAATCATGAGTGGTGTGGAGAAAGTGAATAAGGAAAAGTTATTTACTTGTTCCCATAATATAAGAACTAGGGGCCACTACATGAAATTAATGGGCAGCAAGTTTAAAACAAATAAAAGGAAGTTCTTCTTCACACAGCACACAGTCAACCTGTGGAACTCCTTGCCTGAGGAGGTTGTGAAGGCTAGGACTATAACAGGGTTTAAAAGAGAACTAGATAAATTCATGGAGGTTAAGTCCATTAATGGCTAGTAGCCAGGACGGGTAAGGAATGGTGTCCCTAGCCTCTGTCTGTCAGAGGGTGGAGATGGATGGCAGGAGAGAGATTACTTGATCATTACCTGTTAGGTTCACTCCCTCTGGGGCACGTGGCATTGGCCACTGTCGGCAGACAGGACACTGGGCTGGATGGATCTTTGGTCTGACCCAGTACGGCCTTTGTTATGTTTTTATACGTTGCACAGTCTGTACAGCAGTGAATTACTGTACAGCAGTCTGTTACCTAGCAGCCCCAGCTGTGGGTCAGGACTCTGTGATGCTAGGTGCTGTATAAACACAGGATGAAAAGACTGTTTCTGCCCCAAAGGGCTCACAGTATTCTGTACATGGGGAATTTTTTTTATCAGTTATACAAGTATAAACACTCCTATGGACATTCTTATACTGGAATAAGTGTGTCCATGTGGGGGGAGTGGGTGGGAGGTCATACCTGGATAACAAGTCTAACATTCCCATGTAGCCAAAGCCTTAGAAAGCTCGTTGTTTTCAGGCAGCTCCGCTGCTCCGAGGGAGTTCCTGTTTTGTGCAGTGCGGCAGGTAGCTCTCTGAACCCTAGGAATGCTGAAGCCCTCGGCTGGGTCTTGATGGGCGAAGCTGGTTTTAAAGCACTAAAACTTGGAGCTGGGGAACCAGCATGAGTCAGAGCGGCCCGTGGTGCAGTGGCTGTTGTGGGGAATAATGATAATACTTTCCTCTTTTCTGGCACCTTTCATTGAAGGATTTGAAAAGGGCTTTTGCAGCATTAATGTACTAATCCTCCTACCCCCACTGTAATAGGTGAGCGTTATCCCTGTTTTACAGGTGGATAATCTGAGGCACAGAGAGGGGAAGTGGCCTGCCCAAGGTCACGCAGTGAGGCTGTGGATAGAACCCAGGTGCCCGGCTTCTCCCTGACAGGCTGATGCCCGGTGCCGAGCCGAAGCGTTGCCAGCCTGAAGGAGGTGGCTGCAACTAGAAAAGTTGCAACCAAATGTGCCAAAGTGGCCTCTGATTCCAGGAACCCAGTTTGAGGTGCCCTTGGGGGCCTAATTTTTTCAGAATTGCTGAGCACCCACCGTTCCCACGACCATCAACTGGAGTTTGGGGGCGCTCAGCACCTCTGAGAGCCAGCCTTGGGGTGTCAGACGTTGAGAACCCCAAACTCGAGGCCGTGGTTGAAACTTTGAGTTGAAGGAACTTCATGTTCAGTAAAAAGAAGAACAGGAGTACTTGTGGCACCTTAGAGACTAACAAATTTATTAGAGCATAAGCTTTCGTGGACTACAGCCCACTTCTTCGGATGCATATAGAATGGAACATATAATGAGGAGATATATATACACACATACAGAGAGCATAAACAGGTGGGAGTTGTCTTACTAACTCTGAGAGGCCAATTAATTAAGAGAAAAAAAAAAAAAAAAAAAAAAAACTTTTGAAGTGATAATCAAGCTAGCCGAGTACAGACAGTGTGATAAGAAGTGTGAGAGTACTTACAAGGGGAGATAGTCAACGTTTGAAAGCCCAGGTATGGGAGCGAACAATGCAATCTGTAGCAAATCCCTACTTGGCAATTTCCTGCTGTGTTTGGGTGGCGGGGAATTACATCGGTTATAGACAGTCTCCATGAAGTGTTATGCTGGAAACATGATTAATCCGTCCTTGGTAGGTCGCAGTTTAATAGAGACATGCATGGGGTTAGTTTTCTGCCGTAGAGCAGGGGGTGGAATAGACACTTTCCTTCCACCCAGTGTGGCATTTAAAGGGACAATGTTGTGTCGGTTGGATTAGAATGTAGAGTTAAGTGATTATAAAACCTAAGATAAATACAAGTGTCTGCATGAACTTTTAAAGTTCTCAGTGAAAAGTTGTTGCTGTTTGGCTGTAACCATTCTCCTCTGGCAATTTCAGCCCAAACATTGTAGCCCTAGTGAAATGAACTATTATAGGCACGGCTTTAAAGTGGTCTGAAAAAAAGTGTTTCTGAGAGGATGGGGGGCTATCAGAATCTGGGAGCAGCAGCTTTGGTAACCAGTGCTTAAAGTGTGTGCCTCGCTTTTGAATTCTGTTTCTCTGAGTGGGTCTCTGGCCACTTCCTCTCACACACTTTAAGCACTAATTAAAAGAGAGGAATTATTTATTTCTGCAGTGTTGTAATGTGCACAGTGCTTATCCGACACACACATGATAAAATGGGGCCCTATTCTCGGTTGGTCCTTAGGCACCATCGTAATAAACACGATGGCTATTAATAATGACTAGTCTAGTTTCATTGTCTAAGCCGAGGGAGGTGCAGAAAACAAAACTTGTCCAGTTTCAATGCGCTAAGATTATGTTGGTAAGGAAACTTATTTTTTAAAAACAAGACTTTAATCTGATGGTGATTTAAAAAATGTATATGTTTCTCTGCCTGTAATCTAAGGTGTGTGTGGTCGTCAGAACCTCACCTTAGACTTCTGGCTTTCAGGACGGATGGGTTTTGTGTGTTTATCCCCAGCCTGGGAATCAGGAAGTCTAGATCCAATTCCCAGCTCTGCCCTAGATGACCTTTAGGAAAGATGCAGACAAATTGGAGCGATTCCAGAAGAGAGCAACAAAAATTGTCAAAGGTTGAGAAAACCTGGCCAATGAGGAAAGGCTAAAATCTTGAGAAAAGAAGACTGAGCAGGTGACGTGATAAGTTTTCAAATATGTTCAGGGCTATTATAAAGAGGACGATGATCAGTTGTTCTCGGTGTCCACTGAAGGTGGGACAAGACATGATGGGTTTCATCTGCAGCAAGGGAGATTTAGGTTAGATATTAGGAAAAACTTGCCAACTCTAAGGGTAGTTAAGTACTGGAACAGGCTTCCGAGGGAGGTTGTGGGATCCCCATTGTTGGAGGTTTTTAAGAGCAGGTTGGAGAAACACCTGTCAGGACTTATCTAGGTTTACTTGGTCCTGCCTCAGCACAGGGGGCTGGACTGGATAAACTCTAGAGGTCCCTTCCAGCTGGACATTTCTATGATTCTATGTCCTTGGGCAAATCACTTCCCCTCTCTTTGCTCATTTCCTCATCTGCATAAGTGGGAACATGCTACTGACTCATCTCAGGGGAATGTTGGACTTGTTAATGTTTGTAAGGTGCTTAGATGCTGCAGTGAATGGGGAGGGGAGGGGCCTATAAATTCCTAGATAGAACTTGAGATTTCCCAATCGTTAGCACCTGGTTCAGTAACATCAAAAACAGAGAGAGAGAGACACCCCGGAGAGTGGGAGACAGGCACCTCACCATGCTCCTGAAGAACTTGCCTGTGGGGTTTTGTGGCAGTAGATCTATGTGACATCTAAGAAGGTGTAAATGAAAGTAACTCCCTCTGTAACGCATCTTTAGCTCCTTCCCTAGACAGGAGCAGCTGGAGAAAAGCAGGTAGGCCCTCGGGGTGGCGCCTTATTGGCAGAATGGCACCTCTTAGGCCACTGCAGCGTGTCTGGGGCAGAAGTCCTGATGAGGGACTTAACGCAGAACCTCCCCCAAATTAGAGCACTCCCGACAGTGTCTCAGGTAGCTCTCCCTTTGAATATTAGCTAAGGAAGGTTTCTTCCTCTATCTGGAGCCTTTCAAAGTGATGTTGGGGTTGCTGTTTACCATAAGCAACTCCGCATTCTCTTTGGAAACCTCCCATCTGTGACCTGGCTTCTCTGACTGTGCCCGAGAAAGGTGCGGGGGGAAATCTCTTGTCTTGGTTCAGAATGTCCGTTTTCTCAATCCCCTGCACCTTCTCCTGTTCTCTAAGCCCTAGTGAACCCGATTAAAAGACAACCTGACCTACTTCTGGCTTTTGAGTTCGTAAGCAAAAGTGCGGATTTCTCCTGCTGAACCTGAGTGTGGGTAGCAGCCGCAGAAGCATTGATCAGATTTCCAAGAGGGTTGCAGTGTCAGAATGCTGGGATTCCCTTGTATGCGGCTTGTCAATAGGGCACATGCTGATGTCTTCTTCTGTAGACAGCCCAATTTCATTATGTATTGGGAGCGCATACTGGGTTTGTGCACTGCAGATTGAGTCACTCCCATTGAATTTCTCTCCGCTGATTATTGAGTGTGGGCAGATGCACCTACTCATTAGACCAGCCCTCTTATATATTTTTTAATGAAGTTTTAAAATCTTTCGATTGCTTTGACATCCTTTTCTTTGAGAGCCTCATTTCTCCTGAGCCGAGTTTAGACCCAGAGCCCCTTTATTAGGGGAGATATCTCCTTGTGGCTCGGAAACTGACCTGGTTTGGAAGACTTCGTGCTTCTGATCCTGCTTGAAAGTGTGGCTTGTTGTCTTTGTATCAAACCTGGCAACATCCGGAATGATTTGGCATTGCGGGACAAACTCGCTGGCCCATGTAAGGCTGTGTCTACGCAGCAAAAGCTGTGCATAATTGCGTCCACAGTATCTTGGTAAAAATTCATACCCCTCGCTGTTCTAGTTATACCAGGTTAGGGTGACCAGATGTCCCGATTTTATAGGAACAGTCCCGATTTGTGGGTCTTTTTCTTATATAGACTCCTATTACCCCCCACCCCCTGTCCTGTTTTTTCACACTTGCTGTCTGGTCATCCTATACCAGATCAAAAAAATGTTTGTAGGCAGCCTTTAAAGTGCTTTGAGGCTCTTGTTTGGAAGCTGCTGTAAGACCCTCCTTCCTATTCGACATGTCATAAAATGAATGATGTAGACATAATGGTTGTGGGGAATGCAAAGGAAACCTTGGTCAGAATCTTTAAGGCTTGTCCTGCAGGCAACTAGAGGCATTTTCCCACTTCCACAGCCCAATGTAATTAGTTGTCTGGGGTTGCAGACAGGTGGATTTGTAAAATAACCCCTCCCCCGAAACAAACGCTGGTTCTTGCCTTATCTGTAGGTCTTCCAGGGGCATCTCGTGGTTATTGTAAAGCATTTAAGGGTGCTGAGCCGCTTGGATTGCTAGAATGGCTGAATGTTCCCAGGCCTAGTGAATGGGGCTGTCTTGTGCTGCCGAAGGAACCCGTCTTATTTAAACGGTAAAGCAAGTGAGGGGAAAACGTTCTGAGTTTAAACAACGAGGAGTCCTTGTGGCACCTTAGTTTAGTTCAGGTTTCCTGGCTTGGCAGCCATCCTCTCTTCAGGGCAGGGGTATTGGCTTCCTCCTGGGCTTGTCTGCAAAATGCCCAGCAGTGCTATAGACATAATACATATTTCATTACTTTATATATAGCAATTCTCCAGGGCTCTGAACAAGCCAGGCGTCTCCCCCGGCACAGCTCTGCCGGTGAAATGTATCACTGTTCCCTCTTAACATCTTTCTTTTTTTAATGACTTGCCAAAAAAAAGCCCCAACTTTTTCATGTAAAATAGGAGAATATTTTAAAATTGCAGTAGCACAAAAAAAGGACCCGTTCCCCCAAAGCACAAAACTTGAACCCCTCCCCCCACAACATGGGCCACTGGTGATTTTTGTTGTATTTAAATTGTCAGTTGTCCCTCTCAGTGCAATCTAAGGTTAAGCTCAGTTAGGTCAGGCCATCCTGTAGTGCCTTTCAAGATGCGTGGGCAATGCAGGAGCGTGGTGGGGGTTATACCTGAATGGCTGGTTGCCGTTATCTCCTGCTTTCGGGTACGGAAGAGTAGTCTCTCCATTCTCATACACTGGGTCCCTGGTTCTTCCTGCATTGTTGAAAAGAGGGGTGCTCCCAATATCAGGGTTCCTAAACTCACAGCTAAACATTAAACAATTGCCTTGAGATTAAATATACTCAGCTGTTTTGTGTCACATGCTGCAGGATACTCATGCCTAAAAGATAGGTCTCAATCTGTGGCTTGAACTGCTGGAAGGACTAGCTGGAGTAGATGCGCTGTGTCTCAGGAGTGACTGGATTTGCCAGTTTGATACTTAAAAGCAGACTGGAGCCAGTATACAATAACGCACAAGAAAACAGTGAAAAATCCCAGGGCTCCCAAAAGGGAGGGTCGCGACTGGAATACTCTGTGTCAAACCTCGGTTGGGTCATGTGTGTATGTATCTAGCAGCAGCGGTTCTGTAGCCTTTTCCAAACGTTTAAAGGGCTGCCGTCAACTTGAAATCTAGTCATATTAAAAACATGAGGTGTTTCGGGTCCCACGCCTGTCTTCGTGTCTCCCCTGCCAAAATCAGTGAAACTGTGGCGTGGTCTTTGGTTTCTTCTCCCCGCTTTGCAGTGGGGCACTGAACACAGATCATCCACTAGGATCAGACTGGTATGTCCCCTGTGTTCTATTTCTGTGCATATGCTAATAACTGGGTAGTGCTTCCTAAATGACGCCAAGGTAGCATTGATTTGGATATCTGGCCTGCTTTCTGCTTTTGCTGCACCTCAGGGCATTGATGTTTTCGGAGTCGCACCTTGCCTTTGACTAATTTCTGGCTGGATTTCCATGGATAGAGATTGTGCTATGTGACTTATCGCTTAAATGAGCCTCTGTACCAGCTGACTGTAGGATAGTTAAAGTAATGCTGATTTTTAAAAAAGGCTCCAGAGGTTATCCTGGCAATTACAGGCAGGTAAGACTCTCTTCAGTACCAGTCAAATTGGTTGAAACTACAATAAAGAACAGAATTATCTGACACGCAGATGAACGTGATCTGTTGAGGAAGAGCCAATATGGCTTTTGTAAAGGGAACTCATGCCTCACCTACCTATAAGAATTGTTTGAGGGTGTGAAATAACATGCGGGAAAGGGTGAGCCAATGGATAGATATAGAGTACTTGGACTTTCAGAAAGCCTTTGACAAGGTCCCTCCCCAAAGGCTCTTAAGCAAAGTAAGGAATCATGGGATAGACTCATAGACTCTAAGGTCAGAAGGGACCATTATGATCATCTAGTCTGACCTCCCGCATGATGCGGGCCACAAAATCTGACCCACCCACTCCTGGAAGAATTCTCTCCCTTGACTCAGCTGTTGAAGTCCCCAAATCATGATTTAAAGACTTCAAATCGCTGAGAATCCTCCAGCAAGCGACCCCTGCCCCATGCTGCGGAGGAAGGCGAAAAACCTCCAGGGCCTCTGCCAATCTACCCTGGAGGAAAATTCCTTCCCGACCACAAATATGGCGATCAGCTGAACCCCGAGCATGCGGGCAAGATTCTCTAGCCAGACCCTCTGGATAAGAGGGGGCGGTCCTCACATGGATTAATAACTGGTTAAAAGCTAGGAAACAAAGAGTAAGAATAAATGATCAGTTTTCACGGTGGAGAGAGGTAAGTAGCAGGGTCCCCCAAGGATCTGTACCGGGACCAGCGCTGTTCAACATATTAACAAATGATCTGGGAAAAGGCGTAAACAGTGAGGTGGCAAAGTTGCAGACAATACACAATTACTCAGGGTAATTAGGTCCAAAGCTGACAGCTTGTAACTTTTTGCAATCTCACAAAACTGGGTGACTGGGCAAAAAACAGCAGATGAAATTCAATGTTGATATATGCAAAGTAATGCACATTGGAGAATATTATCCCAACTACCCATACAAAATGATGGGGTCTGAATTAGTTGTTACCACTCAAGAAAGAGATCTTGGAGTAACTGTGAATAGTTCTCTGAAAACATATGCTCAGAGTGTGGTGGGCAGTCAAAAAAGCTAACAATGTTAGGAACCATGAGGAAAGGGATAGATATTAAGACAGAAAATATCATAAATGCTACTATATAAATCTGTGGTTTGCCTATATCTTGAATACTGTGTGCAGTTCTGGTCGCCTCATCTCAAATAAGATATATTGGAGTTGGAAAAAGTACAGAGAAGGGCTAATTAGGGGTATATAACAACTTTCATATGAGGAGAGATTAAATAGACATGGACTGTTTGGCTTGGAAAAGAGACGACTAAGGGAGCATATGACTGAGATCCATAAAATCATGATTGGTGTGGAGAAAGTGAATAAGGAAGTGTTATTTACTCCTTCACATGACACAAGAACCAGGGGTCAGCCAATGAAATGAATGGGCAGCCGGTTTAAAACAAACAAAAGGACGTACTTCTTCACACAACATACAGTCAACTGATGGAACTTGTTGCCAGGTGACGACATGAAGGCCAAAAGTAGAACTGGGTTCAATAAAGAATATGATCAGTTCACGGAGGCTAGGTCCATCAATGGCTATTAGCCAAGATGGTCGGCCATGCAACCCCATGCTCTGGGTGTCCCTAAACCTCTGACTGCCAGAAACTGGGAATAAGTGACAGGGCAGGGATCACTTGATAATTGCCCTGTTCTTTTCATTCTTCTGGGGCACTTGGTACTGGCCACTGTCGGAAGACGGGATACTGGACTAGATGGACCATTGGTCTGACGCAGTATGGCCATTCTTATGATTTCTCCCTTAATTGTGGTCTCCAACGATCTCATGTTCTTTGCAAAGGAGGCTCAAGGTGGTTTCTTTCATAGTATTCTCCGCCTTTGCTGGCTGTCCGGCAACATTGTGATGCTCGAACTCTTTACAAGGGCCAGGACCCATTTTTCCTACCACCTCTGTCACCGGTGACCCTTGATCTTCATGTTTGACAGAAGGCTGCCCCGTTGTGGCCTTGATGTAGTGAATCTGGATGGAAAATGGGAGAAGCGAAAGCTCAAACCAAAAAGTACCATCAGCATCTTCCTGGCCTCGATTTAGAGCCTGGCTATTTCTAGAAGTTCGCAAATCAATTTGAAACAGGCTCAGCTAGAGAAATGAGTCAGTTACAGTGGTGGGAAACTGTCGCTGTTGCTGCTTCCCCATGGATAATGTGTCTTTGCTCTGCTTCTGTCCCTTAACGATGCAACTCCAGCGTCTGGCTAAATGTACCCAGCTTTTTCCCCGCTCCTCCTCTGACTCATCTGAGCATAGGATTTCCCCAAAGAGATGGATCCATGCATCGAACACGGGCTTCGTGTGCTCAGATCCCAAAGGCAATGGTGGTGTTATTTGGTTTGTATTATGTTAGCACTTGGAGGCACCAACCAGGAGCGAGGTCCCATTGTGCCGAGCACTACACAGACACCCGAGATGGTCCCTGCCCCAAAGAGCTTGCAGCATTATTCGGCAAGACAGAGAAAGGATGAAGGAAAAGAAGGATCTCCAACTAATCTATATTCCCCCATCACTGTAACACCTCACAATCTTTAATGCATTTAGCCTCACAACACCCTAATTAGAGCAGCGCTGTTATCCCTGTTTTACAGATGGGGATCTGAGACACAGAGAGGGTAAGTGATGACCCAGGAATTGAACCCAGAATCTCAGACTGCTGTAACCACCACCCCGACCTTTCTGAACAGAGCAGAGAATTATCCCAGTCCATTAGCAGCTCTCACTTTGTGACCTGTCTTTTAGAAATGCTGAGCAACCCCAGCTCCAGTTGGTCAATGGGAGAAAAGGGTGCTCAGGGTCTTTGAAAGCAGGACGTTTATCATCATCCCCCCCCCCCAAACTTGACAATTCAAATGTTATAGAGCAGTGGTTCTCAAACTAGGGCTGCCGTCCCTCGGCCCGTGCCGCTTCCTGCAGCCCCCGTTGGCCTGGAGCGGCGAACCGCAGCCAGTGGGAGCTGTGATCGGCCAAACCTGCGGATGCGGCAGGTAAACAAACCGGCCCAGCCCGCCAGGGGCTTTCCCTGAACAAGCGGTGGCCCTAGTTTGAGAACCACTGTTGTAGAGCAGTTTTCATCCCCCCAAAGTTAGTGATGAGCACCCCTTCCCCCATAGAGAAAGGCTGCCCGTCTTTTTAGTTTAACGTTTTGTTTCTCCAGTCTCTGTCAAAACTCAAACAGCTAAAGGCCTCAAATCTGGCCATACCAATGGGCTGAGCCAAGCAGAGAAAATGTTGACTCCCAGGGAGAACGCGTGTGAACACATGTGAACCCCTGTGGCCACGATCAAGTCTGAAGTTGGTTTAGCTCGGTCGCTGAACTCTCTCCAAGTCAGTGCCATTATGACACAGATGCAGTGGAGCTGCTCTGTGAAACACTCGGCTCCTCTCCAAGCCAAAGTCTGTTGTCTTAGTTGCCAACTCTTGCAGTAGCTTGTAATATTCTTAAAGCCCCTGCTCCTGAAGTCGGGTGATGATGGGAGAATTTCAACTTCCTTTAAGGGGGAAAAAAAAGAAAGTGTCTAGCCCTCGTGGCTGCAGAGAAAAGCTTGCAAAGACCAACCCTAAAGTCTCCAGAACTAGAAGGCAAATAAACAGAACCAAAATTCATTCTTCTTAGTTTGTTTTAATCTCCATGATTTTTAAGCCACTCGTGATTTTTTGGGTGAGCGTATGATTTGTGAACACTTGGGGGTGGCAATAGTTTAGGGGATGCAGTGGGGCCTGGACATGAGCATGTTTGCAGCAGCTTTGGCAGCCAGCTGGCTGGGGGTGGTGGAAGGATTTCCTGTTTTGCTGTGCACCAAAGGGTAGTTCTCTTGTGCAGAAGTACTTTGGCCGTCTGTTCAGCCAGGCGGGTAAAGGTGTCCCTCTCTTGCCTCACCTTATAAAATCATGCTGCCTTTTGAGTTGCCAGTTAAGTGCTGTTCTTCCACCTAATAAATTTGTTTTACAGCTCCGTGGGAGGGGTGGTCAGGTTAATTGCGTGTTACTGCTACTGGCAAATTTAACTGCTTAAATAAAACTATGGGGGGTGGGGTTGTGTCACACTTTCAAATTAAAGTGAGTTGCTGTTTTTCCTGTTTAAAACTGAAGCTTGCTATTGTTATAAACCAGTATCCCACGTCACTTGCTTCTCTGGTAGATGCTCTAGCTCCTCCCACCTCCTAAAGCCTCTTGAGACCTGAACTGGATGTGTGGCTGGTGGGGAACTCGTTAGAAGTAAGGGACAGGGTTTTGGGTTGCTTTCTTCACACAACGCACAGTCAACCTGTGGAACTCTTTGCCCAAGGACATTGTGAAGGCCAAGACTATAACAGGGTTCAAAAAAGAACTAGATAAGGTCATGGAGGATAGGTCCATCAATAGCTATTAGCCAGGATGGGCAGGGATGCAAAACCATGCTTGGAAGTGTCCCTAGCCTCTGTTTGACAGAAGCTGGGAATGGGCGACGGGATGGATCACTTGATGAATCCCTGTTCTGTTCATTCCCTCTGAAACACCTGGCTTTGGCTCTCGGAAGACAGGATACTGGGCTAGGTGGACCATTGGTCTGACCCAGTATGGCCGTTCTTATCTTCTGAACGTCAGGTTAATTAACCATTGGAACAATTTAGGGAGGGATGTGATGGATCCTCCCGCACTTAAAGTCTATAAATCCAGACTGGGTTTTCTAAAAGATTTGCTCTCGCTCAAACAGAAGTTATGAGCTTGGTGCACAGATTAGTCTTGGCTGAGGGCCTCTGGCCCGTGTGAGGCAGGAGGTCAGATTAGATGATGATAATGGTCCCTTCTAGCCTTAAAATCAATGGATCGGTTGACACAGATCTGCCCCAGAGGCATTTCAAGACATTTAGCTATTGTCTAGAGCAGCGTGAGTTACAGTTTGTTGGCTCGTGTCAAGTCTTTTGTTTTAATAGAAGTGGTAGGACTGTCACATGGGTTCTTTGATTATGGGACTCAAGCCAGGCATGAGGATAAAGTTTATCAGCCAGAGAATAACAACGGCTTATTCTTCTCCAGCCCCTTTTGTCTGAACATCTCAGAGCCCTTTACAAAGATGACTGGTGGTGTCCATGTTTTAAAGACGGGGAAACTGAGGCACGGAACAATGAACTGACTTGGACAAATGTCACATACAAGTCAGTGGAACAGAACCCAGAAATCTTGACTCCCTGGTTCCCTTTTCTCACTCCTCGTCCATGGCTTGGAATAAAGAACCCAGGAGTCCTGGGTTTCAGTCTCCTGCTTTCAGTCATTAGATCGCAGAGTCAAGGTTGAAAGACAGACTACACTGACGCACTCGCACTCGTTGGGCTGGGAGATGCTGAATATTGTTTGTAAATAACATCTGCTGTGGCTATAATATATTAACATCTGGCAGAAGCAACCAATATTTTAACTTTTGTGAGACTGACTCATTTGAATTTCATGGAGATTGATGGGGAAGCGTCATGAAACTTAGCTGGGACGAGGCCTTAAGATTTTGGCTAAACGTCAGGAATACAAGCTCAGTTGGCACGAATGTCTGACGCTTGAGTGGCTAATTACTCACTTTTATGGCTTTTTCCACTTTCCTGGTGTGGTTCACATTGAGAAGTCATTAATCCTGTTCTTTCTGACCACACAGCCTATTACACTGGCAAAAACTCCCTGTCCCAAATGCGGCTTATCCCATTAGGGGACAGAAGTAATCCCCTCCTCCTTAGCCAGAAGGGTGAAGGATGCGGTAAACCGGCTCAGAACACAGAAACCAACCAGTACAATGAATGGGCCCGTAGTGTTCTCCGCTGAGCGCATGTTGTGTGCGATATTTATTATTTCACCTGGGAGGCCTAGTTTTACAGCGTTTTCTGTTGGGCCTGGTCTGCACTTAAAACATATTGGCATAGCTATGTCTAGATAATACTGTGGTCTAGAAAATACGTAGTCCTGCCTTGAGTGCAAGGGCCTGGACTAGAAGACCTCTCGAAGTCTCTTCCAGTCTTATGATTCCATGATACCTATGATGATATCTGTGATGTCCGTCAGGGATGTGAAAAAACACAGCCCTAGTGACCTAGCTATGCTGGCAAACCCCCCAGCATGGAAGCAGCTACGCCGACAGACGAGTGCTTGTGTCGGCATGGCTAGTGTTGTTTAGGGAGGCGGTGTTCCTATACCAGCAGAAAAATTCCTTCGGTCAGTGTGAGCTGCATCTGCTCTAGCGGGTTATGCCGGCATAGGCTCTGTAGTGTAGACGTAGCCTTACTGACACCAGGTCCTTCTCTGAGACCTCGACCTCTGGAAGTGCATTTTCCCTGCACCATGTTCTTGGTTGCAGAGCTGGCATTGTGTGAGACTTACCAGAGCGTACCAGCTGGGCTACCTGTCCCAGGGAGGGGTTGCGTCTCTGGTTCATTTCTGGGGGGGGTCAGGGGGGGTTATTGCACTTGGCTGAGTGGCTTTTTAACCCATCTTTGCATTTAAACTGCTCCCCAGCCTGGCTTAATCCTCCTAGGTCATTGTGGCTCATGTAATGCCAAAGCCCACTGTTGAGGCAGGTGCATCCTCCTTTCTGCAGCCCTATAGAGAGGCAGTCTGTCTCTCCCGCAGGACTGCAAGCACTTGTGGGTCTGTAGCCAGGGCCGGCTCCAGGCACCAGCTGAGCAAGCAGGTGCTTGGGGCGGCCAAGGGGAAGGGGCGGCACGTCGGCCTCTTCGGCGGCAATTCGGCGGCGGGTCCCTCTCGGAGGGAAGGACCTGCCGCCGAAGAAGAAAGCGGCGCGGTGGAGCTACAGCCGATCGCGGCTTTTTTTTTTTTTTTTCCCGCTGCTTGGGGCAGCAAAAACCCTGGAGCCGGCCCTGTCTGTGTCCAGGGATATTCCAAAGGCAGGATGCGATTCTACAGTGGTCACCGTTCACTGACGGTGAGCCTGATTGTTAGGCTTCCTAGAATGTCTTTGCTAATTATTTGAATCTAAATAATGAAGACTCTCCAATGAAGGCTCCATGGCATTCAAAGCTGACACATACTATCTTGGTACCTAGCAGAGATCACCCCAGTTTGGGACCTTTAATATTCTGCTCTGAATGGGTCCTACTCAGTACAAGCTCCCCATGTTCCAATCAGGCCTAACCCTAAATTGCCGAGGGTGGAATTCCCAGAAAGGAGATTTGGGCTTGTTTACACGAGGAAATTGACCGGAATATCTGTTCTGCAATGGGGATTCCAAAGTGGATTAAGCTAAACTGTAAAACAGGCACTCTTATTCCAGATTGAGTGTCCACACAGGGAGTTATTGCAGAATAGCTGTTGTGCTTTAAATTCCCAGTCTACCTTATTCCAGAACAATTTCCCCATGTAGCCACTTATTCCACGTGTTGAGCCATGCCTAAAGTTAAAAAGCTAGTGGAATGGAGTGGTAAAACTTATCTGTAAAACATATCTCTGTAGTAATGCAATCCACATCGCTCCCAGGAAACCCAAGGTCTGTTTTCTACAGTTACTGTCTGTTGTAATTTTAGATATAGGGGGGCGGGATAGCTCAGTGGTTTGAGCATTGGCCTGCTAAACCCAGGGTTGTGAGTTCAATCCTTGAGGGGGCCACTTAGGGATCTGGGGCAAAATCAGTACTTGGTCCTGCTAGTGAAGACAGGGAGCTGGACTCGATGACCTTTCAAGGTCCCTTCCAGTTCTAGGAGATAGGATATCTCCATTAATTAATTAATTTATTTTATATTTATTCAGCACATTTTGTACACCTAGTGTCTCTGCTTACAAAACACAGAATGATCTTACTAGGGAGACTTCTAGAACAACTGACAGGGGGATCATAGGTTTAGATATGATGGTGATAGAGACTCAAGATTAAAAGGCTACCATCTATAAAGCAAAGAAGAGAGGCTGCTGGCAATTAGATTTCATAGACTCCTAGAATATCTGGGTTGGAAGGGACCTCAGGAGGTATCTAGTCCAACCCCCTGCTTAAAGCAGGACCAGCCCCCACCTAAATCATCCCAGCCAGGGCTTTGTCAAGCCGGGCCTTAAAAACCTCTAAGGAAGGAGATTCCACCATCTCCCTAGGTAACCCATTCCAGTGCTTCACCACCCTCCTAGTGAAAAAGTTTTTCCAAATATTCAACCTAAACCTCCCCCACTGCAACTTGAGACCATTGCTCCTTGTTCTGTCATCTGCCACCACTGAGACCAGTCTAGATCAGTGGTTCCCAAACTTTAACAACCTGTGAACCCCTTTCACTAAAATGTCAAGTCTCGCGAACCCCCTCCTAAAAATGACTATTTCCAGGGATTTTCTCCTTTACCTGAGTATAAATTATAAAAGCAGTGATCTTGGAAATATACAAGTTGTTTTTATGATATGCTTACTACACACTATTTATTATTAATTATTTATCATTACAGTATTTTTATTACATTATTAAAATGGCAACACTCTTCCAAGAACTCACTTTCATAGCTTGTATCAATTTGAATAAGCCTGTTATAAGACCAGGCTCCTATGTTTCATCAAGGAGTATCAGATGTGAAAGAGTATGAAGGTATTTAAGAAGCCAACTCAAAGGGTAGGTCTACACTACCCGGTAGTTCGGCGGCAAGCAAATCGAACTTCTGGGTTCGACTTATCGCGTCTTGTCTGGACGAGATAAGTCGAACCCGGAAGTGCTCGCCGTCGACTGCGGTACTCCAGCTCGGCGAGAGGAGTACTGCGAAGTCGACGGGGGAGCCTGCCTGCCGCGTCTGGACCGAGGTAAGTTCGAACTAAGGTACTTCAAACTTCAGCTACGTTATTCACGTAGCTGAAGTTGCGTACCTTAGTTCGAATTGGGGGGTTAGTGTAGGCCAGGCCAAAGAGTTCCTCTTACACAAGCATTCAGATCTTGAGCAGTCCAGGCCAACACCACATGTTACAACAAAGCTTAAACTTGTTCTTCATAATAATTTTAAAAACAATACTAGCTGCCTATTTCATTTTAAAAACAGCAAAAAATATCCACCGCCCTTTCCATTGAAGTTTAAATCTCCTCAGTGTGATAGATAGGCTTGCTTTGATCTGCTTAGCTCTTGGAAGTCCAGAGGCTCCGGGCCGCTGACCACATGCTGCCCAGAGTTCCTAGGGACAGCTCTGTCCACCATTAGGGAATTTTTTCCCAAGAACCCCCTGTAACATTTCGCGAACCCCCAGGGGGTCACGAACCTCAGTTTGGGAACCACTGGTCTAGATCCATCCTCTTTGGAACCCCCCTTCAGATAGCTGAAGGCTGCTATCAAATCCCCCCTCACTCTTCTCTTCTGCAGACTAAATAAGTCCAGTTCCCTCAGATTTGTCTCCCTTCATTGAGAATCTGCAAGAGAATTACTCAAATCAGGGATGGAGATCCACCTGGCTTTTGAACAGGAGAGAATCCATTAGAGGATGAATCTATAGGGAAACATCCTTGTTCATAACTGTAGATGCCCACTATGTGCTTTCAACAGATATTTACAGGACAGCTTGGTCTCTTTGTTACGTTTGGAAAATTTGGGGGCTGTTCTCATTAATGTTTCATTCTTTAAAATTCCAATAAATAATTAAGAAAGAAAGGAACACCCCAGTTCACTGGACTCGGGTTAGTTCCGTAATCTCTGCTTCTGCTACAGTAATGTTACTTGCAAGCCTGAAATAGCAGCCGGCAGCCAAGCGCCATCAGCATCACTATAGATAATTCACCTTCACTCTGTGCTTGGCTTTTATATCTTCTTCGCACTGTGGTGTCAGATAGCAGCCCAGTGCTTGCCATGGGTAGCCCCTGGTCATAGGAGATGTAAACAATACCATGAAAATCCCTGGTCTGGTTGAGGCCAAGAGGGGAAAGAGCTAAAATTAGACACTCAGCAGCTGTGTTTTGGTTTGCAGGCGGATGAGCCTGCAAACCAACGTCCCTTTTGCTCAGCCTTGCTGCTCTGGCACTGAAATATCCAACCCCCCTGGCTCTCTTGCTGCTCTGCGCCACAGGGGCAGTTTGGCAGGCAGGAGACAGCCGAGGGTGTTTTGTTACACATTAGCTTTTCAAGAACAAGTCGATTTTCCTAAGATCACGAGGGCATTTCAAACTGAAATATTGATGGAACCGCGGGCCTCTCAATTGTAACACCGTTCCATGTATTTGTGTATGTAGTTTTTCTTTATTTAACATCTTCCCTACATTAGCAGCTCACGTGCCAGGTTAAGAATGTGATTTTTTTTCATTAGAACTGCATTAACGGTTGAGCAAGCTAGCAAAGAGGAGCCCATTGCAAACAAGAGATGCAGCGGGGTGGGTTGCAATGGAGAGTTCCACTAATATTGAATTTGAGAAGTGGACTTTTTTCACTTCCACTGAGTGGCCTGTTAAGTTACCTTCCCTCGTAATTTTTAAAATCTCACTTTTTGTACTAAACCCTGGGATATTTGGGAAAACGAAATGTTTACTGACCGTCTCGTTCCCTCCAACCCACAGATGGCCGTGTTAGTTATTGGGTCACTTTTGAGTAACAGCCACGTGTGCGAGCATGGGGCTAGCTAAAAAGGTAACAAGAAAAGACGTTTTGCTTTCAGGTGTCTCCCCCTGCCCCCCTTGGATATACTTGCCTGGCCAATGCAGTCCTTCTTCTGAAAAAGGTAGGACAAATGTTGATGCCTTTTTAAGTAGCAACACACAGTCCTGGTCCAGGACTCTGGTTCTTAGATGCTACCACCATCCAAATCATGATTGTATTGTTGAGTTCCTAATCAATCAAGAAGCAGAGTTTTGGGTGGCTTGGCTGCAGTGTCTCGGCAGTGCAGATCCGTTTTCTGTTCAGCTTTTCTCTGTCTCTCTCTTTCCCTCCTCCCCGTTCCCCTGACTTCGGCGTATGTTCTATTTTTAAACCCTGCTGCACTCTCTATTGCAGCATTTCTCTTCCTGAATTATTTATCATTGTTTGGAGCTGAATGGAGCAGTACGTTCTTTCCACTGCTCGCTGGGGCCCACGTGTCTGTCTTGAGCCGCTGACAGATTTGGTTCACGTCAAATCACGCTAGCCCCGGCTCGGAAGGGGCCGCACGGGATGATGGGAGTTTGGCCACGACCTGTGCTAACGGGGGATCATTCAGATTTTTTGTAGTTAGTATCGGCTTTGCCAGGGCGGCAGGGAGGGGAGAACGGCTGTGCTGCCCTAGGCTCTGGCTTGCATTCACAGTGGAGTTCAGTTTCACTGTTTTGACTGCTGACAACTTGCCCTTTGCTCTGGCTGCAGCTCAGGGAGGGAGGGAGAACCAGGAGCCTCTCCCTTGGTCCAGTACCCCACTGCGTTGGGATGCAGATGGGTGTGACGGCTAAAGCTTGCTTTGGGGTCCTTGGTGTGTGTGTGAGGTGTGTGTGATTTCATTTGTTGGGGGGGGGGGCGGCAGTTGTTTCTCTATATTTCCCCTCTTCCCCAAATACAGACCCTTATCCAAAGGAGAAGGGATGTCAGTGTTTAAAAGGAGTGGATGGGAAGGACTTTATTTCTGAGGGATTTTTCTAGCTACCTGCTGAAATTGATCAGTTCCTCTGCCCTCTTTCCCTGAGCGTCTCTCACCACTTCATTTCCTCTCCTTCTGTCTCTTCTCCTCCTCCTGTCCCCGTACCCTCCTTCTGCACCTATTCCCTGCTGGGGTTGGCTTCCTTTTATCATGCTCCCTTCTCCCCCATGCCTTCTTATCTTCTTCTGGCCTCTCCCGCAAGGTGGCAGGGGGTTGTCCATGCTGCTGCGTTAGTCCCTTAGTGGCAGGGAAGGAGCTGCACAGGTTCTCTCCTCTGCTAGGGGCGGCGTTGGTGGAGGAGGAGAGACAGCAGCAGCTGTCCTTCCTCCCCGCGTCCCCAGCAGGGGCAGTGACTGCGCTGTGCTGCTGGTTGGAACTGCGGGCAAGAGAAGCCGCTGCACACAGGTGGGGTCCCAGCTGCAGGGTTGTCCGCCAGGAGTATTTCGTAACCTTGGTGCTGCATACAGCCCCTGCCTTGCTCCTCCCTAGCGGTTCCCACTCAAGAAGGAGATCTTGGAGTCATTGTGGATCGCTCTCTGAAATCATCCACTCAATGTGCAGCCGCGTCAAAAAAGCGAACAGAATGCTGGGAATCATTAAGACAGGGATAGAGAATAGGACAGAAAATATCCTGTTGCCTTTATATAAATCCATGGTTCGCCCACATCTTGAATACTGCATGCAGATGTGGTCGCCCCATCTCAAAAAAGATCTATTGGAATTGGAAAAGGTTCAGAAAAGGGCAACAAAAATGACTAGGGGTATGGAACGGCTGCCGTATGAGGAGAGATTAATAAAACTGGGACTTTTCAGCTTGGAAAAGAGACGGCTAAGGGGAGATATGACTGAGGTCTATAAAATCATGACTGGTGTGAAGAAAGTAGATAAGGAAGTGTTGTTTACTACGTCTCATAACACAAGAACTGTGGGTCACCAAATGAAATTAATAGGCAGCAGGTTTAAAACAAATAAAAGGAAGTATATCTTCACACAATGCACAGTCAAGCTGTGGAACTCCTTGCCAGAGGATGTTGTGAAGGCCAAGACCATAATAGGGTTCAAAAAAGAACTAGATGAATTCATGGAGAGAAGTCTACTGAGCAAGGGCAAGCAGCGCCTCGGGGAAAGCTGGGATTTCCACAGTGAGTCTAATCCCCTGTTAGGTGCCACATGGCCTGGAGTCGGAGCAAAAGGTAGAAGATGAGTGTAGTGCAGTGGAGGGAGAACATGCATCAAGTGCAGCGTTCCCTCTGTATGAGGTGTGCTCCTGGGGATAAATCTGTGAGCTGTTCCAGGCCAAGGGAAAGACCCCACTGGCTCTAATGGTGCAGGATCCATCCCCTAAGGCGTGTCGTGGATTGTGGGTGTAGTCAGTAATGGAAAACCAGGGCAGCCCCTTCATTTACACCAGTCCTCGGTGTCAGGCCGAGATTGGACCCCGCCTCTACCGCTGGGAGTCCACCCAGAAACGGTTACGAACCAGAAGGCTGCTTAGCATCGTGTTCTCGTTGGCATGGGCCAGGCACGTCCCTACCAGGGTGCTTGATCGCTAGCGGCACTCCCGTCGTCGTTATGCCTTGGAAATCTTGGTGGGGAGCAGAGAGGCGGGGGGGGGGGGGTGAGCTGGAAGAGCAGGCCAGCCCCATTAATAGTTAAGCAAGATAACGGGCAGCACACTGCCAAAATGCGGCGTGCGCAGCCTGCCGTTAATATCAAGTCTCTGAGTAGCAGACAAACGTGATGCCTTGCAGTGCTTTCCATCTGATGCTTCTGTGATTCACGGTGAGCTGATACTTCTGTTCACTGGAACGCAAATCTAGGGCAAAACACTTTCCTATAGGATCCCAACGAGCAAAGTGCTAATTCTCGCTATGACCTAATTTGAGAATTCTCCTCTCCCACTCTCCGTGGCCAACCCAGCCTCCCTCGAGCTGGCTTACATTTGATAGCTGCGATACGGTGTTCTGGTTCTAGCCCTGTCCCGGCATTGCCCTGAGCTGCCTTGCGCCGCAGAGGTGGCGAGGGAGGCTTGCCGCTTGTTCTGGGTTTGTGCAGCACAACAGTGGCCCGGTGTTTCCTGGTGGCGGGGGTGAGCTGAGGGCAGCTGCAAATCAAACTCCCGGTTTATGGTAGTGCAGGCGAAGGGTGTTGAGCTGGAGTCCTGGATGGCCCCGATATTTGGAACCCTCAAATCTCCCATGCACCCCATGTGACTCCTGCTTGGGGCTTCGTCCCTGTTCTCGTGTGTCCTCGTTACAGCCTGCTCTGACGGAAGCACGGAGCAGGCCGGCAAGTGGCATTGGCACAGGCACACTGGTTTGTGGGGGACTCCGTCACATGCCTGCACCCTGGTTTTCCTGGCTAAGGACAGCTGGAGGTAGCTCCCTCTGCACCGTTCCCAGCCTAGCTGGAAGGGGCTGCTTGAATTATGCTAGATTCCAGGCCTCAGGGTGTTGGCCCCCTCCCTCCCTGGAGATTTGCCCCGTCAGGGTCACGGTACCTGGATAACCACTTGGAGTAGATCGTTGTAAACAGGGATACGCTGCAGTTCGCACTGCTGCTGCTTTCCCTGGCGTGAAGTCCAGTAAATCTCTCCCAGTGCAAATAATGGCTTTGCCCGTTTGCACAGGGGCACCTACCCCCAGGGCTGGAATTGGGGCAAATTCCAGTGTAGCTACATGCTGCCTGGAGTCCCGCTGCCCCCTCTGTCTCTTTCCCTCCCGCTGGTCATACGTTTGCTGCAATCGGAACGTGGCTGGCAATGGCCAAGACAGCACAAGCCGCAGTTTGTTCAGCAGTCGCTGCCCAGTTAATGCAATTCCCCAGCATCCACGGGTGTTCCCCACCAGGACTCTGGGGTATCAAGTGAGATGTTTATCTAAAGCACCTCGCCCAGTTAGCAGCACAGTCTCGCCAGGGAGATTTCCTAGATCCCTGCTGATGGCAAATCCAGGGGCTTTTGGTCCAACGGCAACAGGGGCCCAAGATACGCCTGCCATTGGGAACCCACAGTACAGGAGAGGCTGCTTCCTGCTTGGATCATGTTTGCTTCCCTTTATTGACGCTATGGAAGAAAACTACCTTGATCAGGAGTGAGACCGTAGTGTGGGGCAGGTGTCTGATCAAGTAAGTGTGGGCCACTGGGTCCACCTTCCCCATTCAAAGCCCGAGAAACCACAGGGAACTAAAGAGATTGAGGGACAGAATTCCTCATGCAGGCATAGGGCTGGAGTAACCACCACAGCTCCCCCGTACCTGCCATGGGGCGGGGAGGGGTGTCACTGCATCGATGTAAGTGTGGATCTGATGACCCCTTCCTCCGCCAGCCCTCTGGCCCACGTGGCTATTCCCTCCCCCACCACCTCACTCTTTGCTACACTGATCCATGTCTCTGTGTCCAGGGCCTGAGGTTGCAAAGGAGATCTAGCGAGTCTGGCGCCCTGTTCCTGTTCACTTCGCTCTGTTCGGCCCCATCAGGAACCCCAGGCTGAATGACTATACGACGTGCTGCTGGGCAGACTCCGCTCGCCCCCTGGCTGAGCAGTGTTCATGCCAGGAGCACCTTCTCCTGGCACACTGAGATTTACGCTGGCTTCCAGTGCATTGCAGGAGCTGGTTTCAACCCAAGCGTCCTTACACAGGTACGGTGCTGCCTGCATACGACTCTGCCTCTCCTCGCATGACGCTGGAGTAGCTGAGATACTCACGCGAGATGGGAGGGACCTGGCAGCTGGAGTGCTGTCAGCAAGGGGCCCTCAACTCTGGAACTCGGAGCCCCAGTGGATCGTGGTTCCCAGCCCTTTTCTGGGCTGGAGGGGGAAGGGTTGATTAGTAACTGTCACACAAGGTGCCCTTTAAATACATTGAAATCAATAGATGAGCACTGCCCCTCACCCCAGCTCCTGCAGGGTTTCAGTGGGCCGAGCTAGCCTCGTACGTACAGACCCACCGTGCTGCGGCAGCTTCACGCTGGGTGGACACGGCTGCCCAAACGGGGTTTGCATCAGTGCCGTCTCACCGGTTCAGTGCCAGGACGTGTGAACTTCGTGCTCTCTAGTGCAAACAAAGCTAGAAACTGTACCCCAGGGAGCACCTTGTATTGCAGCTCTTGGGATACGCTCAATAACCAGGTGACCCCTTCGGCCACAAGCCGGGAGGGCTGCAAGGGCTTCATCTGCATTTGCTTGGGAGGGAAGGTTCATGCCTGGGGGTGCTCTTTGCACCTATGCTGCTGGCTTGTTCCCCGGTATTCCCATGCAACGTGCCAGCAGCCTCCTTGCAAGTCTAGAGCACAAACAATGCCCTTTGCTTCAGCATCTCTCCTGCGCTTCCCTGTCTCTGACCTAGATTTCATGGCGCGCACCCGGGGTCTGAGCAAACGGCGCTCAGCTGTGAAAAGCAGGAGCTGGGCAAGTTCCATGTGGGGCCTACCCGGCCCCCTGCTGCAATCCAGACTGTCTGGGGTGGGGGGGCTGACTCCCTGTCTTTTCCTCCCACCCAGGATTTGCTGCCTCCCAGCTGGGGGACAGGCGCAGCCGAGGAAAGCCTCACACACGTTCGTTTCGTGAAGGGGAAACGCTGCTGGCTCGAAAACAAAGCGTGTATTTAGGCTGCCATCTTTAAAAGGCCTGATGAGCCTGTACTGATGTGCACCCCTTCCTCCCAGGGCAGCACTCTGAAAGGTCCCGGGGGAGAAGCACATGCAGGCTGTGGACTCTCCTCCTGCAGGTGGCTGTGCTGAGAGAGGAAGTGGTGCTGGTCAGGGTCTGCAGCACTTTCCTCTCTGCTTTAAGTCTGGCTTAATAACCAGCTGTGGTGTTTAAACCAAAGGGCCCCTGCAGCTTTCTTGGACATGTGCCAGGCCTGGTCACACCCTCTGAAGCATGCGGTTCCTTGAGGGTAGGAAGGCCAGGCAGCACAGGAGGGGCTGGAGGCGTGCTAGGGATTTCCTTTTACCCACTGCTAATTTTGATGCTGCACAAGCTGCGGTACGCCAGGGGCTGCGCTAAGCTACCCTGAGCCAGAGAGGGGACGGGTTGGAGAGACTCATTGGAATGGCAAAGGAGCCTTAAGCCTGCAGAGTGCGTGGTGGGCCAGTTAGCTGGGTCTTCTCTGTGCTGGGCTAAGCTCCCTGGAACACGCAAGGCTTGCCGGTACTTTTCCAAGTACTTAATCCTTTGTCCAATTCTGTAGCTACTCCATGCATGGAGCAGCTTAAGAATCTGGACCCCGTGCAGCCCTGTGAAGTCCTGCTGGCCTGAAGAGCAAAAGATGCTGCCTGGGAGCAAGGGGACCAGAGCGGAGAGCTCCAGGGTTAACCCCAAATCCAGGGAGTTAAAAAACGATGGTGAGTTCTGGGGCTAATCACCGAGAGCCCCGCGGCTCAGCTGGGTTCGGTTGCCACAGGAGTCACTCTGAGCACACGCTCTCTGCCACTGAGCATGTGCCGCCAGACTAGCTTAGTGGTGAGCTGCGCAGAGCGCTGCTGCAGAGCCAGCCAGTCACCGCCTCCCTCGGCTTCTGACTCCTCGCAGCTTTGCTGAGACCAGCTCTAGTCCAGAGAGAAATATACAGCCCCTGCCGCGCAGTCGTGCAGCCTCAGGCCCTGGTTCTGCAAGGAGGAATTCCAGTCCATTCGGTTCAAGGGGACGGTGTGTGTATCGAGTTATTCCCTGGGGCGTTTGCAGGATCAGGGCCCACGTTAGGCAGGCAGTGCACACTCCAGGCACATGGGGAGGCTTGGCAGAATGATCATTTGGACTGAGAATATCGATATTTATTTTCAAGCATTTTTTTTCCACTTTCTGTCAATTTGACATTTTCACAGTTGTGGGAAGTTCTGGGGGGATCAGACAATGAGGGGGGGTGTCGGACAGTAATTATTTAATGACAATAGATGTGGAGATTCAAAAAGTTAAGTTTTATAACCATTTAAAATACAAGGTGTCGATATCACATATCAGAATGGACAAAGTAAATATCCTTAAAGCAAACTCTAAGAAGAGTTCTCAAGCAGCATTTTTCTTACTTTGCCTACCTGTAAGTTTCGATGATCCTGGGTGGAAATATTTTTTGTTGTTGGTTTGTGTGTGTACGATGACATTGACATTCATGGATGAAAATCGAATCCTTCCAAGCCTACACAAAGGGTCCCGTTTCAGAAGAGCTGGGATTCATTTCCCTGCTCCGCTTCAGACTCCCTGTGTGAATGTGAGCAAGTCATTTGGTCTTCAGTGTTGCTTGTCAGGCATGGGGGGAAAGTCTTGAAATGATTGGGGTGGGGTGGATTTAAGGGACTCATACTCTATGGATCCGTGTCTTTCCATTTTGCAGCTTCTGATGTAAATGTTTCCTCGGGCAGAGTGTGAGGAGACTATTTATAATTACCAACATCTCGAAAGGTTTTAGAGGGAAGAATGGCTGGTCAAGAATATTCAGGTGTTGTTCACGTGGGCTCTGAGATACATCTACACTGCAGAGAAAAACCCGTGGTCCCGAGTCTCAGAGGCTGGGTCAGTTGACTCTGGCTGTGGGGCTAACAAATTGCTGTGTAGACGTTTGGGCTCGGGCTGGAGCCTGGACTTTGAGACCCCATCCCCCATTGCTGGGTTTCAGAGACCGGACTCCAACAGAATATCAACACTGCTGGTTTGAGGCCCACAGTCCAAGCCCTGTGAACCTGAGTCAGTTGACTTGGGCTCTAAGCGACACGGTCGTGGGACTTTAACTGTAGTGTAGACGTACCATAAGGTGCTGATTCAGGAAAGCACTTTAAACATCTTAAGTTGCATGGGGCTTTAAGCGTGTGCTTAAATTTAAACACCTACTTAAAAAGATTTCTTTGTAGCTCAAGACAGTCATTCATCATCCCACTTCAAGTATGTTGGAATATAAGCACATAAGAACGGCCATACTGGGTCAGACCAAAGGTCCATCTAGTCCAGTGTCCTGTCTTCCGACAGTGGCCAATGCCACGTGCCCCAGAGGGAATGAACAGAACAAGTAATCATAGACTCATAAACTCTAAGGTCAGAAGGGACCATTATGATCATCTAGTCTGACCTCCCGCATGATGCGGGCCACAAAACCTGACCCACCCACTCCTGGAAGAATTCTCTCCCTTGACTTAGCTGGTGAACTCCCCAAATCATTATTTAAAGACTTCAAGTCTCTGAGAATCCTCCAGCAAGCGACCCCTGCCCCATGCTGCGGAGGAAGGTGAAAAACCTCCAGGGCCTCTGCCAATCTACCCTGGAGAAAAATTCCTTCCCGACCCCAAATATGGTGATCAGCTGAACCCCGAGCATATGGGCAAGATTCTCTAGCCAGACTGCCTGGAAAAGTTCTCTGTAGTAACTTTTAATATCCCATCATTGACCACCGTTATTGACTAAAATCACTGCATCCCATCAAACCATCCCCTCCATAAACTTATCAAGCTTAATCTTAAAGCCAGAGAGGTCTTTCACCCCCACTGTTTCCCTCGGAAGGCTGTTCCAAAACTTCACCCCTCTGATGGTTAGAAACCTTCATCTAATTTCAAGCCTAAACTTCCCGACGGCTAGTTTATATCCATTTGTTCTCGTGTCCACATTAGTACTGAGCTGAAATAATTCCTCTCCCTCCCTGGTATTTATTCCTCTGATACATTTAAAGAGAGCAATCATACCCCCCCTCAGCCTTCTTTTGGTTAAGGTAAACAAACCGAGCTCCTCGAGTCTCCTTTCATCATCAAGTGATCCAGTATGGAATATATGTCAAGGAGCATCAGGAACCAAACAAAACACTCGTCCTGAGGGCCTCAGGACACCTGGGTTCCAGTCTGACTGACACAGACTCCCCGTGTGACCTGCAGCAAGTCCCATTTTCAAAAGCACCTAAGTCCCATTTTCAAAAGTGACACCGCACTTAGGACCCTATTTCTCATTGAAAGTCAATGGGGCTTAGGTTCCTAAGTGTTCAAGTTACTTTTGAAAATAGGACTTAGGCTCCTAAGTCACTTAGATGTATGCATCCGAAGAAGTGGGCTGTAGCCCACGAAAGCTTATGCTCTAATAAATTTGTTAGTCTCTAAGGTGCCACAAGTACTCCTGTTCTTTTTGCGGATACAGACTAACACGGCTGCTACTCTGAAACCTGTTAGATGTTCTGGAAAGTTTTACCCTTAATCTCCATGCTGGACTGGGACACCAGACCTGGGCTTTGTTCCGAGCTCTGCCCCTTGTCTGCTGGGCGACCTTGGGCAAGTCTCTTCCTTCTGAGTCTCAGTTTCCCCATCTATAAAATGGGGGTGATGATTACTGACCTGCTTCATGTAAAGTGTGCTGAGATCTATGGATGAAAAGTGCTAGCTAAGACCTAGGTGGTGGTGGTGGTATCTGTAAATCAGGGATGGTGAGCCTCCTGTTCTCTCCCCCACTCTCTGTCTTGTCTGTTTCGGTTGTAAGCTCTTTGTAGGTTGGACTCTCTAATAATGGGCCCGTCTACACCTGAAACGCTGCAGCGCTTCAGTGTAGACACTACGTGTGCCGACTAGAGGGGTTCTCCCATCGGCGTAGGTAATCCACCTCCCCGAGAGGCACGAGCTAAGTCGATGGAAGAATTCTTCTGCGGCCTAGCGCTGTCTGCATCACGCGGGGGTGGATTTTTCACACCCTGAGCAATATAGTTCAGCTGACCTAATTTTCTAGTGTAGACCCGGCCTGTGTGTTTGTGCAGCGCTCTGCGCAGTTCGGCAGGACTTTGAAGAGTCTCTTCACAGGGGCAAGTTAAGTAAGAGAGCGACTTAAAATCGCCTCATGGCTGTCTATGGGTTCCGCCTTCTAGGGAATGTGAGTATTGTCAGCACTGAACCAATAATAAATGCTAAAAAAGAAGAATACAGTGGAGCTGTTAGAAATGCAAACCTCCCGCTGGCTTGGAGAAGATGGTGATAGAGCAAAGTGATAATCGTCTAAACCTATCCCTAACCTACCTCTGCTTTTACACGGCACTCTTCACAGCACTAGCCGAACACTTCAGTTCCCTTCCAAGACGATGCTTCTGTTTGCTGGGTGATCTTTTCTACAGTAGTTATAATGCCTGGCAGCAGAAGGGATGCTGTATCTTTAAAGCCTTCGCTGAGCCTTGCGGAGGCAGCTCCATTGAAGTATTTGAATGAGAAGGAGAGGGGGTGTGTATGTGGCTATTGGCAGAGCTGTATGACATCCTTCCAAACAGCTGGGCTCTGCTTTGCTTCAGAGCGGCTTGTCAGAGCAATTAGCTTGCTGTAGCGGCAGCAAAGATAGCTAGCATTTCATTGAGGGGTGGGGGTGGGGGTTGGGGGGGGGCGGGAGGGCGGGAGGCTTCCAAGAAGCAAAAAATCTCCTGGCAAAATTCCTTTAGAACCGGTCCTGGCGATGAAGTCTCCGTTGAGAACGGGAAATAGATGACTTGCGGTGAGTGCAGAACCACTGGGGTGAGTTTATTTTTAGAATAAAATCTCCGGTGAATTTGAGCTAGAGAGACCACCGGAGATTCGTTTCTCTAGATACAGAATATAATATTGATAGCGTTTTAAATGATGACGGTTTCTGTACCGCTCCAGTGTGGTGAATGAGTGTCAGGATTTCTGTTGGTCGAATGGGGTTCGTTACAGAAATGTTCAATGCTCAGGTTGGTGCAGGAGTCTCTCTAGTCTCTCCTCCTTTGATGTCCGTATTTCATGCCGGGGGTTGTGAGCCGGCGCCGAGGCTTTCTCCTTCCTCTTTTGTGATGCTGTGGATGCAGCTCCAGGAAACAGGGGAATCCCCCATATACATACTGCGTTCCTCCATGTCATTAAGGAGTTCCCCACGCCGGGCTATCAAGTCTTGTTGCGTTTTGGCTGCGCATTCGTGCACCTTGCTCCTGGCAATTTCTTCTCAAGTTAAAAAGAGAAGCCCCCCCCTTTGCCAAATTAAATTTCGGGGGGCAGAGGGGGCTGTTTGGATTAAAGCTGCATGTTGACTGTTCGGATGTGAGCAATTGACTAGTTGGCTGGCTGTGTGCCATTTGACATATTCAGGCTAAGTTATGCAGTTAGATTTTCTACAGGGCTGTTTCCCCCCCTCCCCACCTCTTCTGGCTAAGATTTTTCTCATCATAAATGTCTTGTTGTGTTGGGCTGGATATTAACAGACTCATGAGGGGTTATTCTGCACCCCCAAACCTCCCCACACCTCTTCCAAAGAGTTGCCTTAAAATATAGGAGAAAATCCCATTCGATGGCACTCTCTCCACTTTAGAGCCAGTGTTGAGAACTGGTTCTGCTGAATATGATGCACGAGCTGGGAGGGCTGGTAGCTGAATGGACCTCTTTCCTTCTTCCCCTGAAAACGAGGTGAGTTGGTTGGTTTCTTTAATTTGAAAAAGCCCCAGAATGTAGAATTGTGAGCATCACCTGGAGCTGCTGCTTTGAATGGTGACACTTCAGCAATCGCTTAGGTTTTCAGCAAGGGTGGGGGGGGGGACTGGGATTATTCCCCCCCTTCCATTTTCAAACCCAGCTCCCGGACCTGGCATTACAAAGTTGCAGCTGTTTTTTCCCCCCTCTCATCATCTCAGCACTGGATTTTATTCCTTGATCTATTCCATTTCTGCATCTTCCTTTGAAAACATCCGTGGCTTGGTCATTTGTAGTTGCTGCGATACCTGGTGGCTACCTAAAATGTCCAGTGGCTAAGAGCTATCTTCTGCTACAGTATTATGAAGTAGGAGCAGTAGCCCTAGAAGGGGAGAGGTTTGGGGGTGAGCAGGTGCTGGAGCCTAGACCCTCTTTTTCAACAAAAGTTCACCAGTGGCTGGCACACTTCATATGGTGCTTAAACAGCATGAAGGTTTTAACAACTGTGGTTAACTCAACCCCAATCTTGTTTCCGTATAATCCCCTAATTGAAAGCTATCCAGGCATCTTCTGCAGGGTTGCCGCTACGAAGTTTGGCCTTCAGTCTGTGCGTGTCTGTCATTTGCATCTTCCCATTCAATAGCTGGGAAGAAGTCAGGGAACTTTTGATCAGAATCAGGGCTGTACAAGTATTGGTACGTAGAAGCTTGGCTGGTTCTTTCTACCGGTTGTCTTTACCTTGCTGAGCATACAGTTCCAATTGGCACAGACATGGCACATGAAAGCCTGCTCGATTCTCAAGGAGGAAGGGGTTAAAAGCTGTATTTACTCTTAGACACCCTTCTCCCTTTCCCGAAACAAGCTGCCAACCTGGCGTTTGCAAGCATCTTTCTAGCTGGTATAGTCTGTTTCTGTTGTTGGTTCAGATGGAGGGAATTCTGCCTGGGGCTGTCTGACGGAGATAGGACGCTTGGCGGGGGGGGAACCATGCCAGGGACTGACATTCCAGCTTCGGAAGGGTTAAAGAAATCCCAATGCAGAGCAGAGCTGGCTTAGTGAATCTTGACACTGTAGAAAGTAGGTGGATAATTTCTTGCTAGCTTTTCAGGAAACCCCTGTGGTGGACAACCCTCATTAATCGCTGCTCTGACGTCAGGGATGGCAGTTCCCCTGTCTGTGAGCAAGCACAGTGATAGCCAGTGATAGGGAAGGAGAATTGGTGTGATATGGAGAGATCTGTCCTGTGCCGCAACCCGGGGAGGAGCTGGCTACCGATATTTACAGCTTCCACAGTTAGAGGAAACCTTGGTCCTTCCTCATTGATGTCCATCTTAATTATCCACTTTTTTTTTTTAAACTGTCTCCCCCCTCCTCCCCCAAATCCAAGACTTTAGATCAGGCGGAGGGGGGGAAGCTCTCACCCCAAAATCCCTGTGTGCTTTAGGAGGAGACCTTATAACCCCACTAATAGAATATGATTTAAATACCTCTTTCTGGCATCATTTAAACCCATCTTCTTTTGGCAAACCACCCTCTTGTTGCCTCTGCTTGCTGAATACGGATCCCTTCACTTTGTCTGTCTGGTCTATGTAGCTCATAAGGTCTTTTGGGGGCAGGGACCGCGCGTGTTGCTCTGTTTGTGCAGGGTCGAGCACGGTGAAGTCCTCGATCTTGCATAGTCACGGCCACCATAACAATCCCGTTTTTCTAAGTAATTAGGCCTTAAGCTTGAGTGGCTCCTGACTAGTGCTGGGGACTGTGTCTGTCCCCCTGTGCGGTCCTCTCCAAGGAGGGGAAGCGTTACCCATCCACTGGTTTGTACAGTGCCTAGCACCGTGGGGTCTTGGCTCATGCCTGGGGCTCTCAGGTGGTGCTGTGGTATTACAAATAATAACAACTGCAAAGTGCTTTGAGATCCTTGCATGAAAAGTGCTATAGATGGCAAAGAATTTATTAAATCCCAGACAAATCTGGCATCTCAGAGGGGAGAAAAAATTCAAAGCACCTGAGACATTAGGAGTCGAAAATGTCACGTAGCCCTAGTGCCGGACAATCCCGTGGTGCGTGCAGTATAAGGAGCTGCTGCAGTTTGTTGTGTTATGGCCTGGGGAGTAGAATTGTCTTCTCTCAAGTGTTTATGCGCTCCGCTTTGAAATCTCTGTCATGTCCCTGGCTAACAGGTACCTTTTCGGAATGGATTTTCTGCAGGGATGTCATTGGTCAGACTTATGCATAGCTGTGAGTCCACCCTCACCCCATCATGTTAAGTTTCTTATGGTTTGTGGTGCTAAGACAAAATGCCCATGGGGGGGCCCAGTGGGAGAGGTTATCAAAGACACCAGTGGGAGTCAAGCACCCAAATCATACTGGCTTTTGCTGGGAGTGAGATGCGTGACTGGTGGGTTGTGCTTGTGAAAATCTCATCCGTGCCACAGTTTAATGAGTCGAACAATTTTGAGCACTAAAGGTGAGAGGAGCGCCGTATTTGTGTGGAGCGCAGGTAACTTTGGGACTAATACGAGGGAGGTTTGAGAGGCTGGTCTGTAGGTAGCTCAGGGAATTAGGAGCCTGGAGAGCTGGGCGCTCGGAATGCATCACAGCTGATCCTGAATCCCAGCTACCTTTTTTGCGTGCGAATCTTCCTGCCACTCGTGGTATAAATCAAAGATTCATGTTTGGAAATGGGATTTCCCTGGCAGCTCATCCCCCTCCCTTTGATCTCACAGCCAGATTCAGTGACGACAGCCATTTCCATCGAAACAGGCTGGGATGTCCTCGGACTGTGGCAGTAGCAGGAAAGGGAACACAGAAATGAAGGGACGAGGAAATTGCTTTGCACGTGTCAGGTTGTTTTATTCCCTCTTTGAGCCTATTCCCTGACCTCCGTCCATCCTGCTGTGAGGGAACCAACAGGGTCTGCTAAGAGGGAGTTTGCATGTGTCTCTGCTTTTCGTGGAGCCTCTGGGTTTAAAATTGGGGTTGATGATAAGATTCTGGATGATTATTTCTTGTTGTTGCTCAGTACTTAATAAAGGAAGGTGTTTCACGGCTCTGGAAGAATCCAGGTGCTTTGAAATCTGTGACCGAACCAGTTCAAGCTGCCGTGCTTTGGGAGAAGAGCTCTATTGTTGCAGAGGCCTATATTTAAATGGCACTTTGTCAAGCTAAATACTGTGTTCACACTTGAGACCATTTTAGGCATCAGAAGGTTGATGTTATCCCTGCATTATTCATGGAGGTTTATAAAGTACAAATTCAGCCTGGAGATAAGTCACTTCCCTGCCCCACCCCAAAACATTGTGGGGGCAAAACTAGCCAGACTGCAATTAGGCTTAAAATGTGCGCCAGCCCCATTTCCCTAGACCTAGCAGTACAGGGCCAGATCCTGACCTGGCTTTCGGGATGTAAGTTGCACCTTCTGAAATGAACAAGAAAGGCAGTGCAATGGATCAGCGTTTGCTGGTGGCCCAGACGATGCCTGGGTGGGAGAGCAGCACACTCCTTCCTTAAGGGAGGAAGCACAGGGACACCCCGCACCCTGGCCACTGCAGGAGCTGCAAACTTCTCAATGGGGACTGCCTGCCAGCCCTACCCTTCCATCTGGGGCTTTGGGAAGAAAAATGGGGGATTCTGGCCGACCTTTCCCCCCGCACATGAGCAGAATGGCAGAGGTGTCGTTTTATCATGAGTTTGGCTGAGTTTCCATCTGCTAAAAGCCCAGCTCAGGTTTATGGTTCTGGTTCTGGGGCATGGAAATGACTCGAGTCCCTGCCTGTCATTGTTGGCCATCTCGCTCTCGTATGCTGCCTCCCTGCAATGTCCTTTCCTCTCCCACAGGCGGGTTAGCACGGCAGTGGCTATTTTCAGGCATGCGGCTGGATGGTTAGTACACGTCTTAATCCCATCAAAATAATAATCTCGCACTGGTGTGGCACCTTCTCCCATCCAGCGGGATCTCCCAAACACTTTGCGAGCTCAGAACATAAGCGTGGCCATACTGGGTCCGATCAATGGTCCATCTCGCCCAGTATCCTGTCTCTGGCCATGGCCTGTGCCAGATGCTTAAGAGGGAGTGAACAGAACAAGGCAATTTATCGAGTGATCCAGTCACTGTCATCCAGTCCCAGCTTCTGACAGCCAGAGATTTAGGGACACCCAGAACACGGGGTTGTGTCCCTGACCATCTTGGCTATTGGCCATTGACGGACCTATCTCCCATGAACTGATCTAATTCTTTTTTGAAACCAGTTATACTTTTGGCCTTCACAATGTCCCTCAGCAGTGAGTTCCACAGGTTGACTGTGCATTGTGTGAAGGAGGACATCCTTATGTTCATTTAAAACCTGCTGCCTATTCATTTCTTTGGCTGACCCCTGGTTCCTATGTTATTTGAAGGGATAAATAATGCTATCTTCTACATTTCTCCACAGCGTTCATGATTTTATAGACCTCTATCATATCGCCCCTTACTTGTATCTCTTCTAATATGAACAGTTCCTGTCTTTTTAATCTCTCTTCATATGGAAGCTGTTCCATGCCCCTAATCATTTTTGCTGCCCTTCTATGTACTTTTTCCAGTTCTAATGTGTCTTTTTTGAGAGGGGTCGACCAGAACTGCACACAGTATTCAAGGTGTGGGATTTATATAGTGGCATTGTGATATTTTCTGTCTTATTCCCTGCCCCTTTCCTAATGGTTCCTAGCATTCTGTTAGATTTTTTTGCCTGCAGTTGCACATTGAGGAGAGGTTTTCAGAGAAATACCCACAATTACTCCAAGATCTGTCTTGAGTGATAACTCATTTAGACCCCATCATTTTGTATGTGTATTGAGATAATCTTCTCCAATGTGCATTACTTTGCACTTATCAACATTGAATTTCATCTGCCATTGTGGTGCCCAGTCACCCAGTTTTGTGAGATCCCTTTGTAACTCTTCGCAGTCTGCTTTGGATTTAACTATCGTGAGTAATTTTGTATCATCTGCAAATTTTGCCGCCTCACTGTTTACCCCTTTTTCCTGATCGTTTATGAATATGTTGAACAGCAGGGGTCCCAGTGCAGATCCTGGGAGGACCCTGCTATTTACCTCTCTCCACTGTGAAAACTGACCTTTTATTCGGATCCTTTGTTTCCTATCTTTTAACCAGTTACTGATCCATGCGAGGACCGCCCCTCTATCCCATGATTCCTTACTTTGCTTAAGAGCCTTTGGGGAGGGATCAAAGGCTTTCTGATAGTCCAAGTACTCTATATCCATTGGCTCACCCTTTCCCGCATGTTTGTTGACACTCTCAAAGAATTCTAATAGGTAGGTGAGGCATGAGTTCCCTTTACAAAAGCCGTATTGGCTCTTCCTCAACAGATCACGTTCATTTGTGGGTCGGATCATTCTGTTCTTTACTGTAGTTTCAACCAGTTTGCCTGGTACTGAAGAGAGTCTTATCTGCCTGTAATTGCCACGATCGCCTCTTTTCCTTTTTTAAATAAAATCGGCATCACATTGGCTATCTGCCAAAGGTTGATTTAAGCAATAGATCACATAGCACAGTTAGTAGTTCTGCAATTTCACCTTTGAGTTCTTGCAGAACTCTTGACTTATTACTGTTTAATTTATCAATTTGTTCCAAAACCACCTCAATCTGGGCCAGTTCCTCAGATTTGTCACCGAACAGGAATGGCTCAGGTCTGGGAATCTCCCTCACATCCTCAGCCCTGAAGACCCATCAAATGAATTCATTTAATTTCTCTGCAACAGCCTCATCTTTCTTGAGTGCTCCTTTAGCATCTTAATCGTCCCATTGGTTGTTTGGCGGGCTTCCTGCTTCTGATGTACGTTAAAAAAAAGTTTTGCTCTTAGTTTGTGTGTCTTTTGCTAGTTGCTCTTCGAAAAACAATGTTGTCCTACCTAATTATACTTTTACACTTGAGTTGCCAGAGCTAAAGATCCTTTCTATTTTCCTCAGTAGGATTTGACTTCTAATATTTCAAGGATGTCTTTTTGTCTCCAACCACCTCTTTTACTCTGTTGAGCCATGATAGCATGTTTAGGTTCCATGCAGCTTGCAGGTATTTCACCCTTGTGACTGCTCCTTTTCATTTCTCTTTAACTGGCTTCCTCGTTTTTGGGCAGTTCCCCTTTTTGAAGTGAAAGGCTGCTGTGGTGAGTTCTTCTGGTATTTTCCCCCCTACAAGGATGTTAAATTTAATTACATTATGGTCGCTATCGCTGAGCGGTTCAGCTATATTCACCACTTAGGACTAAATCAAGAACTGCCTCTCCCCTTGTTGCTACTTGGAGCAACTACTCCTGGAACCTGTGTCTAGGGCTAGGTCTACACTACCCGCCTGAATCGGCGGGTAGAAATCGACCTCTCGGGGATCGATTTATCGCGTCCCGTTGGGACGTGACAATCGATCCCCGAATCGGCGCTCTTACTCCACCAGCGGAGGTGGGAGTAAGCGCCGTCGACAGAGAGCCTCAGAAGTCGATTTTGCCGCCGTCCTCACAGCGGGGTAAGTCGGCTGCGATACGTCGAATTCAGCTACGCTATTCACGTAGCTGAATTTGCGTATCTTAAATCGACTCCCCCTTGTAGTGTAGATGTACCCTAAAAATTCTCCTCTGCATCCCGGTCTGGGGTGACATTTTCCCAGTCAATTGGGTGATAGTTGAAATCTCCCATTATTATTGGGTGCCTGGTTTTGTAGCCTCTCTAATCTCCCTGAGCATTTCAGAATCACTGTCACCATCCTGGTCAGGTGGTCAGTAGTACTCTCCTATTGCTGCACTCGAATTATTCAAGCAGGGGATTTCTGTCCATCGAGGTTCTGTGGCACAGTTTGATCCATATAAGGTTTTTACTATATTTTACTCTATGCTTTCTTTCACAGGTAGTGCCGCTCCCCCACCAGTGCGACCTGCTCTGTAATTCCTATATATTTTGTACCCTGGTGTTATCGTCTCCCATTGATTTTCATTGTTCCACCAAGTTTTTGTGAAGCCTGTTTTATCAATATGCTTATTTAATACCAGGCACTCAGGTTCACCCATCTTAGCATTTTGACTTCTTGCATTTGTATACAAGCATTTACAAAAGTTGTCAATATGTAGTTATCTGCCTCGATGTGATGTAATTGAATGGGACTCTTGTTTGATTGATTGTTTCTCTTCAGTTCCTACCTGTACTTTATCAACCTCTGTCCTTTCCTAGAGTATCCCTTGAATAAATCCTTCCCTAAAGGCTGTGTCTGTCCAAACCGTGTGCTCCTCCGTGCCTGTGATCTTTTCTTCAGCCCTTAGTTTAAAAACAAAGATATTCAAGGGAATTGTCTTGCCACTGAAATGCAGCCCTCTCTGGAACGTAAGCTGGCTGTGTGCAGGTGTACGGGAATACTACAATGACTGTTCGGGACAGGAAGTGACAAAGGAGCCAGCATTGAGTTGAAAACTGCAGGGGAATTAGGAACGAGAACGGAGTTGCAGAATTTGGAATTTTACACCCTGTGAAAAGCACCATGGGAACTCGTATGACTGCACGCGCTCAGATCCTTGAGTCTGTCTTGGTGTTCAGATAGCACAGTGACTGGCACGAGAGAAAAACGTAGATCGATATCCGAAGGTTGACCGCTCCAGCAGTCTCCAACACCATGTGGGGTCCTGCGGTTTTGCACCTTTACAGTGTTATCAGCGATCAAATGGGTAACGCTGACCCAAAGGGAGGAGCACCTCCACCTCTCCCTACAGAGCTTCTGCCTGCCTAAGGGAGGGTGTGTGTGTGTGTGTGTGTGTCCCATCCACATGCTGTCCAAGCCTGACGCTGCTTGTCTTGTGAGGGCTGATGAGTTTGCAGCTTGAGATGGCTCGACTGCTGCTACATTTCTTTTCTGCATGCTCCCTATATGCCTCGCGTTTTTATGAGTTGACCGTGAAATGAACAGCAGCAGTAACCCCTGTCTAAGGGTACGTCTACACGGCAAAAAAAGACCCGTGGCAGCGAGTCTCGGAGCCCAGGTCAACGGGCTCAGGCTCACTGGGCTTGCACTGCAGGGCTACCAAGAGCAGTGTAGACCTTTCTGCTAGGGCTGGAGCCCGGGCTCTGAAACCCGATGAGAGGGTGGGTCTGAATGCCCAGGGACCAGCCCTAGCGGGAACAGCTACACCGCTATTTTCAGCCCTGTAGCATGAGACTGAGTCAGTTGACCCAGGCTCTGCGATTCACTGATGAGGATCTTCTTTTGCAGTGTAGACGTACTTCAAATAGCTTTTCAAAATATTTATTTTGGGGCAATGAATGTAACGATTCAATACATGCATTGTATACTTGCTGCTGTCTATTTTCCAGCAAGGGAATAATCGTTATTATATATTTATACAGCCCCTAAGAGGGTGAGGTATTTTGCACACCTGTGAGACATTTTCCCTGCTCTGGGGAATTTGCAATCTGCTGTTTAACTCATGCAGCTCATCTCCGTATTAAACTTTCCTTTTGAAAACACGTGTAGGTCCAGGAACCGTGGTTTGTGCCAAGCTCCCCGGCAGCTTTTCCAATTCACAGGATGACAGACTCTGAACAAGTGCAATTGCTAATAACTTGGTTAAACTATTATTCCATCCGATACGTGGTTGGCTGTGAATTGATGGGCTACCAAAAGTTGACTTTCATTAGCCTACAGGACAACTATGCTCTATATTTATCGGTTCCCCCTTGTGCTCAAGTACCAATGCATGTGGCAAACCCCTCTATGGTTGTGGCCCAATTGATGTCTTTGTATCACAAGAAAATTCTTTTAGCAGCCTTGATGCTGGGAATGTCAGAGAATGGATTACATGAGCAGCAAGTTAACATCTGTCCTGATTCTTAGTGCTTGCATTGATCCAGGTAACAGAAATAGTTTATTTTCACAAAATTACATCACTTGAGTTATTCCAAGTAATACGAATCCACGTGTTTAACGCGTAACCAGGAAGAGCCATCGTGGCAATAATTTGGGCACTTCCCATAATGCACCTCATCCCTGGTTGTCGTGCTAATTAGTTAAGCAGGCGGTTTAGACCTGTGGAAGAGGACCGCCCTGTGGGGCATAGTCAGACTATCGGCATTCGCATGCTAGCATTGGGAAGAGCGGCTGCTCTGTCCTGTCTCCCCAGCGTAACGTTATCAGAGCTCATCTCTTCTGCCTCGGTTCGTAATCTGTACAAAGATGGATTCAAGATGTGCCCCGGCTTGCTAGATGAAAGGAAGCAGGCTCTGCTTAATGGAACTGTGCAGCTGTAACATGTTTGTAGGGGCTCGGAGGTTCAGAGTCTTATGCGTTCTGTCAGCCAGTCACTTCAGATTAACTCTTCGTGGGTGGAAAGACACTGGATTTCCTGGTACAGAATGAACTCGTGGGAGGGGAGACTGCTGACAACCCTGGGTATTGAAGGGTTAAATGCTGGTAAGCATTCCTAGATGGGGGGGCCCAGCCACCGCGTGGTTGGCTGGAGGCTGGTATCTCTGTTACCCATGCAGTGTGAATACCTTGGTGGCCATCAAGTAATTTTGGGAGTCGGATGTCCTACATGTTACACAAAGGAACACAGCCATTAGAAATGAACACGTCCTCTTGGGTCACATCTAGCTTCCCATTGCTTCCTGCCCCCTCCGCAGCGTAAGCAGCAAATGTAGGGTCTGTAGAGGGGCCAGTGGGGCTTCTTTGCTCAGACCGAGGCTTTGCACTAAAGAGGCACAAGGCCTACATTGTGGGAATAAAGCTCATTTCCCCCGTCCACGATAGCATCATTTGTGAGACAGATGGAACGCTGGAGCTAGGGAGACGTGAGTGCTACCCTTTGATGAAGGGGACGTAGAAAGTACAGTTGGGGAATAGGAAATCTGATCCCCAATACACTCGCATGATATCTAACTTATGGCTCCTCTCAGTGGATGCTGGAAACCTATTGACGTCTCATGGAAAGCTTAAATCTCTTCCTAGATGTCTTAGATCAGCTGCACTTCCCATCCCTCACTTGTGATTTCTATAGGCACTTATATAACAAGCCGTCCTCCACCTCCGGCGGCTCGTTCTGCCACTTGAAGCCGAAACCCTCTGCAGTATCATTTCCACAGTATCCACCTTTGTCGTCATGGGGGCCACTAAGACTTAAAGCGACGATTAAGTAACAGGAGCCTGTGCCGTGGAGGACATCTGGCCTCCATCTTTTTACCGGGCACACGATCTCTTAAAGAAAGAGCTGGTTTTCAAACATCTATAAAAGAACAAGGAGAGGGGTTCAGAAGAGATGGAGAAAATCTTGGCTATGTCACCAAGTAGGTCATTTTTCCAAGGCTTTGCACTGAGACAACCGGGGTGTTTGCCTTCTCTCAGAATGATGCTCTGAAGCTTTCTAATGTAGTGGGATATTCCTCCTTCATCCAACCCCGCTCCCTGTTGGTGGAAACTCTCCTTTCTTTTTAAGGAAGGCAGACAGGCGGATGGGACAGAAAAGGCGTCTTATAAGGGCACTTCTCTCATTAGCTTTCAAGCTCTTGCTTCAGTAGTTTCCTGGTACGTTGCGCTGCCCAAATAAGGTTTGATTTGTACAGAGGGCTGGGGGTGAGCCCTTTACGATCGGGTGCCACAGCCGGCTGAAGACAGCAGTTCTCCAAAACAGCCTCTTGATGCACGTTCTAGTGGAATTTTGCCACAGTGAAAGTTTTACCAGTGGCTGCAATGGGGGAAACTGAAAATTCCCGTAGGCAGTGAAATATTGCTAATATCGCTGTTGCTCAACCCAGCTTTCAGCGGTGGGCAGTACATTCGCCAGTGGAACAGATGCTTTTCCAGTGCCTCAGATTTGCAGCGTGCTGTGTCTCTGCTGCCCGCCTCCTTCCTGTGCAAACTGTTACATGACAGACATTTGCAGCAGTTTCTGGTTTTTTTTTTTTTTTTTTTTTTTTTAAACTGCTAAATAAAAAAAATGTGTCGAGTTGCTCCTGGTGATAGAGCCTGTTGCCATGGAGCCGTGATTCAGATTGGCCGACCCGGAGGCCAATGAGCAAGCAGAACGGGAGAATGTCGTCATTTAACCTTGCAGGGTGTATTTATTCAGTGATATGCGACATTAATACCAAAGCCTTATATAGAGCTAGGAAATAACATACTGGGGCAAAGGAGGAGATTTTTTCTCTCTCTCTCTCGTCTCTCTTAAGGTTTGTTGGAGGGTTGTTTTTTTCCTCATTGCAGTTGGGCATCAGTTTCCCTAGCAAAGCTGCCTTTGAATGAACAAACCCTTACAGCCCGACTGCCCAGGCTTCAGAACCAAACTTTTGATTGCCCACTTGCTTGGGCTGGCCTGTGTACTGCCTTTCCAGCGCTGAGGCGGTAGCACATAAGCTGCTGGCATGTGGGTTGCATATTTCTGAGCATTTTCGCTCTTCCGAAGGAATGGCTGGCTCGGTTTTATGTCCAAGGATCCCGTTTTAAAGGGATGTGTTTTTATTTCCTGGTTAGCCAAAGCAGCTGTTCTTTCAGAAGTACCAGGCTTTCTCCTTGGCATCTGGTGGCTACAGTCCTGTCTGCCCTGGAAACAACATTTTCCTACCACACAGCCAGAAGCGTAGGCTAGGTCTGGGTGTGAAGAATAGGCTCTGCTGGTCCATAACGGGCCTGTGAAGGCAAAAATAATTACAAGAGTAACACAGAAGAGAAATGAGAGTTAAAAGCCCTGGAAAGATCCCTCCACCCCCTGCCACCACATGTTAAGGTTACTTGATCCTTTGAAAGTAATAACTGGCTAATCTTGTGTGCATGAGTTTAGTTTTTGAAACCTGGTTGAGCATTTTCCGTGCATGCAGGAGAAGTGTGCTGAATGGCCCAGCCAACTTACTGCATTGGCCCTAAAGCGATGGAGAATCCAAGATGCCGCACTCCAGAGCAGGAAGACAAGCCCTACTTTCCAATGGGCTTCTTAGCTTCTTGCAGTGGAGTCCCCGCTGTCTGGTTTCCAGCAGGTGCAGAATGCTGCCACCTTTCCTCTCTCATACACCCAGAAAGCACGAACACCTTCCTCTCAGACAGCTTGACTGGCTTCCCATTCGTTTCAGGATCCTGTCAAAGCGAACTTGTTTTAAACACACCTCGCTGGGGCCTTTCCCAGCCAGTCCCATGGCTCCCCTCTCTGGTCCTGTATCCGACATCTGGCATCAAGCCGTCTCTCTATTCCTTTCTGCCGCCTCACCATGGCTGGCGTGAGAGCCTTCTCCTTTGCAGCCTCCTGCTGTGTCTCTGCCTGAACTATTCAGTGCCTCTTTACCCCATCTCCTTTGACAATGTTTCACCCCTACAGCTCTTGATTCCTCTTTGCGTTTGCTCGGGAAAGCGTTGAAGGCTGCGGGACAGACGCAACACGCAGAAGTTGGATTGCACTGAACAGTTCAGTATTCGATGCTGTAAACTGAAATCTGCAGAGATATCCGAGTTCCCTAGAATCCCCCTAGCACCACGTTCCTGGCCCGGGACAAGGAAACAAGGCAAGTTTCCAGCCATGAAGTAACTTGCAGAATCTGATGTGAACCCATCACTGTAAGCCCAGTAAGAAACAAGTCTAACTGATCCCATTTATATGTGATTTCCTGCCACTCCCTGCAAACTGGGCCCCTCCAAACTAGTAAATGCTGAAGTACTTCTTTCTGATTCACATCCTTTCCGCCCTAGTTTAGCATTCAGAGCAAAGGGCTGGGAGAGCCTGGCTCTGTCACTGACTTGCTGTGTGACAATGTGAGGGAAGTCACGTGACTTCTGTGCCTCAGTTTCCCCACGTGTTAAATGAGAATCAGGCTGGGCCTGCCTCCCATGGGAGGTGGTTCTTTGGCATGGATTGAATGTCGTTTATTGGTGTTCACAAAGTGCTCAGAGAACCCCTGGTGAGCAGCAGCAGGGACCGGCAGGACATTAGATGGAGTTTATTGCTGTCTTAGGCAGGAGGGCAGTATCTGGAAATGTGCACCTACCCCCACCCCAAACAGGCCTGCATGAAGGACCCTGCTGCTGCATTAGCTGGCCTGTTTACCCTGCCAGCTCCCAAAACCAAACTGACAAATTTGACAGCAGCTCCCTCTCCTCCTGCCGCTCATTGTATTCTCTCCTGACCCAGATTTTGTGGCTTCCCTGATGATGTATCTACGTAATCATTTCATCTCCCTTGTGAGGAGCAGCTCGGCACTGCCCCTCCCATTCCCCCCCACTTCCCATCCCGCCCCCGTGCATCCACCCAGCCCTGCGAACTTTCACTTTCTCCGCAAGTCGCTGGTTGTCACAGCGGATCATGTCAGCCACCTCCTACGCTGCCTCCCACGCGTGTCCTGGGGGAGCGGGGCTGATTCATTCACACAGAAAGGAAACCTCTTCTAGAAGAGCCTTTAATGAGACGCACCAGCAGAACACAATGTCTCTGCTTTGAATCTGCATGCAGAGCAGAGATGCTAGAGGACTCGGGTTTTGGGGTGGGATGGTTGGTTTTGGTATAGTTAATGGCTATAAACATGGTGATCTTTTGTGAATGAGACATATGTAGCAGACTCCCTCCTCCCTCTGATGCAAATGGGCCAAGATTCCGCCCCCTTGTCCTTCACCTGGATACGCTGCTGGTGGGGGGAGATGTTTCTGTTGCAGTGGGGTGGCTCGCGTATTTAAGTGCAGATGTTTCCCCTTGGAAATAAAGTGCCAGGCTACAGAATATCCAGCCAAGCTGCCCAGGAGGTCTCCTTTTGCCACTGCAGGGTCCTGACCTCTAAACTGCCCCTACGGATCACAGAGCCACCCTCTCCCCGCGTTTTTTCCAGATCAAGAATGCGAAGGGGCTGAGTTCCTGGCTGTGCAGCCCAGTGGGCCAGAGGTGCTGTGCTTGGTTCCTGCGTGCCTGCGACCCCAACAGAATTCCAGCTCCCGGGGAAGGATATTGAACTTCGAAATCAAATAACGTCTCCCTCGTCCCTTTGGATACCGATTCTGTTCTTTTGAGCAAATGCCCTTGGTCTGTTGGAACCTTCCAGCAGGAGGAAAACACCTGGGGGGGGGGGCAGGGGAGAGGTGATTCCCCCATCTCCTCCAGGTGACACCTGCCAAAGGAAGCTGGTGTCAGACGGTTGTAGTCCTTGTTGTGATTGGCTGGGGAGTGTTACCAATCCATCCAATGCAAACAGGTGTCCCTTTAACACTAGTAAATAACAGCAGGCTCAGGCAGGCCTCACCTCCGGCCGGTGCCCCTCATGAGAAAGTCAGACCTGAATGGCTCCTCATGGACACATGTGAGTTGTGTGCAGGGCAGGGTGGTTTGCAGCTCCCTCGGCTGGGAGCCTGCAGTACGTTTTCCAGATTGGTTTCAGACCCTCTTCTGCATCGGCCTTTGGGGCTGGCTGGAACGACAGATTGCGCCTGAGAGCTTTGCACCAGGCAGAGAATTGATAGCCTGGGAGGTGCAGAGCTGGTGCCAGCTAGCTGGCCGCAGGGGGCATGGCATTAGACATGTGCTGGGATCTCTGGAAGGGACTTATTCCACTGCTGCCTCTCGGTGAGGAGAGAACCTTAGCTGAACTGGTGAATCCTCACTTTGCCACTCTTCGGCAGGCTGCCTAGAAAGTTGCTTATGGGATTGCTGGTGGTTTTTTGTAGCCTTCCTGCTGCGAAATGAAACCTACCACAACAAGGCAGTGGCCTCTGGGACTGTTTACTTTCTCGGCAATAACAGGTGCCTTGGCTCTCCCCTCAGCATCCCCTTGGTGCCCATCTTAACATCCAGAGCCGCAGATGGAGATGTCCGCCACATAACATAACTGGTGATACTGTGCATGCAGCAGTCAGGAGAGTTCAGTCCCGTTAGCAGCAACCTGCCCCTCCTCCGCTACCTTCCTTTGTTTTCCCAACCAGCCGCTCCAGTGGGGGAGTGGGGCATGGCAGGGGCAGATCTGTGCCTAGGCAGTTCTGCACTCTTGGCTGCCAGGAGCCGGTGAAAAGGGGCAATTTACAGTCACTGGAAGGTTACAACGTAACCCGACTCCTTTCTTCAGATTCAGAATTATAACACGCAAGAACCCAGAAACAGTGTGTGGCAAAGCAGGCTGCTCCCTAAAGCCGAGAGGCCCAATCAGTCCCCTTTGCTCTAAGCTGGCTCTTTGCAGGCTGACTGTGCAAGCTCCCCAGGCTGCAAGGAGGATCAGGAAAACCCTGGAATGTAAAATTGGTAGCGTACAGTTTTCAGCACACCCCAGTTTCAGTCATGCCATTTCGCTTTTGCTCTAGTACATAGGAACTTCAATTCTGAAACTGACATGGGTACAAATCAAGGACAAGGTTGAAACTGACTGAAGACCCGACTGGAGCACGTTTGCCCTTTGTTACTTGTGGCTCACTTTGGTTCTTAAGGCCCAGCCAGAGAGCTTGGCTCGGTTTCCTTGCGGCTTTCTTGCCTTGGAGTGCTACAGAGCTCCTGGTACATGGAGGATTTTCCTGGAATTGCACGGTCTGGAAACCACTGCACTGGCAGCCAAGTGGATCGAGCTGGCATTTAAATCCTGTAGCTGAAAAAACCCCCAAACCCTGCAATACTAATTCTTCCTTTATCCCGCCCTTTGTGTGGGTATATCTCTGCTGCAGAGCCAGCTGATTACAGGTAAATGTACCCAACCTAGCTGTATCTGGCTAAAAACAGCAGTGTAGATGTGGTGCTGTAGGAGCCCTTCCAGGCCCTAGCTATGCACTTGTGTTGCTGACCAATGCAGAAGTCCTTGCTGCCGCATCTACGCAACTCTTTTTAGCCATGCTAGGGCTGGTATGTCTACCCAAGCTGCACTGACCCTCAGATTGCAGGGGAGACAAACCCTGTGTGTACAGTGCCTAGCGCAATATGGCCTCGACGTCAATTGGGTGCTACTATTGTACAAATAATTCATAATAAATGATACTCCTAGTTTTGCATGCAAGCCTAGAGTTTCTCTGCCAAGGTCCTAGCTTGTAATTGCATTGGAAAACCATTCCCAGAGAGTAGTTATCAGTGGTTCACAGTCAAGCTGGAAGGCCATAACAAGTGGGGTCCCCCGGGGATCAGTCCTAGGTCTGGTTCTGTTCAATATCTTCATCAGTGATTTAGATAATGGCCTAGAGAGTACATTTATAAAGTTTGCAGATGATACCAAGCTGGGAGGGACTGCAAGTGCTTTGTAGGATAGGATTAAAATTCAAAATGATCTGGACAAACTGGAGAAAGGGTCTGAGGTAAATAGGATGAAGTTCAATAAGGACAAATGCAAAGTGCTCCACTTAGAGAGGAACAATCAGTTGCACACATATAAAATGGGAAATGACTGCCTAGAAAGGAGTACTGCGGAAAGGGATCTGGGGGTCATAGTGGATTACAAGCTAAATATGAGTGAAGACTATTGCAAAAAAAAGTGATCATCATTCTGGGACATGAGAAGTAGTTCTTCCGCTCTACTCCGTGTTGATTAGGCCTCAATCGGAGTATTGCATCCAGCTCTGGGCGCCACATTTCAGGAAAGATGTGGACAAACTGGAGAAAGTCCAGAGAAGAGCAACAAAAATGATTAAAGGTCTAGAAAACATGAGCTAGGAGGGAAGATTGAAAACCTTGGGTTTGTTTCGTCTGGAGAAGAGAAGACTGAGGGGGGGCATAACAGTTTTCAAGTACATAAAAGCTTATTACAAAGAAAAGGACAAAAACGTGTTTTCCTTAACCTCTGAGGACAGGACAAGAAGAAATGGGCTTAAATTGCAGCAATGGAGGCTTAGGTTGGACATTAGGAAAAACTTCCTAACTGTCGGTGGCTAAGGGTACATCTACACTACAGCGGGGAGTCGATTTAAGATACGCAAATTCAGCTACGTGAATAGCGTAGCTGAATTCGACGTATTGCAGCCGACTTACCCCGTTGTGAGGACGGCGGCAAAATCGACTTCTGCCGCTTTTTGTCGGCGGCGCTTACTACCACCTCTGCTGGTGGAGTTAGAGCGCCGATTCGGGGATCGATTGTCGCGTCCCGACGGGACGCGATAAATCGATCCCCGAGAGGTCGATTTCTACCCGCCAATTCAGGCGGGTAGTATAGACCAGACCTAAGCACTGGAACAAATTGCCTAGAGAGGTGGTGGAATCGCCATCATTGGAGGTTTTTGAGAACAGGTTGGACAAACAGCTGTCAGGGATGGTCTAGTTATTACATAATCCTGCCTTGAGTGCAAGGGACTGGACTAAATGACCTATGAGGTCCCTTCTATGGTTCACAGAGAGCTTCCATTACATATGAATTCCCGAAACCTTTGCCTCTGGATTTCTGGCCTGCGTTTGCCAGAAGGATCAGCAGTTATCTTTCAGCGTTTTCACCCAGCGCCAAACTCAACGGGAGCCTGCTTATAAAATGGCCATTGTCCTGATGGCCAGATTCCTTTCCCCAATATCCCCCAGAATGAATTTGAACCAGTAACTGTGACATTATTAGGGGAGGGTAACTGTGAAATGAAAGATGTATTAGCGTGTTAATTTAGAACCTTCCACATCTCCTGCATAAATAAATAACAGGAGTAAAACGTTCTCCCTCTTGGGCTTGGGACGTGGAAATTGTTCCTGGACTCAGACTAGTGATTAGTATTTAAATGTTTGGTATTGCCAGGCCAGTAGCTGCAATAAAAGTGAAACCTGTGTTCCATGTTCAGCAGTGCTACAAATTAAAGTGGAATGAGGCTGAATTAGCCAGTGAATATTATCAATTCCCGTGCAGCGCCAACAGTCAATAAATCTTTGTTGTATTTGACTCTTTTTCAGCCACGTTCTGCCAAAGCGATGATTAAAACAAGTGGATAAACGTCAGCTGTGCATCCAGTTTCTAAGCTTACATTTGTTTAGCTTTTTGCAGTAGTGGTGTAGCCATGTTGGTCCCAGGATATTAGAGAGACAAAGTGGGTGAGGGTAATGTCTTTTCTTGGACCATCTTCTGTTGGTGAAAGAGACCACCCTTCTAGCTACACAGAGCTCTTCTTTAGGTTTTAAATGTAGGCTTTTTGTATTCAAGCAGTCTCAGTCCCAGTGCAGACATGTTCTGTGCCTTTTAGCCAGCATTCCCATTTGTATATCCCCTTCCAGTATATCAGTAGGACAGATATCAGGCTGCATACTGCAAATGCAGGCACAATATTTCAGAAGCATTGTCGTCCTTCGTGGGTGATTTATCCACCCCCAAATGTAGACGCAGCCTGTTCAAGTTATTTGCTCTGGAGCATCATTACCTACCCATTTAACAAAGCTGACTTAAATTGTTATTAGGTTTCAGAGTTAACATCTACTTTGATGACTGGAAGCATTACACTCTTCCGTCAGTTCTGTTGCTTCAGGCTGTCTGCATGTTGTCAATCAAAAGCGTCTGTAGCAAATTCTGCAGGAAAGGGGGCGGCATGGGTTTGGAATACACTGGGCCCTGCCCTTGCTGCCTCTGGTCTCTTCCAAACTGCAAGTTCAGAGCCGACTTTCTGAACTGATCCCTTGAGAAAGTTTAAGCAGGCAGGAAAAGTAAATCTCCACCTAACAATATATTAATACTAATAATCACACCTGGCTCTTTTGGTCCATAGCTCGCAAAGCACTTTACAAAGAAGATGAGTATCATTGTCCCTGTTTTACAGAGGGGGAAACTGAGGCACGGGGAGAAGAAGTGATTTTTAAGTGACTCACTCAACAGGCCAGTGAGAGACAGGAATTGAATCGAGGTCTCCTGCGTCCCACTCCCTATCCACTAGGCCATGGGGTGTGCTTTGCATTAGCGGCATTTCAGTTTACCCTCAGTGCACCTTGTGAAGTTGCCAGCAAAATGACACGTCTGTCGAAAGTGTGTTTGCGCCTTCAGGGAATCGCTGCAGCAAATGGCGCTGAGTGAAATAAAGCCGGTTTGCCTAGCGCCGATTACCGTGTTCTACAGCATAGGTGGTGCGTGTCTGGGTGGACCGAACTGGATTGTGTGTATTGGAGGCCCTCTAAGGGTGATCCTCTGGATGTCAAGGGATTCATGCCTCCAGTCAGTGCTGGATTAAGATTTAAGCACTACAGGCCCGACCACCTGGAATCATGTGGTTACATCAGCATTTTAGCTTTCATTCAAACCCGCTGCTCTGGGGGACGCTGCCTCAGCGGATGAGGCTCTGGGGGGGCGCACCTTCTCTGCCATCACCCCATCGTAGCTCTGCTGGGTGGTGTCGGCAGGGATCCCTGCCCCACAGCCCTCTGCTTGGATGGGTGGAGGTGGAGTCCTTCCTCTGGGGCAGAGCTTAGTCTGCCTAGAGGTCTGGAGTGGTGGGATTGGGCTCCTTACCAGTTTAGAAGACAATAGATGTGTGTCTGGCCCCTGCTGCTGCTATTACATGATGGAGAGGTGCGGGGGCAGAGCCACGGAATGAGGGTGGGGCACAAGCCACAGAAGTGGGGTTGGGCTTGGAAGTGCCCCTAGGCATGCCCAGGATTGTCTTAATTCGAGCCCGCCTCCAGTTACAGAGAGAACCCCGTAGCTTCTGCTCGACAGCAGTCGGCAAGTGTCTGGCTTGAGCATGCTGTTGGCAAAATGGGACTGCATCCGAGAGGAGGGTGGGGGTGGGGAACCAGCTGGCGACAGGAAGTTGGGCATGAATCCCGGGTGCTCTTACTTGCACCGAGGGGAATCACTGCATGGGAAGTATCGTAGGGATGTCCCTGTGGGCATTTGGGCTAAGGAGGGAGCAGGGCCGTCCCACAGGGCAAATTGGGAGTGAATTGTGCAGGAGGCCAAGCTGTGAACTGAATGTCTCCGGTCATCCTGACTCCCTTCTCTCTGCCCCATCTCCTCTCTTCCTGCAGGTGCCCATCGCTACACTGCATTGCACTGAAGATGTCTAACAGCAACACGACGCAAGAGACCCTGGAAATAATGAAAGAGTCGGAAAAAAAGCTGGTGGAGGAATCTGTGAACAAAAACAAATTTGTATCCAGGTCACCGAGCAAGGAAGAGGTTGAGAAGGAAGGGGAGGAGGCCAATGTACGGCAGGAGTCTCAGGTAAGCACATGGCACCTTTTCATCCTCCAGTCCCAATGTTACCATTATGAGAGGCAATGGCAAACTGGCCCAATTTGTGGAGGCTCCCATTGCACCCCACTAGCCACCCGTACCATTTGACGCTTTTGCAAAGGCTGGAAATGTTTGCATGAAACACCCACCTAGTTAGTGGGGAGATCCTGCCTGGAAAGGGTTATGCGGGTTTTGCTGTCTCGCTGAGGTGGGTGGTTCAGTATCCTACCCAGATGGGTGTAAGGAAAGAGGGAGTGGCTCTGTAGAGAGACAGAGAGGATATTGTGTGTGGGCTGAGCAGTCCTCAGGGAGGAACCCAAGTTTTGAGCTGAATTGTATCATCTCGGGGTTTTCTTTAACAAGCCAACCCTCTTGCAGGAAGTGGGTGAGATCCTCAGCTTGTGGAAATCGGCATAGCTTCAGCGAAACCACTGGAGTAACCACCAAGTCATGTCCCCTCTCTGTGCCTCTTTCTCCTGTCTTATGTCTACTTAGCCTGTAAGCTCTTCGGGGCAGGACTTGTCTCTTACTTTGTGCCCCATACAATGCCTAGCACAATGGGGCCCGATCACAGTTGTGGTCTCTAGGCACTACTGAGATACAGACCGACTGGCACCAGCTGGCCTAGAGCGTGGACTTGTCAAGCACGTTGAGAAAGGCACCAGGGTATAGACTCCGGCTTTCTCAGAACAGGCTTGTGAGGTTGGCACGGAAGGGAAGGTTTGGAAAGATCCCAAAATGGATCTTGCAGAAGCTGCATCCATCTGTGTGCGAAACACGGCGATTTGTGGTAACGTTCCACTTGAAGGTGCTTCCGTTGTACTTCACACTGAAGTGGGGGGAACACTGGCCTTGCTGCTGGATGGTAGTTGCTGTGATCGTAACGTGTTTGGGATGATACACGGCGTGATTCTGCGCTTGAAATCCAGTGCCTGGCGCTAGATTTCCTATATAAACTGGCAGACAAGCGCCATCACTGTGCAGAAATAGGCCAGGACGCCGCCACTTTAAGATGAATGGGGTAGGAGGGGGTTTGTTCAGCTCCAAATGAGGCAGCAACAATTGACAACCCGCCACTGTGATTCATTTCCCCTTGATTGCTATGGCAGCAGGTTGAGTCATTGCCTGTCTTGGGCCCCTGCTCAGAGCTCACCCGGCCCTCGGCTTGTCCCACTGCTTCCAATAACCCTGTCCCAACCTCCGGTACCTCTCGCCACTCTGCTCCTTGTGGTCCTGCTGAATGGAGTTGTGGCATCTCTGACGGGATCAGCCCTTGCAGCAGAGGTCAGCCTGTGGAAAGGGCGCTGAGCCCTTTGGCCATTCCCTTCACCTCTGGGTTTAGCGGGCGTTTGCTCGTTAAATGACTCGTTAGCTTTTCTAGGCTTGGACTTTGGCTGAGAGGACAGAGCTCCTTGCAGAGGGGCGTCTCTTCTGGCAGCTCCCAGCCAGCTCATTTTTAAAGGAATTTGTCTGTCTTGCTGTGACAATGCGGTTCTGGCGGAACCCAACTGAGAGTGCCAACTCAGGACAAATTGCTCAAATAGGGCAGTTACATCCCAAGGCTGGGGTTTTTTCCACCTCTAAGGCAAACCAAACCAGCCAGACTAAGAGGACTTCGGTCTCACCCCACTGGCTAACCGCAAGTCTCACAAGCAATCTCCTTAGACACTCCAGTTTCCCAGTATTACCACCAGTGCCACTCGTTATGGGGACAAATGGTTATGAAAACCAATACCCCAGTAAAAGAAAAAGGTTCTCCTGATCCCAAAGGACCAAGCCCCAGACCCAGGTCAATATACAAATCAGATCTTACCCACAAATCACGCTGTTGCCAATCCTTCAGAATCTAAAATCTAAAGGTTTATTCATAAAAGGAAAAAGATAGAGATGAGAGTTAGAATTGGTTAAATGGAATTAATTACATACAGTAATGGCAAAGTTCTTGGTTCAGGCTTGCAGCAGCGATGGAATAAACTGCAGGTTCAAATCAAGTCTCTGGAATACATCCCCCGCTGGGATGGGTCCTCAGTCCTTTGTTCAAAGCTTCAGCTTGTAGCAAAGTTCCTCCAGAGGTATGAAGCAGGATTGAAGACAAGATGGAGATGAGGCATCAGCCTTATATAGTCTTTTCCAGGTGTAAGAACACCTCTTTGTTCTTACTGTGGAAAATTACAGCAAAATGGAGTCTGGAGTCACATGGGCAAGTTCCTGCATACTTTGCTGAGTCTCAAGGCATATTTGCCTTCTCTCAATGGGTCCATTGTATAGCTGATGGTCCTTAATGGGCCATCAAGCAGACTAGGCAGAGCTAACACCAGTTTGTCTGGGATGTCACCCAGCAGCATAGCATAAGTTTGAAATACAGACAGTCTAGAGCCAATATTTATAACTTCAACTACAAAATTGATACACACATATAGACAGCATAATCATAACCAGTAAACCATAACCTTGTCTTAGACACCCCATTTGACCCCCTTTATACAAGATCTGGGTGCCACTACAGGACCTTAGTTGCAACTATGATCTATATGGTCCCAGATTATATCAATAACGTCACACTTGCGCATTCAGGGAAAGTCCCCACTCCACTCAGCACAGCTCCCCCTCAGTGCCAGCGGCCCGGCTGAGCCCCGTGGTCCCGCCGAGCTGCGATCCGTGCTGTCTATAAGCGGTAGGGTGACCAGATGTCCTGATTTTATAGGGACAGTCCCGATTTTTGGGTCTTTTTCTTATATAGGCTCCTATTACCCCCCACCCCCTGTCCTGATTTTTCACATTTGCTGTCTGGTCACCCTAATAAGCGGGCCCCACGAGCCTGGTCACGAGCTCCGCTGCGAGGCTTCTGACATGGAGCTGAATGCATCAGTACACGTGTCAGATGGCATTTGCTGCAGGTTTCCGCCTCCGGGAGCCATCGCAACCGAGCGCGCTCCGTCAGCTCTCGCGACTTGGGAGCGCCCAGCGCCAGGCAGACGGTAGGCTTCTTTACGAGACCTCATCACCGAGCTGCTCTGCAAGAGGAGAACTCCGGCTGCGTCAGATCGCAGGAGGGTACCGCAATGAGAAGCCACGGCTGCAGCTGATATTAAGAGAGGAAAAGTAAAACCGCCAAATAAAATACCACTGTTTGGAGACGAGGCCTGCGAAAGGAGCAGTGTGTGTGGGGTGACCTGGGGGCAGAGCCGATTTGCAGAGGGGCTGAGGGTGCTCTGACAGTCGAGCTCCGAGCCTTCCCTCGGTGGGCCCGTGACTGCAGTGGAGGTGGCGATATTGCCTCACTGCTTCCTGGGGGGTCATGAGGCTTCCTGCAGGTTTGCAGAGCACTGAGACGTGCCCCCATGACCCGGCTGGAGAAGTGCAGAGGGGGCTGCTTGTGACAGTGGGTGCTGCTGAAACTTGTCGTAAAGGGATCTGTCTAGATGGTGAAAGGCACCCGGCTTCTCTGACTTGAGTGAGAAGGCTCAGACCTGGCCTGTGTGCCCCCCCTGTGCTGACAACCTGATTTGCTGCACGTATCGGAGTCTTTGGGAGCCCCAGACATGGTCCATGACCCGACTGTGCCAGGCGCTGTACAAACAGAGGACAAAAAAACAGCCTCTGCCCCCAAAGAGCTGATAATCTACGTGTAAGACAAGAGACAACAGATGGATGCAGACAGACAGGGAAATGACGAGACAGTGTCCGAGCTCCTGAAGCCTTGTTTTTTGCGCCACCTAAAGACGCTGTTTCTGAAGCGTTGCGGAGCTCTGCATTTCATGCTATCCTGAGTGATGCTCTGAGAGGCTGGGCCGGGCAGGGAAAAGACTTTTCTCCTCGATTTCCCAGCCTGTCCCTCCCCAGCAGTTGCTCCCGAGTCACCGTTTGCACATTTCCATGGATGATGCGAAGGGTTTTCGTGGTTACTTTTTGGACTCGGGATCTTTCTGTAGAGGACAGACCATGTGCTGTGGTCTGGCGAAAGCCCGAGGCGGTAAATTGACAGACTTTTGATCCCAACCACAGCCCTGGCTGCTAAACGGTGAGTGAAACGGGAGCGTCACCAGAAAGCACATGCACAGTCGACACCAGAAGGGTCCTCCCCTGAGCCCGGACAATTTAGGTCTGCGGGAGACTCCAGACTCCACTCCTGGCTGTGGGAGCCAGTGGAGGGAAACCTGCATTGGGAGCGTAGTGGACAGAAAGGAGTGAGAGCTCCCTGGCTTCCCTGAAGAGATGGTGAGCACTAAGTGATCCCTCTCCAGAGAATCTTCTTGCACGAAGCTCTGTAGCAAAGTTATCTCATGGCCTGTGGTCTGAGTTTGGGAGTGGTTTGGAGAGCGTTTGCTAGTCCCCACCTCTCTGTCCCGGCGGCCTGCAATCCTCTTATCGCTTTGCAGCCGTTCTCCTTCAAGCTGGCATCAGACAGACGCAGTACGGTGCCGAAGCAGAATGAGGGGCGTCGACTTTTATCGGAGATTTGGGTTGTTACGCTGAGAAAAGCTCTTCTAGGAAGGAAACCTTCCCAGGCAGACTTAGGCGGTACATCCCCATCTAACTGTCCTGGCTTAGCGAGGTAGGGGCCGGAATCCTCGTGCTGACTTCTCAGACCTGCATCATTTCAATGACAGATCAATCCGGGCGCTTCCTGGGAACTTGCTGTGCGTACGATGGGGAAATGTTAACATCCGCTTCTCGCACCTCTCTTCTGTGTGTGTCTCTGCTTCCGAGGGCTGCGGCAGGTGGCGGGTTCTGAAAGGGTAGTTCTTCATAGGGCCTGGAAGGCAGATTCTGAACCCACTGTGGCCAGACTTCACATCTGTTGAGGGTGAACTATAAAGAGGGTATTGTCTCCACTCCAGCCGGCCCCGTCGCATACCCATACCCACTCCCCAGCGCGAGTAACTAATGTTCCATTATTACACTGGGAAGACAAGGTGGGAGAGGCAATATCTTTTATTGGGCCGATGTTTGTTGGTGAATGAGATGTTGGTCCAATAAAAGAAATTACTTCACCCACCTTGTCTCTTTCATATCCTGCCGCGCGGCCGCCAGTCATAATACTCCTCTCGTCTCTCCGTGGAATATCTCATTCAACCATCTCTCAGCAGGAAAGTTGTTCTGCTCCTGGGGTGCTAGAAGAAGCCGGCGCTAAACATCTGCCATGTGCAAGTTTCAGACTCCGGGCTGGGGCGAGGAGGGGGCCGCAGACAGGCTGGATTTACGACCTTTCATTTCCTGCTCCTGTTCAGTCTTCGGCTGGGGCCTGGTGATCAGACCTACCCAGGTCCCAAAGAGCTTCAATTGGCTTTATAATTCACGATGACAAATTTGTGAAGGGAGATTAACCTTGTGCTTCAGGGTTTAAAATAATCTCTAATTATTAGAGACCAGGATTAGACCTGAAGTGGGGGCAGATTATCCCACACCTGCTACCGGGGGTTTTCTTGCTCCTTCCTCTGAAGCACCAGGTGCCGTGCACTGGCGGAGATGGGCATACTTAACTGCACTAGATGGACCAGGGGTCTGCGCCCGTCGGCTGATTCCTCTGTGAATGTTTGCCTCTTCGGATCTGACAGGCGGCTGTGGGTGACCATCTGTGCGGCCTCCTTTTGGATCCGCTTGCTTCTGTTGCCACCAGAGAGGTTTGGCCTGGAACGTGCTGCGCACGCAGTGGGGTTTGGGCGGCCCTGTGGTGTGTCACTGGAGCGAACCGGTTTATACAGCATGGCGTAGGTTCAGATTAAACCTCTCACTTTCTCTTTCCTCTCTCCACAGAGGCGGACTTCAAATCATGGACACGCCAGAAAAAGAGCCAAGGTAGGAGACCTTCCCCCTTCTCCCCCCTCCCCTCCCGGCCTGCCTTCTGTGGGAGCACTGACTAGGGAAAGAGGGTTTGAGTCCCACACTGACCCCAGAACTCCATGATCCTCCAGTTAGCACTTCTGGAAACGACCATTAAACCAGTTCCCCAGCTATCCTCTCCCCGCCTCCTCGAGCCAAGCACAGCAGCTGTTTGGACACCTCGCTGGCCTGTTTTGCTCTCTCTTATTACACTGACAGCCTGCGCTCAAGCCCCAGGGACCCTGACAAGCCACTGGGCTGTTCTGCGCTCTCAGAGCTAGGTCTGTGCCCTCCACGGCGTCCTGTGGCTATGAACCTCCAGAAGGGAATTTGCTTGTCCGATTAGTTGGTGGGGTGGCTGTTTACCTGGATACATCTGTGTTCTGCCCAACTAAGGACGTTCACCTTCCAATTGACCCAGCGGAGGAGTGAATTTTCACCCAGTTAAAATAAGAGTGAAAAATATAAGTGGAAAATAATGTTTTGCAGCCATCTAGTTACACCTATTTTCCCCTCCTCTTCAGAGAATATTGTGGCACAAGCCAGCCTATCACATATGATTTTAATCTATTTCCTGCTCCACTCCCTTTAGCAGACAAAGGCCTAACAAAATCCAGTGGCTGGAATTGGAAGCTAAACAAATTGCGACTGGAAACAAGGCGTAGGTTTTTAGCAGTGAGGGTAACAAACCATTGGAATGACTTCCCAAGGGCTGTGGCAGATTCTCGGTCACTGGCGACTTTTCCATAAAGATTGAATGTTTTTCTAAAGGGGATGCTGTAGTTTGAGCGGGTGATTTCAGGGAGGTCCCAGGGCCCATGTTACACAGGAGGTCACACTAGATGATCAGGGTGGTCCCGTCTGGCCTTAGGATGGTTAATTCAAAGCAACAGGACTGGAATAATCTGCCCAATGGCACCCCTCTTTCTTCATTAGTACCCTGCGTGGCGGTCAGACAACATGATCTAATGGTCTCGTCTGGCCTTAATCTGGGAATGTATCCAACAGCCAGGAAGGCTGGTGCCCCGGTGACCCCCTCCCACGGTGGGGGAGAGCCCATGCTATGCTCAGCCCTGCTCCCCAGAGCCGGAGCTCTCCAGGATCTCAGGTGGTTGCGTGACATGTTTTGGGCTGAGAGTCCGAAGCGTTATAAAAGCGTTACTTTGAACCCGAAGTTGTCGAGCTGGCAGGTACGGTGGAAATGGGATGGCAGCTGTTTAGTTAAACCAAGGAAAGCAGAAACATCACTTCCTGCTGCGAAAGACGTAGTCAGTTTCAGGGTTGCCCCTTGTTCAGGGTTTAACACTTGGCAGGTTATTTGGTATGTGGGCTTGCAGAGGCGGAAGCAGGCTGTGTAACTGCTCGGCGAGATTTCATGCTAACAGCGGCTAAGTGGTACGGTGGATTAGCACAATAGCCTTTCGCCTCAAGTGTGGTGGGGTCAGTCTCAATTAAGGTCTCTAGAAAAGAGTAATTTGTTGCCCTCACACCCCCAAACCTCTGCTTTTGCATGTGTTACTGCTGGCTCGGAGAATTTGCATTGGAGCCGGCATGTCATTGTGATGGCAGCAGTTTAATGGGCGCTGGTGAAGTGAGCAGCTTAGTCGCACGTCAAAGTGCGCTTGAGACGCATGTGGTGTTTCTTTGTATTTCAGTCTAATTCGAAGCTCAAACTGGTCAGGAGCCTGGCAGTGTGTGAAGAATCCTGCAGCCCCTTTGTGGATGGGCCCTTGGAAGCCCAGGTAGGCCACGCTTTATCCAGATCATAAAACGGGAGCACTTTTTTTCAGTGCTGGTCCAAGGGAGAACCGCTCCCAGCAATGGCTCCGTTTCCTAGGTCGCATCACAGTACAAGCTAGGGGTGCGATTCTCTTGCTCGTCGGCACGTTCTTGCACTCGCTGGTATAAATAGCACTGTAGCCACGGCAGCATAGGAAGTGGCAGCAGAAGCACAGCTGAGCTGTGCCGAGTACAAAGCCACCTGAAACCGGGGTGTCGTGCCTTCACTGCAGCTACCCATCCTACCGGGACTATCCTGCTATTTCTACTCACACGAGCTGGCCATTTGCTTGGTGTACAAAGGCATCATAAGTAACAACTTAACTGCCCTCCCCAGACAAACATGAATCCGAGCGCAGCATATCGAGTCGGGTCCCACAGGGATCAGTGCTGGGTCCGGTTCTGTTCAATATCTTCATCAGTGATTGAGATAATGGCCTGGATAACGGTTGTGAACGATACCAAGCTGGGAGAGGCTGTAAGTGCTTTGGAGGAGAGGATTAAAATTCAGAATGATCTGGAGAAAGGGTCTGAGGTAAATAGGATGAACTTCAATAAGGACAAATGCAAAGTGCTCCCCTTAGGGAGGACCAATCAGTTGCACACATACAAACTGGGAAATGACTGCCTAGGGAGGAGTACTGCGGAACGGGATCTGGGGGAAAGCTAAATATGAGTGCACAGTGTAACGCTGTTGCCAAAAAAGCAAACACCATTCTGGGATGCATTAGCAGGAGTGCTGTGAGCAAGACAGGAGAAGTCATTCTCCCGCTCCGCTCCGCGCTAATTAGGCCTCAGCTGGAGCATTGTGTCCAGTTCTGGGCGCCACATTTTAGGAAAGATGTGAACAAATTGGACCAAGTCCAGAGAAGAGCAACAAAAATGATGAAAGGTCTAGAAAACATGACCTAGGAGGGAAGATTGAAAAAGGGTTTGTTTAGTCTGGAGAAGCGAAGACTGAGAGGGGGACTTAAGAGTTTTCAAGTACATAAAAGGTCGTTACAAGGAGGAGGGAGAAAAAAATGTTCTCTATAACCTCTGAGGACAGGACAAGAAGCAATGGGCTTAAATTGCAGCAAGGGAGGCTTAGGTTGGACATTAGGAAAAACTGCCTGACTGTCAGGGTGGTTAAGCCCTGGAATAAATTGTCGAGGGAGGTTGTGGAATCTCCGTCATTGGAGATTTTTAAGAGCAGGTTGGACAAACACCTGTCAGGAATGGTCTGGGTAATACTTAGTCCTGCCATGAGTGCAGGGGACTGGACTAGATGACCATCGAGGTCCCCCCGTCCTGTGATTCTGTGACTTAGCTATCAAGTGCGCGTTCCCTGATGCTGCTCACGCCAGCCGCCATGCGTGGAATCCGAAGAGCCACAAGGACACGTTTGGGGGCATTGAGCTCAACAAAGCGCTGTTTGCTTATTTCTAGGACATTATTCAGTTGCATGTCAGTTGCCCCTCAGACAAGGAAGAGGAGAAGTCTACAAAAGATGGGCCCGAGAAAGAGGAAAAAGACAAGAATAAGGAGAAGGCACCAAGGAAAATGCTCTCTAGAGGTTAGTGCGCTGGCGGGGGGCTTCGGGAGCCTGTTTCCTGGGTTCGGACAGCCGGGACTCAGCCGTTGGTGCAGGGAGGCTGATCTCCGTTAACTGGCACGGTCCTTTGGGGTTTTGTTATAACTTCATTTGCAGGGGGGCGCATTCCTGTCAACTGGAATGTGTTCTACCGGACACCCCAGTGCAGGACGGGGTAGTAACTCTTGCTTCAGCACGGAGGGCTGGACTAGCGGACACCTCAAGGTCCCATCCAGCCACGTTTCTATGACGCTGTGACATGTGGCTTCCTTTCATGGTCTTGGAGATCTGGATGTTTTTGAATGATACAGCTACAAACAACCCCACCCCGGCGGAATTCCTGCTTTCAGTTTCTCTTTGTGAAAGTCACCAATAGAGACGGGGCTGTAGAGGGGGGTTGGGAGACGTCCAACCCAGAGGCTTTATACAAATCCCTTTTTTTAAATTTCGGGACATAAAAGTGGTTGAAAGAGCAAAGTTTAAAATTTGCATCCAGAGAGCGAATCATACCTGAAAACCTGTCGCGGAGAGTCGCTCTTCTGCCAGCTCCGCTCTGTTGGGGCAGGTAAAATGTCCCATACGGCTTTTCTGCTACCACTTTAAAGAAGGATATTCATGGTGAAGTGACCTCTGAGGTCTAGGATACAAAAGTAATTCACGTGTGTCACGGAGTATTGGGGAACTCAGGGCCCTGCACCCCCGGCTTCCTGCGATTCACTGCGACTCTCAGCCAGCCAGTAAAGCAGAAGGTTTATTTGGATGACAGGAATACAGTCCACGACAGGTCTTGCAGGCACAGACAACAGGGACCCCCTCAGTTAGGTCCATCTTGGGGTCCCAAGGCATCCCAGCCCAGCCCCCCTTGGGAGGTCAGAGCCATCTCTGCCTCCCAGCCATCTCTCCAGCCTGCTTCCCACACTCTGCCTTCAGCGACCCCTCCCACAGCCTTTGTTCAGTTTCCCGGGCTAAGGAGTCGCCTCGCCTTCAACCCCTTCCTGGGTTCTCATGTTACACACTCAGGTATGCGCCCTCGGGCTGTCTCCCATCCTCCAATGCAGACTATTCCAGCCACACTCCCCTGTCAGCATTCACAGACCACAGTGAGAACAGGCCCAGTTCGTCACATCTCTCCCCCCTTCGAGACCGAACTGAGCAGGGTCACTTTAGCCAGTGACCCGGGGAAGTTCGAACCTACCCCCGTTCCCATGGATGCCCCCGCATCCCTCCCATTCCTTGGTGAGAATTACACCAGGCCCCTTCAGTTTCACGCCCCCCCTTAGGTCGGGGGTGCTTGATGGCACTCGCAGTTCGCATGTGGGAAGGTTTATGCGGCCTGTGCCCTTTCCCCACCCCCATACCTCTGGGGCTCCAACTGGGCTGTGGTCTTCTCCCAGCGCTCCAGTCTGGAGGTCTGTGCTTTGGGCTCTCTTGGTTTAGAGCCGCCCTTTTAACCTTGGCCACCCTCCGGAAAGGCTCCTCTATGCTGGGCAAGGGTCCTAAAGCTGTTTTCCCCTTGTCCCAGGCCTTCCTCCCCCTCTGACAGGGGTCACAGGATCCGCAGTACTGTCGGACAGTAACAAAGACCCCAGGCCAGTAAAAGCTCCGTAGCAGCCTCTGCTGGGTACGCCAGGTTCCCTGGTGCCCTGAGAGGGGAATATCATGGGCCCGGCACAGCAGCTGGCGGCGATACTTCTGGGGTACCACCAGCTGCCTCCTGATCCCCCCTGACTCCATTTTCCCTGGGGGAGCCCATTCTCGGTACAGGAACCCCTTCTCCCACAGGAACCTTTTCCGGCCACCTCGTCCCATGGTCTGTACCGCATTGAGGTCGGCTAGGTCCCTTATCTTCCGCAAGGAGGGGTCTCTCTGTAACTCGGCCTGGAACTCAGCAGCTGGGACAGGGATGGCCACCTGCTCTTCCTCGCCCGCTGGGCCTGAAGCTGCAGCCTCCCTGAGCCGTGTCCCTGGGCGTTCCCTCCCCACCAGGTTAGGGTCCTGCGCCTCAGGCAAGGCACCCCCCCCAAGGCCAGGGCGCAGTGCCCCTCGCCAGCTCTGACTGCGGGTCACAACCAGTGCCTTTTGGGGGTTGCTTGGCCAGTTCTCCAGGTCCCCCCCCATCAATACCTCAGTGGGCAAATACGGGTGTACCCCCACATCCTTGGGGCCCTCCTTGGCCCCCCACTTCAGGTGTACCCTTGCCACGGGCACTTTGACTGGTGTTCCGCCCACCCCCGTCAGGGTCAGGTAGGTGTTGGGCACCACCTGATCTGGGGCCACCACCTCGGGCTGGGGCAGCGTCACCTCTGCGCCCGTATCCCAGTATCCATTGACCTTCCTCCCATCCACCTCCAGGGGAACAAGGTACTCTCTCCGGAGGGACAGCCCCGCGCCCACCGTATAAACCAAAAACCCTGAGTCTGGAGCATCCAGCCCCCTAGAGGAGCTGGCCTGGAGCTCTCCTCCCTCCTTAGCAGGTGGTACTCTGCCAGCCCCTCTTCCCTGGGAATGCTGCCTTTCGCCGGGCTGGGTCTCTACCCAGTCAACCCTCTGTGGGTTCGGTCTGCTCAGTCTGTCCCTGAGCCTAGGGCACTGGGACCGTATGTGGCCCTTTTGGCCACAGTGGTAGCAGCCCATGTCCCATGGGACCCCTTGAGTAGGTCGGATGGTCCTGATGCCGGATGCTCCCCTCTGATGGGTTTTTTCTGTATTTTCCCATGGGGAGGTCCCATGGTGACTCTCTCTCTGCGTTGTGGTGGGACTGTTCCTTTGGGACTCCTCCCTTTTATCTCCTGACCGGCTCTTTACAAACTCATCGGCCAGCTGCCCGGCGTGTCGCGGGTTCTCTGGCTTTCTGTCCACCAACCACAGCCTCAGGTCGGATGGGCACCGCTCATACAGTTGCTCCAGTACCAGCAGTTTAATCAGGTCCTCCTTCGTCTGGGCCCCACCCGCCCACTTGCTGGCGTATCTTTCCATGCGGGCGGCTAGTTGCAGATATGAGATCTCAGGGGTTTTATCTTGACTCCGGAACCTTTCCCGGTACATTTCAGGAGTCAGCCCAAACTCACGTAGCAGGGCCTTTTTGAATAGTTCGTAGTCCCCTTTCTCTGCCTCTCCCAGTTGGCGGTACAATGCCACGGATTTGGGGTCCAGTAAGGGGGTAAGGACCCGGAGTCTGTCCGCGGGATCAACCCGGTGCAGCTCGCAGGCCGTCTCAAAGGCCTCCAGGAAGTCATCCATGTCCTCCCCCTCCTTGCGTGGGGCCAGGATGCACTTATCAAAGCTCCGTGCAGTCCTGGGTCCTCCCTCACTCACCGCAGCCGGGGGTTCGCTGCCCCTCAGTCTCGCCAGTTCCAGTTCACGCTGATGCTGTCTCTCATTCTCCTGTCTCTGTCTCTCATTCTCCTCCCGTTCATGCTGTCTCTGTTGTTCACGATCCTCCAGCTCTCTCAGTTTTAGCTCTTTCTCCCATTCCAGCCAATTCCGCTCCACGGATGCCGAACGTCGCCGTGAGGATCCTCTGCTGGCCGGCGCGCTTCGCCGGGAGGGTCCCCTGCTGGCCGGGGGGGCCACGGCGCCTTCGGTATTTGCTGGGCTCCTCCCCACCCTTCCCCTAGGCATAGGAAGGAGGGGTCTCGGGAAGCCCTCAGCAGCCGGCTGACCACTCCCAGCTGGGACAGACACTGGTGCCTGCACTGCATTTGCCAGGCTGCTTCCCTGAGACACAGGGATCAGTTCATTCGCGCGATCTGTTCTTTGGTGAGCTGTTCTTTGGTGAGCCTCCCAATGCACAGCCCCCTCTGCTTGCACAGCTCCACCAGGTCGCTCTTAAGCCGCTTGGCATACATCTTCCTGCTGGCCACTCACCGGCCTGTGTGCTCACAGCTCCCCACAGTTCCCAGGGGGCCCCCTAGTGTGCCAGCCCTTCTCGAGGTCACCACCTCTCTGCCAGGGTCGAGCTGCAGACTCCTCCGCCCCTGGGACCACTCGCTGCGATCCCCCCGGGGGACCCTGTTACTGCAAAAGTCCTTCTCGCTGGTCACACACTCCCAGGGGTAATAACCGTCTCTCTCACTCTTCAGCACGCCTGGTCCCCGTCAATCCCCCTTCGTTTTACTGCTCCCCAGTCACTTACTGCAGGAAGCGCCGTCCACGGGGTGCAGTAGATCCCACCGCTACCACCAGTTGTCACGGAGTATTGGGGAACTCAGGGCCCTGCACCCCCGGCTTCCTCCGATTCACTGCGACTCTCAGCCAGCCAGTAAAGCAGAAGGTTTATTTGGATGACAGGAATACAGTCCACGACAGGTCTTGCAGGCACAGACAACAGGGACCCCCTCAGTTAGGTCCATCTTGGGGTCCCAAGGCATCCCAGCCCAGCCCCCCTTGGGAGGTCAGAGCCATCTCTGCCTCCCAGCCATCTCTCCAGCCTGCTTCCCACACTCTGGCTTCAGCGACCCCTCCCACAGCCTTTGTTCAGTTTCCCGGGCTAAGGAGTCACCTGGCCTTCAACCCCTTCCTGGGTTCTCATGTTACACACTCAGGTATGCGCCCTCGGGCTGTCTCCCATCCTCCAATGCAGACTATTCCAGCCACACTCCCCTGTCAGCATTCACAGACCACAGTGAGAACAGGCCCAGTTCGTCACAACGTGGAAGGCTTCTAAGCGTCCACGTTTGGGCACTAGAGGGCATCCCACTAGCACTGCCCAGGGGGGTGACCTGTTTAACAGTGTAGCGGGGGAGGGGGAGGCACTGAGAACATCGGGCTGTTGCAGATTTCTTTTCAGCCTCCTTAACTTTTGCATGAAGATTTTTATTTCTCTGAATGTTAAATAGATTTTTAGAATGAAAACGTTCCCCGTTCCCTTCTCTAATTGTTGTTTGCAATGCTTCGCAAACTGTTTTATTCTGGGTCTTTGTGGGTTCTTACAGGGCCCCGGTGACCAGATCATCTGATGTGTATTCATGTTTTAATCTTCCCACCGCCCTTGGGTTTAGGGAACTATCACCCCCTCCATGTTACAGCTAGGGAAACTGAGGCACAGAGCAATTCTGTGATTTGCTCACGATGGTGGAAGGAGTGTGTGGCAGAGCCAGGAATTGAACCCAGGTGTTCTGGGTCCCTGTCAAGTGCTGTAATCACAAGATCAGTCTCCCTTCCTTTTGAACGGCTGTGACGAAGTGGGAATGTTCTTAATGTTTTCTCTGAATACTGTATGTGTGCCTCAGTTTCCCCTATGCATTTCTTAAGTATCTAGGTGGTGGGATAAGGGTGTATGATTGTTGCAGAGCCCTAGAGGGCAGGGGTGATGTGGTCTGCAAGACAATGGGACATCTTGTCTTCTGGCCACTGATGGCCTGGGCCCCTCCCCTGCAAGGTTCCAACTGAAGGTGTTGGAGAACAAAGAGATCAGGTGGCCTCCTGGTGGGGAAAGAGACAAAATCCAGAGGAGGGGCTGGAGAGTTTTAGTTTAGAGCTGGCTGGGGAAACGGAGGGAGCCCCAGCACCAGAGTCTGGGCTCCCTGCCCACCAAGATGGACCTGACTCCCCCACACTCTGTGACAACAGCTAGTAGTAAGAATCTTTAAACTGATCATCTAGGGCTAATTTCTCTCGCTCTAAGCAGAGTCTGCTCCATTGACTTCAGTGGCTTCGTGCGCACTCGCGCTGGCCGTGACATTGAGCCCCAGGAATCCCATCACTTCCCATTTGTGCTGCCTGGTCTAGGGAGAATTGTGTTTCCGTAGCACTTAGACGCCCCAGTCCTGGATCAGGACCAGCAGTCCTAGGGGCTGAATACGCTCTGAAGAAAAAGACAGGATGCTTCCCTTAATCTGTTCTGTTGTTGTTTCAGATTCCAGCCAAGAATACACAGACTCCACTGGAATAGATTTGCATGAATTTTTAGTAAATACACTGAAAAAAAATCCAAGGTAGGTCGCAAGATGGTAAAACCACCGGTTGATTGAGCGGAGGGAGGAAGATGCTGTTGACCGATGCTCCACACTCCAGGGATTAAGGCAGGGGTGGCCAACCTGTGGCTTCGGAGCCACATGTAGCTCTTCAGAGGTTAATATGCGACTCCTTGTACAGGTGCAGACTCTCAGACTGGAGCTACAGGCACCAATTTTCCAATGTGCGGGGGGGGGGGGGTTGCTCCCTGCTCAACCCCTGGCTCTGCCACAGGCCCTGCCCCCACTCCACCCCTTCCCCCAAAGCCCCTGTCCCTTCCCTCGAACGTGCTGTGCCCTCCCTCCTCCCCCCCCCCCCCCAGCCTCCTGCACATGCAAAACAGCTGATCACAGCAAGCAGGCAGCATGGGGGGAGGGGAGCTGATGGGGGGCTGCTGAGTGGCTCTTTGGCAATGTACATTGGTAAGTTCTGGCTCCTTCTGAGGCTCAGGTTGGCCACCCCTGGATTAAGGGAAGGGTTTGCATGACTGCAGACAAAATGCAGGGCGGGGGGGCTGTCAGAAATCGCAACCCCCCTGGTGGTGGGTTTCACATCTGGAAGTTCAGGGGGACTTGGCCCCCAGTAGAAGGTTGATAAACCCAGGCAGGAGGAGCAGTCATTTCATTATTGCAGGCTAGTGAAACAGACACGCTTGTGCATTATGGATTCAAATTGAGGGAGGAAAAATAATTGGTTTGAATACAGGCAGGAAGGGAGCCTTAATTGCTCTCAAATCCCTCCTCTAAGGAGCTATCAAAGACCTGTCTGTAGAGCGCCTGCCACCATGTCCGTAATAAACAATATCAGACCGACTGCCAAGCACTGGTTAGGCATAAAAATAACAAGCCGTTTCTATCTGTACGGCCACCACTGGCGCAAGGATCTAAGGATCCCAGAAACAGTCATCATGCAGCAATGGATCGCCGTGAACAGAAAAACTTGCCTCATCATTGATTCTGTATTTTTTATACTCTGCAGCGGAGGGAGGGCGAAGCCTGCGTGTTTAATAACCTGGAGCTTTGCTAATGCCAGGCGCTTTCTGTTTCTCAGGGGTGGAGGGAGTGTTAATCTGCAATTCTCGAAGCGAGCTGCGTTCTTCTCTCCTCTTCGAAATGTGATTGATTGGTTTATTCTTCTCCTCCCCACTTTTTCTGGACAGGGATCGAATGATGCTGCTAAAGTTAGAACAGGAGATTCTGGAATTCATTAGCGATAACAAGTAAGTGGCCAGCGGAGTTTGCATGAAGCAAAGCTGGTTGGTGACTTGGGAAGGAGGAGGCGCTCTCACTCTGACGGGGGAAGAGAACAAGGCTCACACATATCTGATAAGCGAGCGGTTTGAAAACAGCCAGTTCCATCTGCCGTGCTCTACGGTTCCCATTGCCACCGGATCTGAGCACTTGACAACATTGAATGAGGCTGTTTATCCTCCCACAGTCCTGGGTGGCAGGGCACGGCTGTTCCCCCAGTTTCACAGATGGGGAACCAGGGCCGGCTCCAGGCACCAGCCTTCCAAGCAGGTGCTTGGGGCGGCAATCTGCAAGGGGCCGCAGTCCGTGTGTTTTTGCCCCCAAGCAGCGCGCTGAATTGCCGCCGCAGACGGCGGGGGCAGTTTGTGTGCCGTAGGACAGCCCGCGCGTTTCCGCGGCGGCGACAATTCGGCGGCAGCTTCTATGTTCAGTTGCCCGCAGCGGCAATTTGGCGGCAGCTTCTGTCTTCCGGCTGAAGACAGACGCTGCCGCAGAAACGCGCGTGCTGCCCTAAAGGCACACACGGACTGCCCCCGCCGTCCGCGGCGGCAATTCGGAGCGCTGCTTGGGGCGGCCAAAACAGAAGAGCCGGCCCTGTGGGGAACTAAGGCACAGAGACACTTCAGGGTCTGTCTTCACTGCCCAGTTAATCTGGATGTCTGGCTCCCTGCTCAGCCTAGCCTGGGTGCGAGCATCCTCACAGCAAAGCCCTCTCCGAATTGCTGGGTCCTCATTGGTTCTGCATTTGCTTGGGTGAGGCTTGGGGCATATCCCATGAGTCTTTGTCCTGAGACGCTCTAGGATTCTTTCCCAGTCACTTGTGTCAATTCCAGGGTAACTTGTCTGTCCTTTGGGGGAGACTCCCTGGGGGGAGGGAGGGAGGTGGCAGCATTGGAGGACTATCCACGCTTGAGAGACTTAGCCACTGTCCTCACTGCAAAATGGGCAGGTTAAAGCAGACTCGAACTCTAACCCCGCTCCCTAGCCGTGTAAGCTCGCCTGGGCTTGAAACACCTGGAAAACCCAGGTAAGAGGTTTGTCTGTACGGCGGGTGAGTTGGTAATTGAAGGCAGAACAGGGAATTGAGCACAGGTCTGCAGGCCAGCCCCTGGCCCGTTCCTGGGCATGGAACAAGCTGCTGCTCCAATCCAGACCAGGTCATAGTGACTGAAAGCACCAACTGTGTGAAATGAGTTTGGGTCCCAGGCCGGTTCCCGGGGCCCATGTCACAATGGCCAGCTCAGCTGTTGGCAGGAGCTTATCCGCAGAGAAGCCTGGGTGCAAGGCAGACCCATTACCCTCTCGCCCCCAGAGCTGCCCCTTGCAGGGCAGAGCTGGGGTGCAGGGGCAGGCGTCTGTGCTGGTGCCCTCCCTGTCTGGAGGTCAGAGCGAGAACTCAGTGCCCAGCCCTGAACTGTCTCTCGCACAGACACCGGACGTGTCCGCTTTGTTTGTTTGAAGGACGCATTTTAAAGATGCTCCTGTTTTGGTAGATTTGAAATAACAGGGATTTTCTAAGGGTTTTCCTCTTGCTCTGCAGCAGCTCAAAACCCAGAGTGCTTTTCGACCTGTCCTACTCCCCTCTCGTTCCTGCCCAGAGCACTTGAGGGCCCATCCCTCCGGGGAGCGCTCCCACCCTTCACACAGCCCGCGGGTGTAGTCGGGAGCTGTCAGCTGGAGCTCTCAGTTGGCTTTACATAGGAGATCAGGGTGAAAGAATTCCATGCTTGACCCAGCTCCCATTGGAACCAGCTTCTGACTTGAGGCCCCAATCCAGCAAAGCCACGAAGCACTGGATGAAAGTTAAGAGTGCATTGGGGCCAGGGCACACAGCTGGTCTTTCTTCCCTTGGGTCCCGGTTCAGCAGCGTTAAGCCCGTGAGTCATCCCACCCCTGCTTTGGCGCGTGAAGTCGCTGAGACCGAAGCACGTGTTTAAATGCTTTGTTGATTCGGGGCCCTGGTCTTTCTGGGCTGACCCCTGTTTGTGTCTGGTCTGTTTGACGCAGTCTGAATACAAGGGCTCTGTCCCCTCTTCTGTTCTCAGCAATCAGTTCAAGAAGTTCCCGCAGATGACCTCGTATCACCGGATGCTCTTGCACAGGGTAGCTGCCTACTTCGGCATGGACCATAACGTTGACCAAACTGGGAAAGCCGTCATTATCAACAAGACCAGTAACACCAGGATGTAAGGAGAGCCCTGGGGCTGAGGGGAGAGCTGGGAAACCCCTCCAAAGCAACCCCCGCCCTCGTACTCCCCACCCCGTCCCCAAAGCACGCCTGGAATATTTCACAGCCTCATCCCGACAGGCCTTTAAAGTGGTGTGGGGAGGGGGGAAGCCTAGAGATCCACCCTCCCAAATCCAAGTGCAGACATGGGTGGGAGCTTTCCCTTTTCTTGAATGCACTGATGCCCCAGCCTGCCTGCACCGTAGCTTGCAGCCTGGAACCTCTGCCCTGACCTCCTCTGCCTCGCACCCCCAGGCCTGCCTGGCAGCAGAGGAACACAGGGAAGGTTCCCGTTCACCTTCGCCTGCCCCTCATGACGGCGTCTTTCCTCCCTGTAGCCCCGAGCAAAGGTTCTCCGAGCACATCAAAGACGAGAAGAACGTGGACTTTCCACAGAGGTTCATCCTAAAGCGAGACGACGCCAGCATGGACCGGGACGATAATCAGGTGAGTTTGGGTGAGAGGTGTCCAGGCCCTTTCCGAAAGCCAAAGGGACAACTGCTGAGCTTTGCTCAGTGTCTCTTGGCATCTTGGTAGCCTGGAAATGGGACCCGCCGGTGTTTTCATCAGTGAGTTTGGGGACGTTCCTGCTTGCATGGGGGCAGCTTGAAATCCCTCCTGGGTCCGTGCTGTCTCCCTCCACAGCTGTACTCCCAGGAAACTGCCACAGAGGCCCCCACTGTCTCTTCCAGCAGCACAGGGCTAGTGGATGGAAGGCAAATCCCCAGGCACTCTGCAGCAAACTGGACCTCAACCCGCCAGCAGTTTTAGCTGAATTCAAAAAAAGGCCTTTGATTAAATGATCAGCAGTGAAATGGTTAACAGCCTTGCCAGTGAATTGCCCAATTGAGCTTTCAGAGTTAATATGCTTTCCCCTCCCCCCAGGGTTTTCCCCAGTCCTCACCATGTTGCCAGGCAGGCTCGGCTCCCAGGGTGCTAGAGGTCCCCCAAGGGCCGTGCAGTAGCGAGGAATTCCCCTGGATGAACAGTGAGCTTGAGCCGTTGCAAAGTCACCCCTCCACCCCGCCAGGGCGGCCAGACGAGTAAGCTGCACACGGGCTAATAAAATCAGCAGGGACCCTCGGTCCCTGGCCAGAAGGGAGCCTTCACTCAGAGGAGTGATGCAGCCTCCGTGCTCAGGGACCCCTCGCCTCCTGGGAGCTCCACACTGGTGGCTTCCTGCAGCCTGATCCCTCATGCCAGGCAGCCCCGCTCTGCTGCTTCATAGCCCCACTCAGAGTTTGCTTTTGCAGCCCACCCTCCCCTTGCTCACCTTCCCGCCTGCGCTTGGGATGCCGGCTACAAACTGGAAGAAATCAAACTTGGCGAGAGGCAGGTATCCTTCCTAACGAGCCGTCTCGTGCTCCTCTCTGCTGTAGCCTTCTCCTCCCAGGAGCGCCCTTGACGTGTTCTCAGCCCTTGCTTCGATGCTTGTTTTAGATGGTTAGCTCCTTGGGACGGAGAACTGCCGTTGCATGGGAGTGCAATCTCCCATCTTCTTCTTAGATCCTGCCTTGCTACTATGCTTCTCGTGAGGCCTAGATCTTGAGTCCAAGCAACAGGGTGTGCAGGAGGGGGGAGGAGCTTTCACGCTTTGGATTTTGCAACCTTGCTGTACCTTGCCGTGGGGCTCTGCTTCGAAGCAGGAAGGATCTGATGGCGCCAGCCACCTTTAGCGTTGGGGTACGGCCGCACTGCACCTGGGAGGTGTAATTTCCGGCTCCACTAGATGTACACGTGCTAGTTTTCATTCGGCAAGATCTCTAAAAGTAGCAGGATGGACTAGCTGCCCCAGTGGAACCTTGTCTGAGATCCTAGATGGGTGGTCGGTGCTGTCGCAGTTGAACTGCTCTTTTTAGCACACTGGCTTGAGCAGACTAGCACGTGTATGTGTCGCTGAGGTGGACGTACCCTTAGCAACAGAGGAGTGCGCTTTCCAGCCACAAGCGGCATCTGCAGCTGTGATCTCTCTCCAGGCAGCTGATCCAAACGTAAGAACGGCCGTACCGGGTCAGACCAAAGGTCCATCTAGCCCAGTATCCTGTCTACCGACAGTGGCCAATGCCAGGTGCCCCAGAGGGAGTGAACCTAACAGGCAATGATCAAGTGATCTCTCTCCTGCCATCCATCTCCACCCTCTGACAAACAGAGGCCAGGGACACCATTCCTTACCCATCCTGGCTAATAGACATTAATGGACTTAACCGCCATGAATTTATCCAGTTCTCTTTTAAACCATGTTCTAGAGCTGTTCTGCTCGACCCGGACATGTGCGCCAATTAAGACCCCAGAGCGTTTCCTGCCAGCAGCAGTCGTTTGGGGCAGAGACCGTGTCGGGTTATCAGAGCACCGTGCAGACCCCGGGCGCTGTGCCACATCGCCTTCCCTTGCTGCTATACTCAGGGTGCGTGGAGCCAGCGTTTAACCAGCCCAATTCTGCTTGTCACTCTAGATCAGGATCCCACTGCAGGACGGGAGGAGGAGCAAATCAATAGAAGAGAGAGAAGAGGAGTATCAGAGGGTCAGAGAGCGGATATTTGCCCGAGAGGTAAGGCTGGCTGCTAGCAGAGCTTCCCCCCTTCTTGGTTCTCAAGGTGCTTTTTCTTTGGAGCCCCTCCATGCCCCAGCCAGCTGCCCCTCTCCCCCACTCCGCGCTTGTTATAATTTTGGCATGTGAATAGACGTATGGGCTCAGGGGGTTGGATCTGGCAGTGGGTTTGCCATTTCACTGACCTGTCATTCTTGAGCGCGGGATCAGTGTCGCTAGGTTAGAAACCTTAAGTAGGGTGACCTGATGTCCCGTTTTTATAGGGACCATTTTTAGGACTTTTCTTATACAGGCGCCTATTAAACCGCCCACCCCCACCCCCGTCCCATTTTTTCATAGTTGCTATCTGGTCATCCTGTCCTTAAGGGCCAAGCTGCACTTGCTTTACAGCATGGAATCCCCAGGTGTTTCATTCACAGGCTAGAAATCCCTTTAGCCTGGGTCCAGCACTTCCCCCAGTGCAGTCCTTGTTCCTCAGGTGTTTCCAGGAGTCTTCTTGTGAACCCCAGCTGATGTCACTCGCTGCCTTATGTAGCTTTAGCATATGGCGGGAACCCTTTGTTTCAAAGCTTGGTTCCCAGACCAGACTGTGGGAAAATACTGACATCCCAAGATGGAGTCCAGCATCATGTGGCCTGGTCACATGTCCTCGTAGAGGCATGGCAGCCATTACTCACAGACTGCGTAGCGTGTTCTCAGGAAGGTTCCCCAGGTAGGAGATAGGCTTCTCCTGAGGCCTATTGTTCTCCCTAGCGGCTCATTGCCCTGACTGAGCCCTTCCCAACCAGCTCTCTAGACTGAAAACATCTTGCCGAGTGGGCGTCACCCAGGCATAACTACATTTGAAGTACAGAGCCATAGTCAATATCCGTAACTTCAGAGACAAAAATGACACCTGCACACAAATAGGATAATGCACTTCAGCAAATCATCACTTTTCCAATGGCACCTCACACGACTGATCTTGCACGAAATGCCTCATAATTATGCTATAACCATATCATAGTAATATGAATATGAGGTGCAGTGTCATGGGCGGGGTTCTGGGGGCCCCACTTGACACCTGCTTTTCAGACAAGGCAGAGCACCCACTCTCTGGGAATCCGGCCCTTTTCAGTCGGCTCCAATTGGGTACCCAAAATCTCCTGGCCCCCGTTTCTAATGTAGCCATGCTAAGCTAGCAGGGGAGGGAATACTGACCGCACCCACGTGTCTGCGCCTTCCAGGGTGAGGCTGTTCGCGGGTGTTTTTCTTTCTTTTGCTAAGTGGCCACCTGGAGTGGAAGTTCCTCAAGGAATTTGCTCCCTAGAGGCAACTGCTGGAGGTAGCAATCCGGCCCCCTGGGGAGGTTACAGGGTGGAAGTGGGGTGAGGGCGAGGGCAGTGCAGTGGTGCGATAGAGGCCGTGCTGAGCAGTGCCTGTTAGCAGCATGCCCTGGGCAGGACAAACAGGAGGGGTTGGATTTAGTGACCGTTCCCAATGCTAATCTGCGACTGGGCTGGTTAATAACTTGCTCCTGGCTTTACCTGCCCCACACACACACACACACACACCCCCGAGGGGTCCTGGAGCGTTGAAGAGACCCTGTGCCAAGCCCTGCTGGGAGCTGTCGGGCTTCTGGCCAAGTGGAGAGCAGGATACAGCGCTCCGGGAGCTAGCCAGTGCTACTGGCTGGTGGCCCGGGGGAGTCATTGTCTAGTGACCCTCGGAAAACGACCGTGCAACCTCTGGCCGGTGGGGCTGCGTCTGAGCGGAGAGTAGGAAATCGAATGACTCCGCACGCAGCGTTCAGCATGCCTTGTCGGGAGCCACGTGCTGAACTCGGGCGACACTGCCAGGTGTGAGCCACTGACGTGCTAGAGACTGTGGGAACTATGAAAGCACTGCTGCGTTGCCTAGTGGTTGGAGCAGGGCCAGGGAGTGATCAGGACTCCTGGGTTCTCTTCTGTGTGTGACGGGGAGCGAGTCCCTTCTTCTCTCCATGCTGTGTCAGCCGGTTTATAGACCAGCGCTCTCTAGCACTGGGGGTCTGTGGAGTGCTGGGGCATCGTGGGGAGGAAGGAGCTAGGTACTGATGCTCCGGGGATGGCCCTGGAATAAGACCCTAGACAGAAGTGCAATGTGTCCAGTGGCTTGGAGAGCCAGAGTAACTCAGGAGCGTGACGCAGCCCGATCCCAAGCCCAGCCCCGTCTAGCCCCCTCCGCGTTCAGACGCCCCTTTGTTTGTAATGTGCCAATGCTGCTGCCTTATCAGTTATTTTCCTTTTTCTTTTCCCCTCCTCGTCTCCACCCTGCCCTCCACTAGACTGGTCAGAACGGATATCTAAACGACAGCAGGTTAGTACCATCCAGCATGCTTCACGGCCACACCTGTAGCTTTCTCAGGGGAGGACACGGTAACCCTGTAACAATGCTTTTCTCTGATGTTAACCAACAGACTCTCCAAGGAAGGCTTTTCTTCTAGCTCTCACAAAAGGAGGCAGATTTTTAGGTACCTCTGTGTGGTTTCTTGCGTACGTTGTTCTGCAGCGTGAGCTCGCCCCATGCATGGCTGCTTGTGGAGTCCTTTGAGTCGTATCTTTTGCAACATCCGTTGTTTTTTTTGTCTCCCAAACTAAATTGCTGCGGAGTGGTTTTTGCTGATTCATTCCAAACAAGGGCTGAAGGGTCACAGGGGAAGGAGGGGAAGCGAAAGGCTCGTAGGATCATAACACTTCACGAGCCACATGGTCCCACCTGCCTCTGACACCTGCGTTCTCACGGTGATAAACCCCAGCTGTCTAAGCAGGGATCAAATTAGCATCTCATCACACATGCATCGGTGTTTCGTGGTGGTGTTCGGGGGGGCTGAGCCCTGGCGGTACACGTCCCCCTCTGCTGCACAGAGCCCAGGGAATCCACTTCAGCCGCATTTTTGGTTGATTTCTTTTAACGGACGGACGGTTCCTTCTGATGAAAGGGGTCAGATTAAAACCCCTAAGGGCTCTGTGGACCTGCAGAGCAGACAGGCCAGGCCAGGGCTGTGAGCACTTGGTGCACCGGCCGGGCTGTTCCCCAGGTTTGAAGGTGGTAAGTGAACCAGGAACGTTTGGGAGCTGCTGGCCTAGGCAAACACAGAGCTACGTTTCCCCCAGCAGCCGGAGGGTGGCAGGAGCGGGTCTCTAGGCAACAGCTGAGTGTGCATGGCCCATTCGCACACTCCCCGGTCCCTGGGAGGCTGCAGGTGTGAGCCCGGCTTGTGACGGGGGCTTTTCAGAGAGGGGGGTACAAAGTTTCAGAAGGCCTAAGGACTTCGGGGCCTACGTCCTCAGTCCCGCAGGCCATGGCCCTTGTCTGCGGGGAGCTGGACTGACCTAGAGCTTGGCGGTTCTGTCGCCTGCTGTCATTCAGTGCCCGGCTCTGTCTCGCTCACTCCCCGTCGCCAGACCTCAGGGCCCCTTGGGCACGGAAGCTGAGCCCACCTGTCGTGCAGCGCCGCGGTGGCATCTCAGGCCGCTGTGCTTGCAGCATGCTCCAAGAAGCCGAACAGCTGCTTGGGATTAATCTTTATCCCCTCCCACATGGCAGTTCCTGTAATCTCGGCTTTCTGCCACCGCCATCGGGGCAGCGACGTTCCGGGAGGGGCTGGAGCATCAGGGCTGTGGGGGCAGCAGGGGAAAGGCAGGTCCCTGTGCTCCTTAATGTGCAAGGGTCCAATGAACCCTGGTGCCAGTTCAGCGTTTCAGAACGTTCTCTTCGTGCTGTTAATTAACCGATTCACTGCGAAGCGCTCGGTGCTAATGAATGCTCCCGGAGCTTGAGCTGTAGCGAGACTAGCTGAGGGCACGGCAGGAGACAGCACTGACGGGCAGTTGCTGGGCAGCAGGGTTCGGACGTGGGCACTGCGGAATGGCTCAGGGTATTAGCAAGGGAGAATCTGGAACCTATCCACTGTAGGTCATCGGGGCCAGGCAGGGTCAGGTCTGGGATGGCTGGCAGGTGTTCTCACCCGGCCAAAGGAATCGGGGGGATTGCGACAGAGGATTGAATGGAGACTCCCTCCTCCGTAGCTCCGAAAGGGCTCCCCTATCCCGAATGGGATGTGAGGGATGCTGATGGTGGGGAGGGGGGGTGTTGGAAGCTCGTCCGGCCCCTGCCCGTGCTGTAATGGGACGGTTCAGCCGTTAGAAACCAAGCAACTCCGGTTCCCCGGCTGTCGGCCAAGCGAGGGCCACGGAGGGCACCGGCTGTGGTGTCCAGAAGCTGTTTATACTTTGCTTAGCTGGTTATTTGCCCCCACTGCCCCACCCCCCCCCAAGGTGCTGCGGCTTCACCAGTCCGCCCCCTCTGCTGCAGACGTCGAGCTCCCGCTCGTACCAGTGGGTCGCGTGCAATGTGCAGTGTCGCCCCATGGCTGGGAGCCGGGAAGCGGAGGTGGGCTCTGTTCTGGAGCCTGCATAGCCAAACACCAGGGCGGGGAGCAGCTGCAGCTTGGGGGGATCCCGATCAGCTGGAGCCGGTGTTCCGACGGGTGACACAACTCAATGAAAGCCCCGCCCCTCCCGCGGCATGGCCTCGTGGCACCCATTCATGCCCTCTTGGTTTTGCACAATTCCCCCTCTTTGCCTCTTGGGTCCGGGCTCCCAGCCCAGAGGCCGAGGTGATGCCCATTAGTTCAGCTCTGATTGTGCGTCGGGGCGAGCCCGCAAAGCCTCTCTCTCCGGCCGGATGGCGTTTGTGACAATTCCCCAGAGACTGCTTCTGGTTCCGCTGCCCCACGCTGTCACACTCACATTCACGGTGACTCTTCCTCTGGGGGCAGGACGGCGGGAGTGCCCTGCTGCAGAGTGAAGGGACATTGAGCTGGGGGGGTGTTAGTGTACGTGGGAACAGACCCCACGGGGGTCTAGGCCAGTGTCTGCCTCAGAAGGGGAGGGTCTGAGAGCTTGACCATTAGGGTATGTCTGCCCTGCAGCTGGAGCGAGGCTGCCGGCCCAGGCAGACAGGGCTGGACCGAGCACACTACAAATAGCGGTGTGGACGGAGCAGCACCAGCAGAGGTGGGCTTGAGCTTAGGTAGCCAGCCCGACTCTCCACCGGTGCCGTATCCACCCAGCTCTTTTCAGTGCACCAGCGGGAGTCTGTCTGCCCAGGCTCGCCCCCAGCTGCAGTGTAGACGTCCCCTTCAGCTCCTGTGTGAGGAGGGGGTTAGCTGGGTGCATGGATCTCTGGCCAGAGCCAGCCCAGTCCTGCTCTCGGGGCGGCTTGTCAGCGGGTCAGTGGGCTCTGGGCTGTTCGTTCCCAAGCAGCCGTGCGAGCGAGGCCATTGGGAAAGCCCCGGGGACTCCCGCAGCCCTGCACCACCCATTTCCCGTGTCTGGTGTCGGCGTGCCGGGCTCCGGAACACCTGCTGCCGCTCGCTCTCGTTCGTCTGCTCCCCTCTGCCGGGAGAGGTCGTGTAACCGCTGTGGTCTCTGCAGGGGGAACCGGGACGCTCTGAACCGGGCCTCGGGCAGCCGTCAGAGCAGCACAGAGAGCGAGCTGAAGTCGCTGGAGCCCCGGCCGTGGAGCAGCACAGACTCGGACAGCTCCATCCGCAACCTGCGCCCGCCCGTCACTAAAGCCAGCAGCTTCAGCGGCATCTCCATCCTCACGCGAGGGGACAGCATCGGGACCAGCGCCAGCAGGACGGCCAGGCCAGGTACCGCTTTGCTAGAGCCGGGGCCCTGTCCCCAGGCCCACAGCACAGAGCTGGTGATTCCTGTGTCGTGCAATAGCAAGGTTGGGGAGGGCTAATGCATCTCTGGGCAGCTACCAGACACTGGGGCCTTATCTAACATGTCACCCTGGGGGGACTGGAACTGGTGAGCTGGCCCAGCCACGTGTGTGTTCCCTGCGGTGCCACGCTCCCATCCCCTGGGCCTGCAGGTCCTGTGGCACCCATTCCTCCCCCTCCGCGGGCTCTCACTGCCGGAAGGGGACTTTGCCCAGGCAAGGCAAACCGTTCTGCACTTTTCTTGCTCTCAGGGGGAAGGAGCCGATAATTAGCTGATCTCATCAGACTTAACCTAACAGCAGGTCAGATGTTGCCAATTCTTAGAGAGCCACTAATCACAGGCTAGAGTTTCAGATGCACCATAACGGATTTCAACCTCCGTGCCTTGGTGAACAGGCCTGAACTGCCACTGGTCCCTGGCCCGGTGAGCATGCCGGTTAAGGGCATTCCGGGGGCGTTACCAGCGCTCAGACTGGTTCCTTGTTAGAGAGACCAGCCGTATGTCACAGGCAGAAAAAGCAGCGTGCTGAATTTCCAGGTGTTTTCAGGCGTTTTCAGTGGAGAAAGCTGCGGTTTCATCGTCACTTGAATGCAGTGGTGATGGCCGAGTAGCCACATGGCAACTGACAAAAACCTTAGTCAGCGGAGAATGAAATCCTGCTTCCCCCTTCACTGTAACGCTCCCTCCGAAGAGCTGCTATCATCGGGCTGTGCTGAGACTCTGAGCTGAGTTTCGATTCGTTAGTTAGTTTAGGTTAGTGGAGTTTTACATCGTTTGGCTTCATCGCAACAACTTGCTCCAGTGAAGGAGTAAAGAACTGACGTTAGAATCTGCCGGGTGTTATTCCAAAGCATAGAGTGGCCTTTACAATGGAGCTTTTACCTTGTAACTCCAGGACTGGGCACATCCCATTGTGAGGTCAGGTTTTCTTAAAGTTTGGGGCTAGATTTTCACATGCCCAGCACCCACAACTGGGGCTAGATTTTCACCTGCCCAGCACCCACAACTGGGCCTAGATTTTCACATGCCCAGCACCCACAACTGGGGCTAGATTTTCACATGCCCAGCACCCACAACTGGGGCTAGATTTTCACATGCCCAGCACCCACAACTGGGGCTAGATTTTCACATGCCCAGCACCCACAACTGGGGCTAGATTTACAAACGGTGGGAGCTGAGCTCGTTTGAAAATACGTGTGATTAGCGGCACGGCAGAGGATCTGTTCTTGCTCTTTCTGATTGCAGGGAGCTGTGCGTACTCTTTCCCGCGGCTATCTCTTGGGTACGTGGTCTGATTTGGATTCAGACTTCATACATTGGCTAACCAATTGAAAGTACCGTTTCTTCTTGCTCTGAAAAAAAGTAACTTGCAATTAAAGAAATCAACCTTTTCCAAACCTGCTATTGACAAATGAGTGGGCTTGCGAGGCCCATGCAGGGGTTAGGCAATTATTCTGCAGACTTACTCCTTTTTAAGTCGGGAAAATGTGCAGAAGAGGAGATTATTAAACTCTGTAGCATGTATCCCCGCCACATACCCACCCTGCTGCTTCCTGTAGTATGCAGAGCAAGTCACTTTCAATCATCCACGTATTAGCCCTGCTTAGAGCTGGGGCTCCAGTGAGGCGTACCTTTGTCCACACCTTTCTTCCCTCTCTTGTTCGTTCTGATGATTGCCCATTGTTAGCTTCTTTATTTGTGAAGGGGATTGCCTTCCATCTTCCCCTTCTGTGCAAGCATCTGTACAGTTCTCAACAGCACCTTTCTGCTGAGGCCCCTCTCTGACCCAGTGCCAGAGGGAAAACGTTCCCCACGTTACATGCACGTGATATTTTATCCCACCAAACGAACGCATCAAATTGCTGCTTTTTCTATAGTGACCACTTTGTGCTGTGGAGACCTCCAGCCAGCAGAGGTCGCTCCTGTTTACCCTGGCTCCTTCCCCAAGCTACGCAGGTGCATAGTTAAGGACCTCGCTCCTGGCTCTGGGCATGTTTTTGCACCCAGTAGGAGCAGGAGAGTTGGAATTGAACCAGATTCTGATGCCAGTAGGGTGACCAGATGTCCTGATTTTATAGGGACAGTCCCGATTTGTGGGTCTTTTTCTTATATAGGCTCCTGTTACCCCCCACCCCCTGTCCCGATTTTTCACACTTGCTGTCAGGTCACCTTAGCTGCCAGGCAGAGCAAAATATTCGCATTAGCTCCCCCAGGTGTGCCAAGCACTTCACACATGGAATGTGAGATCCCGGCCAAGCTGCAGTTAGACTAGTTCGCGAACAGACCAAAGGGGGCCAGGAAAGCACCATTTTGTAATGTAACTCATCAGTGCAGCGTTTGAGCACCATAGAAAGCTGTGAGTGCGTGCGCTGGGTGTGCCTACCCTGCGCTCCAGAGATGTACGTGGGTAGGGTCCCGGGCAGGGTTGCACTTGCGTGGCTAGCCCGGGGCTGCTAGTGGTAGCGAGCTAGCTTGCCTACGCGTGGCACCTCCTGCTTGCAGTGTGGACAGGGAGAGGGGAAGTGGCTCCTCGTCTGCCGGGATCTAGGAGCACGTTGGTCCCTGCGCCGCTCCCAGAGCAGAAGCTTTCTTGGGGAAGGTTTCCATTTGGCATGCAGACACAGATGTCTTTATATGGATGAATGAGCCCGGAGGAAACAGCCGGGGGCGGATGGGGAGCCGGCTCCCAGGTACCGACACTGCCTCTTCTCTCTCCATTCAAGGTCTGTCGCTAGCCTCGGAAGCGTGCAGCCAAGTCTCCGCGTCCCAGCCTGGCCGAGGGAGCTTCTTGCCATGCACTGTGCAGCCACAGCAGCACCAAGCACTTCCGCCCACTCCCCAGCAACAGCCGGCGATGAGTAATCACCTGATCTCCCCGGTGAGTCACAGCTCTGTCCCCTCGGGCTCCCTCCCGCCCGGCTCCGGAAGTGCAATAGTATTAGCGCTCCCAGCTCCAGAGGCTGAGAATCGGGCTTGGTTGGCAGCAGGTTGGCTCCAGGCTCCTGGCTGCAGATGTTTTGGGGGGGCTGCAGTTGCCTCGCTGTGTCTTAGGTTGGTGCTGTGCAAAGCGTCGGTAATGAGGTGCCTGCGGGGAAAGGCAGCCTGCGCCGCTGGTCCGGCCCCCGGATCGGGCCATCGAGTTTAACTTCTAAAGGGGCTTAGGTGCCCAAATTCCATTGACTTTCAGTAAGTCAGGCCCCCAACGCCCATAGGCTCCTCAGGAGGGAGATGGAGTGTGCATTCTGGTTATATGGGCAGGGCTGTGATCTCCCAGCCAGAGGGGTCACTGCAGAGTGTTCTGTGGGCTGCACTGCCCAGCAATCCAGTGTCCGTTGTCCTGCCTGCCCTAGCGTTGCCGCTGGGGAACGTGCTGCCAGGCTTCGTGGTCGGGAGGGTTCACGCCAGCCGGACGTTGGGTGTAGATGTAGGGCTCTGCCCTCCTGGTGTAGGTGGGCCCCCAGACCTCGCTGTGTTGCTTTGTCTCCGTGACTTTCCCGTGAGTCACGCCTGTAGAAGTCTCCCGAAGAGGGTAAGTGGAGCTGGTGTCCTGAGCTTTGTATCTGCAAAGTGCCGCCGGAGCCATCAGTCCTGCGCGTGCCCCGGGAAGCCCAGAGCGGGTAGGCAAGGCAGAGGGGAAAAAGCGACTTGCTGCAGGCCATAGAGTCAGTGTTGGGAGCCAGGATTCCAGGCCTGTGCTCCGAGCTGGCTCTCTGAAAGCTCTCCATCTGAAGACTCAGAATCCAGAGCCCTTCCCCTGCCGTGAAGTGGGAGCAGGGAGGTCCCCGGGTGAAATTTTCCCTTCTTAGCTTGAACGTTTCCTTCCTTTGGAGCCCTGGACAGCCGTGCTCTGTGCTGGCACCAGCCTGGTGCTTTCCCCTCCTGAGAACGGGGTCTGAGATTGGCAGGGTTGAGCAGCGCGGCAGTGGGATCAGGGAACCTGGCAGCTGTTGTCTGACCTCAGGCCAGGCCACTTGTCCTGTCCCTCTTAGCTCTTCTATGCAAACACCAGCGAAGGCTGCACTGTGCCAGCCTGCCCGCACTGCCACCTGTCTGTGCCTCTGCAGGGCACATGGCATTGCCTGGCTCCTCGTTCCTGGCAGTAGGAATGCCCTGGAGCTCTAGCCATACCCCCTCCTCAGAGAATCGCACCTACGCTCAGCTGATGGCCTGAGTAGGCCTGAGCTTCGTGATGCAGAGGGCAACTTGCATCTGGCCTGCATGAAAACAAAGACTCATTTGCCAGCTCCCAGTTCCCCTGTGTGCTCGGACCTGCAGCCCCTCTAGAGGGACCGGCAGAAGCTGCTGCTTGTCTGAATTCTCCCGCCCTGCGATCCTGCGGCCGGTTAGCTTTGTCTCCCAGCTGCAGTCAGAGGGAGCGGGAGGTCTGGGATTGAGGCCTGGGGGTAGAGTTCGGTCTCCCGCCTTTTAAAAGGCCCAGGTTGTGACTGTTCTTAATGTTTCCTCTGAATACTGTGTGGGTGCCTCAGTTTCCCCTATGCATTTCTTAAGTCTCTAGGTGGTGGGGAAAGGCCAGTGCGCATAAATCACTGACACTCTGTCTCCCTGGCAACAAATGGCCAGGGCCCCTTCCCCCCTGCAAGGTAATAGCTAAAGGTGAACAAAGAGATCAGGTGACCTCCTGACCCAGGAAAGAGACAAAGCCAAGAGGAGGAGGGGCTGGAGGGGGGTTTGAGAGTTGGAGCTACCTGGGGACTAGGCGTGAGAGCAGACATGGGTGTCTGGCTCTCTGAACCCCAGAATCGACCCGGCCGAGAGGTCCCATTCGCCGCTGTACCTACGAGCTCTGTTTTAGACCGTGTTCCTGTCATCTAATAAATCTCTGTTTTACTGGCTGGCTGAGAGTCACGTCTGACTGTGAAGTGGGGGTGCAGAACCCTTTGGCTTCCCCAGGACCCAGCCTGGGCGGACTCGCTGTGGGAAGCGCACGGAGGGGCATATGCTGAATGCTCCCAGGAGAGACCCAGGAGGTGAAGCCGTGTGAGCTTCTTGCCCTGAAGACAGTCTGCTCCAAGGGAGAGGAGGTTCCCCAAAGTCCTGACTGGCTTTGTGGGGAGCAGTTCCAGAGCATCGCCCGGGGACTCCATGACAACTGGTGGTAGCGGTGGGATGTATGGCACCCCGTGAATGGCACTTCTTGCAGTAAGTGACTGGGGAGCAGTAAAACAGAGGGGGGATGGTTTCAGGGGGCGATTAACCCCTAGGAGTGTGTGACCAGCGAGAAGGACTGTTGGAGTAACGGGGTCCCCCTGAGGACTGCAGCGAGCGGTCCCAGGGGCGGAGGAGTCTGAAGCTCGACCCTGGCAAAGAGGTGGTGACCACGAGAAGGGCTGGCACACTAGGGGTTCTTCCTGGAAATCGTGGGGGAGCTGAGAGCACACTGGCCTCTGAGTCCAAAGCAACTTGGGAACAGCGGAGTGATGGCCTATCACCATCTCCTAAAGAAGGACATTGTAATCCTGTGCAAAAAGAGAGGGTTACGCATTGGGAAGTTCACCAAGGCCCAGTTAATCGTGCAGCTGGAGGAGGAGGACCGCTCTAAGGAGCAGATTCCTGACCCAGACGGGGCTACAAGAGGATCTGGGAGCAGCTGGAGCAGTAGCCAGAGTCTGGTCCCCAACCAGACGGGGGTCTTCACGATCGGGTTCCCCATCAGGGATCGGAGACGGATGGGATTGGAGCTGAGTCTGAGAGAGCGAGAGCCCGAGGAAAAGCTGCAGGAGAAGCAGCGGCAGCATGGACTGGCGCTGGTGGAGCGGAGAGGCATAGGGGGCTCCCAGGGGTGAGTGGGGATAGACCCTGGGCTGCCAGTTCCGCAGGTAATCTCGACACTAAATTGCTGCCCCTGGTTAAGGAAGGGGGGATGTGGATGCCCACCACACGGCCTTCGAGCAGGCTGGCAATTTGAACCAGGGGGACTCTGCGGAAAAGCCCCGGTATCTAGCTCCCTTGCTGGGTCCCAAGGCCGTAGATGCTGTCAGCCAGATGGGCGGGGTGGTGGACAGGCTCCCACTCCTGGCCCCGGCCTATATGTCTGTGTGGAGTCTCCTGGGCTCAGGCCCCTCGGACCCCCAGTGGGAGCGGAAGGTGGGGGTCAATGGGGAGACATACCTGGGGTGGCGAGACCCTGGGACAGAGAGAACTGTTGTCGGGCCCCAGGTGGTGCAGCCTCAGATGCTGAGGGGCTGTGTGACCTGGGTGAAGGTCCCCGGGACGAAGCCCCTCGCCCTGTCTATGGCCCGGATCCCTGTGCAGACCCAGGAGGGGTTGGGCTGGCTGGCTATTGGGGTTCTCCAGGATATTGGCTGTGAGGTCCTGTTGGGGGGTGACTGTGTCTCTTTGGGACAAGATCCAGGCCTTGCCCCTGTAACGGCCGAGGATTTGAATTTGAATCCCGCTAACCACTTGGCTAAGAGGGAAATGGTCAGTGAAAATGCAAATGACCTGGCTGGCAGGAGGGAGGGGCTGCTGGGCTCAGGATACCTGCCTACCTATAACCAGATCCCTGGGGCTGAGTGGGAGGGAGAGATGCACACCGGAGAGGGGGCTCACTCTGGCTTTGATGCTGTGACCAGAGCAGAGAGCTCGCTGCCTGCCCCCACTGGGACAACAGGGATAGTGCTGGGCACGGTAGGAGCTGAGACCCCAGCTGAGTGGGGGGACACCAAGGCAGGGCAGGTCATCTGCCAACCAGGTTTGCCTGGTCCAGACGTGCTGCTGGGAAGTGATTACACAGCAGGGAGGGAGCTACCAGGGACAGGGCTCAGAGGGGCTGTGACCCCAGGCCCAGCCAGCGAGAGGGAGCAGGTCCCACTCCCTCCCCCAGCAGCTGAATTCCAGACCGAGCTGCAGAGGGATCCCTCCTTGGAGAAGCTGAGGGAACTTGCTGGCCACAGAGCTGCAAACCCCTTTGGGGAAGGCTGCAGGGACAGAGTCCGGTGGGAGAAGGGATTCCTGTACCAGGAATGGGCTCCCCAAAGGGAAGTAGAACTGTGGGGAATCGGGAGGCAGCTGGTGGTGCCCCAGGAATCCACAGGGTTCTTCCCTTTCGAGCTGCTGTATGGGAGGAGAAGGGGGAAGACCCCTGGGTGGATCTCTTCCCTGAGGTGGGAGCCAATCTCCCCATCAGGTGTTCCCCGTTCAGAGTCACTGGGAAAGCAGCCCAGAACCTGGAGAGAGAGGTCAAGGACATGCTGGCTTTAGATGTGACCCAGCCGTTCAACAGCCCATGGGCCTCACCCGTGGGGCTGGTCCCCAAGGGAGACAGAATGATCTGGTTTTGTGGGGACTATCGGAAGCTTAAATAGGTCCGATGTCCGATGCCTACCCCATGCCTAGGCCTGGGGAGATTCTAGACAAGCTGAGGGGCATGGAGAACTTGGCCCTGGTGTACGTCGATGACGTGTGTGTCTGTAGCCAGACCGGGGAGGAACAGGTGTCCCAGGTGAAGAGGGTGCTGGGCTGCCTCAAGGAGGCAGGACTGAGGGTAAAAGCCAAAAAGTGCAAGGTGGAGATGATCAGAGATTGGCCCATTCCCCAGACCAAGAAACGAGGCCAGGCCTTTATCAGGATGGCGGGGTGCTACCAGAGGTTTGTACCCCACGTTAAATCCCTAGCTGCCCCCATCCCTGAGCTATGTGAGAGGGGTAAGCCAGACTAGGTGGTCTGGACCGAGCAGGGCCAGAGGGCTCTCTGTATACTGAAGGAGGCTCTAATCCAGGGCCCGGTAAATCTGGTAAACCCAGATATTGCCAAGCCTTTTGCAGTGTTCACCGACCCCTCAGACGCAGGGCTGGGCACGGTGCTGATGCAAGCCGATGCTGGGGGGGGGAGACATCCCACCGGGTACCTGAGCAAGAAACGGCTGCCCTGGGAGCAGAACTATGCGGCCTCAGAGAAGAAATGCCCGGCCATGGGGCAGGCCTTATAAAGCTGCAGCTGTATTGTTTTGGGCGGCCTCACATGCAAGGGGCTGATGCCGAGCTCCTGGAGACAGAGACACCTGTTCAGAGGGTGGCAAAGGTCAAGATGGGGGCTCTTAACCGAGAGAGCTCGAATTGCAGCCCTCCAAACTGGAGCGCTGGGAAAAGACCCAATCTCAGTTTAGACCCCAGGGGTATTGGGGTGGCAAAAGGGTACAGGCCGCATAAACCTTCCCACATGCAGCCTGCAAGCGCCATCAACCACAACATATCCACGGGTGGGCCTGAAACTGGAACGTCCTGGTGTAACTCCCACCAAGGAATGGGAGAGATGATGGGGCATCCATGGGAACGTTGGTGGGTTCGAACTTCCCAAGGTCACTAGCTAAAGTGACCTCGCTCAGTTCAGTCTCGAAGGGGGGAGAGATTTGACGAAGTGGGACTGTTCTTAATGTTTCCTCTGAATCCTGTGTGAGTGCCTCAGTTTCCCCTATGCATTTCTTAAGTCTCTAGGTGGTGGGGAAAGGCCAGTGTGCATAAATCACTGACACTCTGTCTCCCTGGCAACAAATGGCCAGGGCCCCTTCCTCCCCTGCAAGGAAATAGCTAAAGGTGAACAAAGAGATCAGGTGACCTCCTGACCCAGGAAAGAGACAAAGCCGAGAAAAGGAGAGGCTGGAGGGGGTTTTGAGAGTTGGAGCTACCTGGGGACTAGGAGTGAGAGCAGACGTGGGTGTCTGGCTCTCTGAACCCCATAATGGACCCGGCCGAGGGGTCCCATTCGCCGCTGTACCTACAAGTTCTGTTTTAGACCGTGTTCCTGTCATCTAATAAACCTCTGTTTTACTGGCTGGCTGAGAGTCACGTCTGACTGCGAAGTGGGGGTGCAGAACCCTTTGGCTTCCCCAGGACCCCGCCTGGGCGGACTCGCTGTGGGAAGCACACGGAGGGGCATATGCTGAATGTTCCCAGGAGAGACCCAGGAGGTGAAGCCGTGTGAGCTTCTTGCCCTGAAGACAGTCTGCTCCGAGGGAGAGGAGGCTCCCCAAAGTCCTGACTGGCTTTGTGGGGAGCAGTTCCAGAGCATCGCCCGGGGACTCCGTGACACAGGTTCATCTCCCTATCATTCTTGCCCATGGGATGCTCCACCAGCCAGGAGGGTCGGATGTGGACCCACGGCCCGTTAGAAAGCACCTCCGTTCTCGGAGTCGGCGGGAACCATGTCTCCGTGGCTGTCTCTTGCTGTAGTTCGTTGGCCACCCACCACCCCTAAATGACGAGGTGAGGGGCGGTGGCGGTGGTGGTAGCCGGTCCCAGGCGCTGGCAGGGGAGTGCTGCATTGCTGCCTGCGTATGGTGCCGGCTTTCGCTCCTGCTCGCCGATCTCCGCTTCATTCTGAGTTCTCTGTGGATCACTTCCAAAGCTGTGTTTCTCTACGGAGGGAGTCTGCTCAGTGTCCCCTTTCCTGCCCTCCCCATAGCAGGTTCCTCAAAGGAGCGAGGGGACAGTGTCCTGCGCAGGTCCATGGCTCCCCAGCCACTTCCCTGATGTGTGCGTGACTGTCCGGGGCTTACCAGAATGGTTTCAGTGCCACACGCTGGACTCGGGGTGCCCCCGGTGTGTGGATCTGCTCAGGAACTTACCTCCGGGGAATGGCTGGACATAGGCAAAGTGACACCTTGTCTGTGCTGGGAAACCTCCCCCGGGGGACTGGTGCTGTGGTGTCTGCCCAGTGGCAGGCAGTCGCGTGGGAATTGGGACCAAGGTTTTGTTGCAGAGGAGTGTGGGAAGCTCCACGTTTGCCTTTCCAGCCAGCTAAAAACCAGGATGGGGCCCTCCACAGTAACCTCCGTGCTCCTCCCTCGCTGTGCCAGCCCAGGGAGTCTGCTCCGATTCCCTGCAGCCACAGCAGCAAGCTGAACTGTGTCACCGCCAGCCTTTGTCCCCAGGGCTGCTAGGGGGCAGCGGGAGACGGAAGAGGCTCCCAAGTAGGGTGACCAGATGTCCTGATTTTATAGGGACAGTCCCGATATTTGGGGCTTTTTCTTATATAGTCACCTATTACCCCCCCCCACCCCCTGATTTTTCACACTTGCTGGCTGGTCACCCTCCTCCCAAGCAGTGAGACTGGTGGCAGGTCCTGTGAACGCCAGGGTTGGCCAGCCACGTCTCACTCGAGACTCCTCGTCCTCCATGTGGAGGTGGGCGCAGCTCTAGTACGGCCCCGCCCCCAGCCCTAGATCGCCGAGGCGCTATGCCCCTCGGCGGGTTGGTAAACAGCAGAACTCGCGCTGGGGAGCGGCAGGAGGGCACGAGCCGGAAGCTGCTTGTAAGACCAGAACAAACGGATAGAAACTGGCCACCAACAAATGTAGGCTTGAAACTAGGGGAAGGTTTCGAACCGTCAGCGGAGTGACGCTCTGGAGCAGCCTTCCCAGGGGAGCAGTGGGGTCAGAAACCCTAACTGGCTTCGAGACTCAGCTTGGTTAGTCTATGGAGGGGGAGGTGTGATGGGACGGCCTACAATGGCATGTAGCCGCTCTGCGACTGCTAGCAGCAACTATCTCCAACGACCAGAGACAGGACACTAGCTGGGGGCGGCTTTGAGTTACTCCGGAGAAGTCTTTCCCAGGTGTCTGGCTGGTGGGTCTTGCCCACATGCTCAGGGTCTAATTGGTCATCGTATTTGGGGTCAGGAAGGACTTTTCTCCCGGGTCAGGTTGACAGAGACCCTGGGGGGGTTTCGCCTTCCCCTGCCGCGTGGGGCACGGGGTCACTTGCAGGTTTAAACTAGTGTCAATGGTGGAGTGTCTGTACCATGATCTCTGAGGAGTGAATGTCTCAGCCGGAGGCTAGGGGCTGTTACAGGAGTGGGTGGGCGAGGTTCTGTGGCCTGCAACGTTAAGGAGGCCGGACTAGCTGATCAGGATGGTCCCTTTCGACCTTAGAGTCTGTGAGGCGAAGAACTGGAGCGCTGAGCACAACGTGCGCTGCTGGGCGCCGTGACAAGAGGCCCAGGCCAGTGCCCGTTTCTGGGCCCCGGCGTAACACGCCCGGCAGCCGTTTGCCTTCACCCAGAGCTCCAGTCCCTTCCGCCTGACTGCCGCTACGTATCCCACAATGCACAGAGCTCAGCAACGAAGCAAAGCACAGTGGGCTACCCACCCAGAATGCTGTGCGCTTACTCCACCCTGAGTCCTAGCCATGTAGACTGGCTGATCCGGATTGAATCAGAAAACAGTTGACGGTGTGTGTGCAGTCAGTGCCTCCTCCGGACGGTTCGCCCGCCAGAACTCAGTGCGAATGAAACCCCTCGGTGTAGACAAGGCTGGAGACTATCTGCGTGGTGCGTGGCTGGCTCCCCGCCCGACCTCGCCCTTATCCAGGAGGAGTCGGCGCTGATCCAAGGCTTGCCGGGAGAGTCTGTCTGCGGGTTGGGGGGTGGGTGTTAGCCCCCAGCGGGAATCGCTTGAGAAAGCAGCTTAGCAGAACCGCAGAGGCCAAGCAGGGCAACTTCACCCACCGCTTCCACACACACCCCTTGCACCCCCAGGCAGCTGTAACTCACCAGGGGTGGCGTGGTGCCAGGCTGGGGTTCAGAGCTGTCCGAGCTCCACGGCACAACTGAATGGAAGGCAGCAGATGTGGCTTGGAATGGCAGGGGCCTTGGGGTGCTGAACTGCTCCAGCTGCCCCAAAAGCTGGGGGGAGCCTTGCTTCTCACACACCCCCTCCCAAAATGGCCAGTACGGGGCTGTTCCCACCAGCGGTGGTTGATTTCCCCATTGCTTTGTCCGAGATCTGGTGGGAGTTTGGGCGTGAGCCGCAGGGTGTTGGCAAAGGCTTTGGAGGTGCAGTGTGGCCAAGTCTTGCCGTGTCATCGCATGTCTCGGCTAAAGCCTCAGCTCCCGGAGTCCTGTGATTACAGGAGAATCTTGGCCCTGAAAAGCTTGGGTTTGTAGCTGATCTCATGCCAGGTTGGGTCACGTGAAGTTAGCAGTGTTAAACTACAGTGTGGTCAGTGATGAGAAAAATCTGCCCAAGTCCAAGAGCCGTCGGGCAGCTGAACAGTCCCTGAAAGGCACCGTGGCTGAAATGGGGGTGGGGGGCATGAGGGGAGTGCGGGATCTCTGTCCCTCTGCGCCCAGCAATGGTGCCTGCGTGGGGGTGGAGCTTCTGAAGGAGCAGAAAGCGTCGTGGTTTGTGTGAGGGGGTGAGAGCTGCCCCCACCCCCGTTCCTCTTCCCCCCCCCATTCCAGCCCCCCACAGAGAGAGGCTTCCCCAGCTCCCCAGAGCATCCATTTCTTTTTCACGGTGCTATGAAAAACCATAGCTTTCTGCAGCCCCGTTCGCCGCCTCGGCGCGCGCCTCTGTGTGTCTGGAATGAGCTCGGATGACTAACCTTGCCCTTCCTTCTTTCTCTCCCTCCCCCATGCCCCCCCACCTCTCTCTTCTCTCCCCTTCTCCGCTGGTCTCAGCCGGTCCCAGCTCTGCAACCTGTTCAGTACTCTGCCAGCTCCTGTCCCCAGGTCCTCCTGCCCGTGTCTCCGCCCCAGCAGTACAACATGGTATAACCCGTGTCTGTCCCGTGTGTGCCGTGTCTGTGTTGTGCGAGCTTTGCTAACCTGGGCTGTTCTGCAGGGCCCGACTCTCCGGGAGGGGGCTAGCGCCAGGGCAGGCGGGCGGAGGGGCAGGGCTGCTGTGGAGTTGCAGGCAGTAACCCCGGTGGCTTGTGTTAAACGTGCCTTGAGAAGCAGGTGTGGACTCCCAGCCGACGCCAGACTGAGCATGCCCACCCCCGTCCCATTGCCCAGAGATTTGGCCCCAGGACCCCCGGCCTTCGGTGGTTGTGCTGTGGCCCATTCATCCCCTGGAGCTGTCTCGCAGGGCGTGCTGGAGGGGGTGGACACACTCCCTTACGCAGCGGTGAGCAGATGGCGCTCGAGCTGGCAGCAAGGGAAAGAGGCCGGAGGGGCTGCACCAGCATTTGGGGGTCATTTTGCAAACGCCTGATGTCTGGATTCCCAAAGCAGCCAGCGGGTGCTGCCTATTAACCTACTGACTGGCTGCACAAGCAGCATTGGACCCGTGCCCAGTCGCCTCCGTCCACTCGCTCCGGTCCTGTCCCCGTTGGTCTTTGCAGGTGCTCGGCTGGGACCGGTTCTGGATGCAGCGTTGCAGGCTGCGAGCAGCAGCGACCAGCTGCCCTTTGGCTCTGCAGTGCGCGGCGTTCGCCTGGAGCGGGCTGGGACTGCCAGGGCAAAATGCGGGGAGGGGTCTGAACTTTAGGGCAGGCCCCGAGGCCATAAGAACCAGGGGGAAAGGCTGGCTGGCCCAGCACGGGGGGAACCACGTTACCCTTTATTTAGTGACTCCATCCTCCCAACCCCTGACACAGCCCCCCCGGCTCCTTGCTTCCAGCCCCGAAGGCTGTTTCCTGGCCTGGCAGACGTGATCTGCCCAAGCGCCATGCTCACGACTCCGGGCTTCTCCCGAGGCAGCTCGGGGAGGGGGGGGGAGACGCTTCTCGTCCTCGCTGTTGGCATGACCCAGAGACACCATTGCCCATGCTCTGTTCTCCTTCTCCCTCCGCCTGCAGGCAGAAGAGCTCAGCTCCCCCTTTGGGCAGATCAGTCTCAGCCGTCAAGGCTCCACAGAAGCTCCGGACCCATCCTCGGCCATGTTCCAGCCGCCCCTCATCTCCCAGCATCCTCAGCAGACGGGATTCATCATGGCATCCCCGGGACAGCCCATCCCTGCCTCCAGCTACTCCACCTCGGGACACACGGCCCCCGCTCAGCAAGTCCTGCAGCCCCAGGGCTACCTGCAGCCTCCCCAGCAAGTAAGGAGCAGGGGCTGGGACCGTGTGCGTGGCCTGGGGCGAGGCAAGCGCCAAGTGTTGGGGTGAAGGGGGGGGCACCCCCTGGGAACGGAGTGTCTAGTCCACATTGGGACTCAGCCTGCACCCTTTGCGCTGGCTACCAGGGGTATTGCAGTGACACAGATGGGCCTGAGTCACTGATCAGCGCTGCAGACACCCCAGAAAGAGACGGTCCCTGCCCCACAGCGCTTGCTGTCTTGGGGTCTGCATGGGAAGACTAGACCAGTAGGAATCACAGTCTAAATGTGACCTCCTATTGTCTCCCAGGGGGACGTTCTCGGGCCAGGTCTGCACTACAGACCTCTGCTGGTACAGCCGTTGTTCAGGGCTGGGGTGAGCTCTTTGCCAGCAAAGCCCCAGCGCAGACCCAGTTATGCTAGCAAAACCGCGCTTTTGCCAGGAGAGCTAATTTCACTCCCGGGGCTGGAATAAGCTATCCGCTGTGTCCACACTTGGGGTGCTTTGCCGGGATAGCATAGACCCGGCCGTACTCTGGAATGTGAGGGGCCTTTTCTGGGTTTAGTTCATGTCCCTTGGGAAGGGGGTTAAGCTAAACCGGAAACCCCCACTTTTACTCCCAAATAAAAGTGTCTGCTGGTGAATTCTAACTTCACCATAACCAGTCAAGCTTTTGAGAAAAGGCCAAGCCCTAAAGAGAGGTCTACAGGTGCTTGCATGGGCTACAAAAATTTTGGTGACGGGCTCTTGTATCTAGTTCTAACGTGACCCAACAGCTGGAAGTTGAACCCTGGCACGTTCAGACTGGAAATAGGACATTTTGCCCAGTGATGGGAATGAACCATCGGAACAACTTGCCAAGGGCTGTGGTGGGTTCTCTGGCACTGGTGGTTTTAAATCAAGAGCCATGGGTGGTTTTCCACCAGAACAGCTGTAGTTCAACCAGGAATTCTTTCGGGAAAGTCCCAGAGCCTCTGTTATCAGGAGGTGGGACTAGCCCATGAAAGACGAGAGACCTTGGGGTGGAGCATAAGAAAAGACACTGGTCAGCGTCCATTGGGAAGGGGATTCTCCTTCACTTCCTGTCCTACGCTCTTGCCCAGCGTGGTGCTGTGCCGTGTATCACCCCCAGAGATGGCTGCAATCTGAGGGGGGGCGGTGGCGGGATCCCTGCGTCCAGGTCTGAGAAAATCCCAGGTACTCCTGGGCTCTTGAACCTAGCAGAGGAAGGTGGAACGCGAACCGGCGGCTGGAAAGTGGAACCAGCCTCGTTCCGGTTGGCAGAAAGGCCCCACTGTTTAGCACTCTTGGAAGCGACGTCCAAGGGGAGCGGTCGGGTCTCCCCCTCTGGATGGCTGGAAGATGCTTTAGTCGAACACGTTGCACAGGGTCACTGGGTGACATGCTGGCCTGTGATCTATACACTGCTGCTCTAACGGGCTCGTCTAGCCGTACGCTCTAGAGATCTATAAAGAAAGCGCGTAAGGCCCCGGTCCTGCAGCTTGTCCCCACGGCGGTAGGGTTCCAAAGTGCTGCCATTGGAGCCCAGCGTGGGTGGGAGTTGGGACCTCCTAAACCTGGGACCAACTAATGTATCCCTTGCTGTGCTGGTGTGAATCCAAAGCCCCTCTTCCCCCCCATGCCCATCACAGGCTGCAGCCCCGACTCTGGGTCTCGGCCCCGTGAGCTCGCGGGGGGGCTCATTCCTCTCTAGCAGCAGCCCCAGCGTGGTCCTGTGGGGGCTGGCCGGGGGCTCCGTTTGCTCACCCGTTACTCGGAACGGCTCCATTTATCCACAGACTTTCTCTGTTCTGTTAGATTCAGGTTTCCTACTACCCGCCCGGGCAGTATCCAAACTCCAGCCAGCAATACAGACCTCTCAGTCACCCGGTGGCCTACAGCCCCCAGCGCAATCAGCAGCTCCCGCAGCCTTCACAACAGCCTGGTAAGGGGCTCGGGCAGGGAGCAGGCCGGGGCTGGGCAGGGGGCGGGGGGGGGGGGGGGGTCTGAGCTGCTTCCACCCGATGACAGATGTCTATCTGCCCACTCGCTGCGGTTACTCTTAACTTGCTCCAAACTGTTTCTCTGGGCTAGAGACGGCGGCACAGCAAAGCCTCTTTCTCGCTGCCTGGCCAGTGGGCTTTGTTCACACACTCGGGGTCCCACCACCAGGCAGATTGGGGGTTGGGCAGGAATTTCCCCCCAGCTCGGATTGGCAAGGGGAGCGGGGGGCGCTTCCGGCAGTGTGGGGTGCAGGTGCTCGGCTGGAATTTCTTGGCAAGTCTCACCTGTCCAATTCCCTGTGATGTCCATGGCCTCGGGCATTGGTGGTACCTGGGTACCCTGTTCTTAGCCTTGGGCTCACAGCTTAGTTCCTGGGGGGCTGACTAAACTCTTTGGCTTTGTCAGGAGTCCAGGGGGTGTGCTATGCAGGAGGTCAGACGGGCGAGCGAATGGTCCCGTCTGCCTTTAAGGCTGTGAAACCAGGAGGCGTTTCTACCCGTCTCAGCCCAGAAGCCTCGTGTCCTGTCTCCCCGCTCCCACCCCTGCCGGCGTTTCACCTTTAGTTTTGGTGTTTATTACCTGAGTGCAGGAAAGAACTTTCAACCCAGTTTGTTAATGCATGAGAAGAACACTTAGAACTGGCTGAGTTTTCCATCCAGCCTGCGGGACTCTCTGCCACAAGATATCATATAGGGCAAGAGCTTTTAAAACCTCTCCTGCTCGGGCATAAACCAACTGGAACAGGTGGTGTGACCTAGTGGGCAGAGCACTGGACTGGGAGTCCGGAGCCCTGGGTTCTATTCCCAGCTCCGTCACAGACCAGCCGGGTGTCTGTGGGCAAGTCGCAGCCCCTCCCTGTGCCTCAGTTTTCCCATCTGTAGAATGGGGAGAATAATACTGACTCCCCTTGTAACGTGCGCTGAGAGCCGCTGATGGAGAGGGCTAGAGAACAGCTAGGGATACTGGGGGGGGGTGAGGTTGGAACTCTCTCCAGCGGCGGGGTAGAAATACTGTAGTGCCTGTCGTAGGGGTCCGTCCTGCTCGCCGGTTTGTGCCACGCGGCATGCTCGCTGCAGAGCCTTTCCTGGCTGCAGCTGGGTGCGGGGCGTGAACGCGACCGAAGGGACCCGTGCTTACATCCCGCCCCTGTCCCACAGCAGGTTTACAGCCAATGATGTCCAACCAGCAGCAGACGTTCCAGGGCATGCTGGGAGTCCAGCCGTCCCAGACCCCCGGCCTCCTCACCAATCAGAGGAGCAACATGGGGAGCCAGATGCAAAGCATGCTGGGAGTCCAGCAGTCGCAGACCTCCAGTCTCCTCAGCAATCAAAGAGGCAACATGGGAAACCAGATGCAAGGCCTGATGGTCCAGTACACGGCACTGCCCTCGTACCAGGTGGGTAGCAGGGTGTCGCTCAGAGGACGCGGGACACAACTCCGGGGCCGACGCCAGCCCAGCTGAGAAAAGGCTGCTGGACGCCAGCGTCAGCCTGGGCTCACAGGCGAGGGAACCCCCCTGCGTGTCACTCCCAGCACTCCCACGTGCCGCCCCAAGAGCCAGCCCGGGCCAGGCCGGTGTGTGAGCCCTGACGTCTGAGCGCTGCCCCCGCGCCAGTTTCCAGGGTAACTGGGTATTAATAGTCACAGCGGGAGCAGCTAAATTCGTCTAGCTCCTGAAATAATCCGGAGCAGGGGGTGTGAACTGGAGGCCGGGCACATAATGCGGGCTGCACAGACGGGGTCCCCCAGAAGCCTGCTCCCCCTGCCTTGCTTCTAATACCCATGGGTGTTCTCATTCCCCGGCAGTGGCGTGAACCCGGCACTCCCTCCCCGTGCTGGGCAGGGGGAGAGGCCGCGGTGCCCGCCCCCTTGACACGTGTGCGAAAGGCCCTGACGCTGGGGGCTTGGGGGTGTGGGCAGAGCCAGTCCCAGACCAGAATGCCCTGGGCTCTCTGTCTGCACGTCCCCAGCAATGGGCTCCACCCCTTCCCTAGCGAGGCTGCCCCCAGCCTGGTGTAGACGCTCTCGCGTTCCTCCTTTGCTTCTGGTCACGCCCCGGGTGGGAGCGCCACCTCCTCCAGTACTGCTCCCCATGGCTCCCCTCCCCTTCTCGGCGCAGGTCCCGGTGGCTAGCGAGTCGCAGGGGGTGGTCCAGCAGCCGTTCCAGCAGCCGGTGCTGGTGTCCGCCAGCCAGTCGGTTCAGGGAGGGCTGCAGTCCGGCGGGATGCCAGTCTATTACAGCGTCATCCCCACGGCCCAGCAGAACGGCACCAGGTAAGGGCAGCGGCGTCTCCGGCCCACCTCTGCTTGGAGAGCGAGGGGCCACGGTGCCTGCGGGGGCAGCTCAGCGTGCTCTGCACGCGGGGGGTGGTTGCTGGCCGAGCTGGCCTTGGTCAAAGGGGAGAGTAGCAGCAAGGCGGGGGGCAGTGGGGGGTGACCGGGGCGCACTTAGGGGGCTGCGTTTGGCCTCTCTGCAGCGGTCCTGTGAGACAGGAGCCAGCCCAGGGAAGGCTGCCCCGAGTCCCCGTGCGTCTGCAGTGCGGGGAGATGGCCCAGCCCGTGTTGGGGAGAACCCACCTCTCAAAGGCGGGGTCTGGGGAAATGCAGCTCTGATGCCTCACCGCAGCTCTCTTCTCCTGGCAGCCCCTCGGTCGGGTACCTGCAGCCTCCCGGCTCCGAGCAGTATCAGATGCCCCAGTCTCCCTCGCCCTGCAGCCCGCCACAGATGCAGCAGCAGTATTCGGGTAAGGAGCGACCGCCCGTTCCCTGGCTCCCCCTGCCCCCTGCTGGGCACTGGGAAGTACCCTGGCATCGTAGCCCAGGAGGGGCTGGCTCTCTGGGGGGGTTGGTAAGGCACAGCTGAGTTTCCCCCCCCCCCCCCCCGACCCAGGCCAACGGAAGCGGTTGGTGGCTTCTGTGGACTGAGTCGGGTGGGTCTCAGCCCAGTTCCATGCCCCCCGCGGTCATCAGCAGACACGCCAAGGCCGGGCTGGGGCCAGGCAGAGCCTGGTGTGGGGCAGCCAGCGGAGACGCTGGGTGGCCAGGCTGCCCCACACCAGGGCTGTGTAGGGAAATCGAGGGAGAGACGGAGGTGGCTCAGTGTTCGGACGCTCTGGGATGGACGGAGCATTTGCCTGGAGAACGAGGCCCTGGGGGGGGTCCTGCTCTGCTCGCACAGCCCAGCTCTGCGCCTCCCCCACGGTGGCTGGGAGTGGTGCCCGGGGGCCTTGCTGCGCTGTCCGAGGCCACGGCCATGGGCTAGCCAGGCCTTTCAGCCAGGGCCAACCGGGCTCTTCCCGGCCTTGCGTTGGCTGGGCCTCGCGTGCCATCTGCTGGGAGCACCAGGTATTGCAGCAGGCTCTGGGCCTCGACAGCCTTGAGTTGTCTGGAATCAAGCTTTTAAAATTGTGGTGACAGCCAGGGGGCTGGGAGCCAGGACTCCTGGGTCCTATCCCCAGCTCTGGAGGAGAGAGGGGGCTAGCGAGTTAGAGCAGGGGGGGCTGGGAGCCAGGACTCCTGGGTCCTGTCCCCAGCCCTGGGGGGAGTGGGGGCTAGCGGGTTAGAGCAGGGGGGGCTGGGAGCCAGGACTCCTGGTTCTATCCCCAGTTCTAGGGGGGAGTGGGGGCTAGCGGGTTAGAGCAGGGGGGGCTGGGAGCCAGGACTCCTGGGTCCTATCCCCAGTTCTAGGGGGGAGTGGGGGCTAGCGGGTTAGAGCAGGGGGGGCTGGGAGCCAGGACTCCTGGGTCCTATCCCCAGCTCTGGAGGAGAGAGGGGGCTAGCGGGTTAGAGCAGGGGGGGCTGGGAGCCAGGACTCCTGGGTCCTATCCCCAGCTCTGGAGGAGAGAGGGGGCTAGCGAGTTAGAGCAGGGGGGGCTGGGAGCCAGGACTTCTGGGTTCTATCCCCAACTCTGGGAGGGGTGTGGGGGCCAGTGGTTAGAGGGGGGACTTGGTTCTCACCTTGGCTACCACACATGCTGTGTGACTCACAAGGAGCCTGTCAGTGAAATGGGATGAAGTGTGCTGTGTGGTTGTGGGTGTGCAAAGCCTTGTGGATGGGGAGAGGGCAGAGCGGTGGGGGTGGGGGGCAGCAATCCCACAGGTTCCATTGGGTTTCTGCTGGGGATGTTGAACTGGGCCCCTGGTGCACATCTGGGGGGCAGCAGGCCATGCAGGAGGGGCAGGTGCTGGGGGAGGTGTCAGATGGGCACGCGGGAGGTATGAGGGAGTGTCTCTCTAGGCTCCCTGGGGGAGGGTGCCGGGGTTTTCACACCAACACCTCTTTATCGCCGACTGGCGTTAGCCACACTCGGGCTTCCTGGCATTGCAAGCCGGCGGCCAGGATGGATCAGCGAGAGCAGGAGTGCCCCTGCAGCAGCTGCGTGGCCCGTGATGTCACCCTTCCCCTCTCCAGCTGGCTGGGGGGAGGAGGGGGTCAGCAGCCAGGCCGAGGCCACCCCAGCTATGGCCGCCTTTCTCGAGCTGCCCCCTCCTCCCTCCGGCGGCTGGAGCAGGATTTAGCGCTGGTCAATTTCCCTCATCCTCCTGCCAGCACCGAGGGAGCAAACACGGCCCCACCCGGCTCTGCCCTGGTCCCGTCCCAGCGTGGCGCAACCCCCGGTGTCGTTAGCCGGCCGGGCCAGGCCTCAGAGAGCCCGTGAGCTGCTCCCAGGGCAGGGCAGCTGCAGCTGCCGACCCTGGGAGCTAAGAGCCCGGCTGGGCTGGAGGCAGGTTCTAGGTGCCGCTAGCCCCACTAGGCTGCACTGCCTGGCCTGAGGAGCAAGGCTGGGGCTGGGGGAAGAGAGGAGGTCGGGGGGACAGAGCTGCCCCAGCCAGCCCAGGGGAGCTGAGCCCTTGGTGGCCAGGCCAGAGCACTGCTTTGCTCTCAGGGGAGCCTGGCATGGTCTGGGGCAGGCAAGGAACGCTCTCTGGCGCCGCCCGCCCTGCGGGGTCCCCCAAGTGCAGGCTGGAGCCCCGGGAGCTCCTGGTTTTCACTGCGGGTGGGCACAGCGGGAGTGCTGGGGGTGCAGGGCCAGGCATAGAGAGTGGAGGAATGGGGGTGCTGTGCCAGACGCAGGGGAGCATGGGGATGCATTGCTAAGCATGGGGAGAGGATTGGAGTGCAAAGCCAGTCACAGGGGTGCAGTGCCAGCCACCAGGGGGATGAGGTGCAGTGCCAGGCACAGGGAAGGATTGGAGTGCAGTGCTAGGCATGGAGATGCAATGCCATGCACAGGGAAGGATTGGAGTGCAATGCTAGGCATGGAGATGCAGTGCCAGGCTCAGGGAAGGATTGGGGTGCAGTGCCAGGCACAGGGAAGGATTGGGGTGCAGTGCCAGGCATGGAGATGCAGTGCCAGGCACAGGGAAAGATGGGGGTGCAGTGCCAGGCACAGGGAAGGGTTGGGGTGCAGTGCCAGGCATGGAGGTGCAGTGCCAGGCACAGGGATGGATTGGGGTGCAGTGCCAGGCATGGATATGCAGTGCCAGGCACAGGGAAGGATTAGAGTGCAGTGCTAGGCATGGAGATGCAGTGCCAGGCACAGGGAAGGATTGGGATGGGGGTGCAGTGCCAGGCACAGGGAAGGATTGGAGTGCAGTGCTAGGCATGGAGATGCAGTGCCAGGCACAGGGAAGGATTGGGATGGAGGTGCAGTGCCAGGCACAGGGAAGGATTGGAGTGCAGTGCTAGGCATGGAGATGCAGTGCCAGGCACAGGGCAGGATTGGGGTGCAGTGCCAGGCATGGAGAAGCAGTGCCAGGCACAGGGAAGGATTGGGGTGCAGTGCCAGGCATGGAGATGCAGTGCCAGGCACAGGGAAAGATTGGGGTGCAGTGGCAGGCACAGGGAAGGGTTGGGGTGCAGTGCCAGGCACAGGGAAGGATTGGGATGGAGGTGCAATGCCAGGCACAGGGAAGGATTGGAGTGCAGTGCTAGGCATGGAGGTGCAGTGCCAGGCACAGGGAAGGATTGGGGTGCAGTGCCAGGCACGGGGGTGCAGTGCCAGGCACAGGGAAGGATTGGGGTGCAGTGCCAGGCACAGGGAAGGGTTGGGGTGCAGTGCCAGGCATGGAAGTGCAGTGCCAAGCACAGGGAAGGATTGGGGTGCAGTGCCAGGCTCAGGGAAGGATTGGGGTGCAGTGCCAGGCACGGAGGTGCAGTGCCAGGCACAGGGAAGGATTGGGGTACAGTGCCAGGCACCAGGGGGATGGGGTGCAGTGCCAGGCATGGGGATGGGGTGCGGTGCCCGGCACGGTCCCCCCGGAAAGCCCCTGCACCAGGTGGAGGTTTCTGTAGCCAGGGGAGCTGCTCTGATGTGAGCACCCCTCGCCTGGCTGGGGGCAGGGGGTGCCAGTCCCAGGTTGTGAGCCTGGGAGCTCCCGTCCCAGCCGCCATCTCCTCTTGGCAGGGGTGTCTCCGTCGGGGCCCGGCGTGGTCGTGATGCAGCTGAACGTGCCCAGCGGCCCCCAGCCCCCGCAGAACCCTCCCGTGGTGCAGTGGAGCCACTGTAAATACTATGGCCTCGACCAGCGGGGGCAGAAGCCGGGGGAGCTGTACAACCCAGACACCAGTGCCCAGGTACAGGGCAGGGGGGGGCCCAGGCACTAGCCCACTGCCGGGGGGGCTGGGGGTTGGATTCAGCCCCTTGCAGAGAGCCAGCTCAGCACGTCCCCTTGGGGTGGGGGTAAGGGGCTCGGGGCCCGATCCGTGCGTCTAACCCTTTTCCCCCGTCTCCAGGCCAGCACCCAGCTAACCAGCCCCATCACGTCCCCCACTCAGTCCCCGACGCCGTCTCCCGTGACCAACCTCAACAGCGTCTGCACAGGGCTCAGCCCACTTCCGGTCCTCACGCAGTTCCCCCGGCCCGTGGGCCCAGCACAAGGTGAGACGGGCTGCGGGGAGCGTTTGAACCAAAAAGCCTCTGCAGTGAAACTGGCCAAGCTCAGAGCTTGACGGGCCCGGGCCCAAGGCATGGGGTGGGATTGACAGGGTGCATTGTGGGAGTTTGCATCCGAACAGTGGGCCCTTGGCCCGGTCCCCTGGGGAGGCGCCAGGGGCCAGAGAGTGAACTCTGACCTGCCGAGGCAGCCTTCGAACCTGCAGAGCCGTGGCTGGGTAGAGCCTGGCGCTCCAGGGGGCGGAGGCTGGCTCCCCACAGGGCGGGGCCAGCTGTTTCAGGGGGCGGAGCCTGGCTCCCCATGGGGCAGGGCCAGCAGTTGCAGGGGCGGGGCCTGGCTCACCACAAGACAAGGCCAGCTGTTGCAGGGGGCGGGGCTTGCTGGCAGCTGTTACAGGACCCACCAGATGGGCTATTTCCATAGCGTGGGTTGCCTCTACTGCCACGTCCTCCCCACCTCTCCAGCCTGGGCCGGTGAGACCGGTGCCCGGAGAGGAGGCCTCGCCCCCAGCTCACGGGCACGACTGCGGCAGAGCAGACGTGCACGTCCCTGGCAGGACTGTCTCCTGTGGGGTTCCACAGCGCTGCAGCCCCCCGCCCCAGCACCCCCAAACCTCTGCTTCTGCTTTCCAGGCGACGGGCGCTACTCTCTACTGGGCCAGCCACTGCAATACAATCTCTCCATCTGCCCTCCTCCTCTGCTGCCCAGCCAGTCCAACTACAGTGCGCACCAGGTAGGGGGACTGCGGCCGCCAGCCCAGGGACAGACTGGGGCCCCCCACCACCGCCAGTGTTCCTCCTGCCCCCCGACTTCGTATGGCAGCGTTGCCATTGCCGGGGCTGGAGATCGGGAGGAGTGGAGGGGCTTGTGAACGGTCTTCCCTGTTCGGATTCGAGGGCTCTTTGGGGGACGCAGAGATGGGGGGGCTCCCAAAGAAGGAGCTGCTCCCTCAGCGCTTTAATACAATCCCTACGGGTCTGTCTGCGGCACTAGCCCACCCTCGGTGCCAGGGCTCACTGGCCTGGCGTCGCCGATGCTGTAGCCAGAATTGGACGGGGAAGCCAGACCTGAGTCCCAAGGTGGAAAACAGGAGATGTTTGTCATTGCCTGTGGTTTTTCCACAAAAAACGCTGGTTTTGTCAAACTCAAAACATGGAAAAAGTCCTGCACCCCCCACACACAGTTAACCTGTGGAACTCATTGCCAGAGGATGTTGTGAAGGCCAAGAGTATATCGTGGCGGACAGGTCCATCAGCAGCTGTTAGCCAAGATGGTCAGGGATGGAAGCCCAGGCTCTGTCCCCCCAAGCCCCTGACGGCCAGAAGCTGGGACTGGGCGCCAGGGGATGGATCACTCAGTAATTGTCCTGTTCTGTTCAATCTCGGAAGCATCTGGCATTTGGATTTGGAAAAGGAACAAACTTTGAAACTGCAGAATTTCCCACCTACCTGTGAAAAAGCCCAACAACCTCCCCCCCCCTCCCCACCTTCAGACTCCAGCCACTGGGGTCCCAGCCACCTTTGTCCCTCAGAAAGAAGCAAAATGTGGGGGGTGAGCCCCCGTTTCCCCTCCCTCAGGCCAGGCGAGTGAGTCCCAAAGAGTCAGCACCCCCTGGAGTGTAGTCCTTTGCAGACCAAGGCCCTGGCCAGTGCCGAGGGACGCTCGGGCTCCACCGGGACGCGCCACACGCTGCAGGATCGGGGCCCTAGCCCAGTGCCCGCAGCCCATCTCTGAGGATGCTGACAGCAGTTCCCATGTAAACGTCACTCTGCCCCCAGCCTCGCCCAAGCCGGACGTCAGCACCGAGATGGAGACGGAGTGCAGGCTGGAAACGGCCCTTGCCTGTCCCAGGCACCTGGGCGCCCTGAGCTCGGCTGCACTGGGGGCTGGGCTAACCCTTGCGCTCTGGGCGGGTGGGTACGCTGGCCAAGGGGCTCCCAGCCGCTCTGCTGGGCTGGCAGCTTCTCCGGGTGACTCTGTTTTCACTCTTCCAGGGCCAGACAGGGATGAAACACGGAAACCGGGGCAAGAGACAGGCCCTCAAGTCAGCGTCCACCGACCTCGGCACAAGCGACGTAGGCAAGTGACCTCGGGGGCTGCTCACGCCCACCCATGCCTGGCAAACACCCTGCCCAGCCCAGCCTCCTGGGTGCCTCCCTCACCAGTCACCTGCCGAGGGCGCAGTTTGAGCCCTTGTCACTGGGCAGCAGGGACGGATCCTGGACGGGACCCGCGGGGGACTAGAGAGGAGAGACCCCTGGTTCTCGGAAGTGCTGCCCGCAAGCCCCTTGGAGTGTGCGTGCTGGCAGCAGAGAGGGCACCGGGCCTCCCCCACTGCCCCTCTCTGCCCCCCACAGGCCCAGCGGCTGCAGGAGACGCACACGCTGCGCTGTGAGGGGGGGGCTGGGAGCCAGGACTCCTGGGTTCTGTTCCCAGCTCAGGGAGAGCAGGGGAGTCTAGTGGTTAGAGCAGAGCTTGGTGTCCAGACTTGTGGGCTGTTCCTGTGGCTGACTCGCTGGGAGATCTCTGCCTGTTTCCCCATCTCGATAACAGCGGGGTGACGCCGCCCGCTGCCCTCGGGCTGGGAGGGTTAGTGGGCGTTTGTGAAGTGCTTTGAGATCCCCCAGCTGAAGCTGCTCAGTGGTTTGATGGTTCTCTCCAAACGCCCCGGCAGAGGGCGCTCAGCCGCCCCCCAGGGGAGCACAATCAGCACTTGCTAATTGGGGACAGGCTGCAAGTCAATGTCCTTCCATGGGGCTCAGGGGAGGCCTCAAATCCCCCCTCCCCTGCCCGGTTAAACAGCTGCAGCAGTGCCTAGCAGGCGTGTTACAGTGAGCCCCCCTCGGGCAGTGGAAATAGAGCAGGGAGGGGCCGGGGGATCTGTTACAGGCTGGTTTAATATTAGCACAGAATTCGGTCTGCCGGGACCTGCCGCTCACCCCCGCCTGGCTCCCGGAGCCCGAGCCGCGGCCGCGACACACTCTGTGCCCTGACAGCTGAAGCGCACGGGCAGCTCGGCCTGCAGGCGCGGCCCGGGCACCACCCAGCTCTGCCCCCCGCTTGGGGCTGGCACAGGTGGATGTGGTTTCAGGTCAGAAATTAACCACGGCCCCTGGGCATCGGCTGCCCCTGTCCTCCCCCAGGAGCTGGGTTTGCCCAGGGTTTGGAGGGGCCAGTGTCTGGGACTGGCCCTGCTGCCCGGAAACGCCCCCGTGCTAAAGCCAGGCGCCCCCCAAGGAGCCCTGAGCACTCGGCCCCCCTCAGCCCTCCCCACCCGCGTCTCTGAGTCTGGCTCCAGGGTGGAACATTCGCCCCGAAGTGACAGCTTCCAGCGCCGGGGGCCCCGTGGGCTGAGTGAGGGGAGGCAAACAGGCTCTGCAGGGCTGCATGGGACCGTGCATTGCCCCACCCACCGCAGGGAGAAAGGGGATGCCCTGGGGCATGAACTGCAGGGACTTCCCAGCTCCCACCTCTGGGATTCAAGCAGGGACTGCTCCCCTCCCAGAGAACCCAGGCATCCTGGCTCCCAGCCCCCGCGCTAATCTTTAGACCCTATTCCCTCCCAGAGCCGGGGATAGAACCCAGGAGTCCTGGCTGCCCCCTCCCTCTGTTCTAACCTGTAGACCCCACTCCCCTCCCAAAGCCGGGGAGAGAACCCAGGCATCCTGGCTCCCAGCCCCCGCGCTAATCTTTAGACCCTACTCCCTCCCGGAGCTGGGGATAGAACCCAGGAGTCCTGGCTCCCAGCCCCCGCCCCGCACTAACCTCTAGACCCTATTCCCTCCCAGAGCCGGGGATAGAACCCAGGAGTCCTGGCTGCCCCCTCCCTCTGTTCTAACCTGTAGACCCCACTCCCCTCCCAAAGCCGGGGAGAGAACCCAGGAGTCCTGGTTCCCGGCCGCTGACCTGGCCTTGTCTCTCCGCAGTGCTGGGCCGGGTGCTGGAGGTGACGGACCTGCCCGAGGGCATCACGCGCACGGAGGCCGACAAGCTCTTCACCCAGCTCGCCATGGCCGGGGCCAAAATCCAGTGGCTGAAGGAGACTCAGGGGCGGCGCGGGGCCGGGGGCGGCGCAGGCGACAACCACGGGCCGGCGGAGAACGGCCGGCACCCGGACCTCGCTGCCTTATACACCGTGGTGGCCGTGTTCCCCAGCCCGCTGGCCGCCCAGAACGCCTCGCTGCGCCTCAACAACTCACTCAGCCGCTTCCGGCTGCGCGGGGCCAGGAAGAGCTACGACCTGCGGGTGCTGGAGCGGGCCAGCTCCCAGTAGGGCCCCCCCGGCGCCCCCCCGCCCGCGCTCGGCCTCTATTTATATGGACACAATGAAGAGACGAGAAATTGATCATTATTTTTTTTTTTTTTTGGAGTGGAAGAACATTTCCCCCCCTCCCCCCCGGTAACGCGCCCCCCACTGCCCCCCCCGGACACGTGTCTCGTTTCGTCCCGCGGCGGGCGCCGCGTTCAGTTGCACATGCAGGTGTTGGCTGGGTCTGGTCACTGTACAGTCTATTTAATCCGGGGGGGGGGGGGCGGGGGGGTTGGTTTTGTTTTTAAATATAAAAAAAATCGTCCGTCACTTTAAAGCTGCTTCCGGTTTCTGTGCCCAGCGCGAGGGGTTAACGCGAGACGCGGCCCCCGTGTCTCTGGGACCGCCCCCTCTTCTCCCCCCACGGTACCCCCCCAGGAACTTCCTGTCTTGACCCCTCCTGGGGTGGCACCAGTGGGGGAGGGGTGCTCACAGTGGGATGTGCCCCCCCCCCCCCTCAGCAGCAGGGCTAGGGAGCAGGCCTAGACCCCTAGTAGGGTAGGGCCGAGCTCCCCCACACACACAATTGGGACGGGCAATGAGGGTTCCTGAGGCAGGGGCCAGCCCCCCCCAGATCTTCGCTGCCCCCCTCCAGCCCGTTCCCAGGCAGCAGGGGGCAATCTGGTGGCCCCGGAGAGCATCAAAGGGAGGGAGGGCTCCCCACTGAGCCCCATAGCCGGGGCAGGCCGGGTCACATCCCTGCCCAAACTGGAGCCTCCAGGAACTGGCACCAACGGAGCAGAGCCCCTGCCGGCAGCATCGGCCTGGTGGCACTGAGCCGTGCCCCTCGGGGGGGGGGCCTGATCCCGGGCCCTGCATCCCAGCGGTGCAGGAACCTGGGCAAGCCTCGTGGCCCATGGGCTGCTGCTACCGGCCCGGCCCGGCGACGCTCACCATGGGAGAGGAGCGAGGCCCGGGTCCGGCGTCAGCCTGCAGCGCTCCAGCCTCCCGGGGGTCGGGCCAGCCCCCGCAGCCGAGAGGTAAGAGCCGACAAGTGGGGGATTCTCATACCAGCCTGGGCTGTGCCATCGGGGGCACCGTGAGCAGGAGGGGCCATGCGCACGGAGGGTCAAGGGGTGTCCCGGGCCAGCGTCTGTGCCCAGATCCCAGCAATGCGGGGCTGGAAGGGGCCCCGGGGAGGTCACCGAGCCCAGCCCTCAGTGCGGAGGCAGGGCCCAGTAACCCTGGAGCAGCCCGGCCAGGGGTTTGTCCAACCTGCCCCCAAAAAACTCCAACACTGGGGATGCCACAACCTCCCCGGGAGCCTCCCTGCCTGGGGCCTTCAGCCGATTGCGCCTGGTCCCCCCGGGTGGGCGGAGGAGTCGGGCGAAGGCCTGGCCATGGGGCCTGGAGCCTTCTGCAGAGGACGTGGAGTGTTCGCACAGCCCCCCACGTGGTTTGTTTCTGCAGGAAGGGACAGGGTGGGAGCCCTCCGGGGACAGGGCCTGTGATGGCAGCTCAAGGGGCAGAAGCTGGTGGGGGGCAGGAAACGGGGCCTTGAAAGGGGGGTGCAAACGGCCCCCTGAGAACTGCCCCCGCCAGGGCCTACCCAGCTGGCATCAGAGCAGCTCGGGGCATGCCCCGCGTGCACTGCATTATGGGTACTGTCTGCCGCCCAGGGGAACAGAACACAAGCTGGAGCAGTCCTGAGGTTGCTCTGACTTTGGGCCGGGCAGGGCCCCCCAACTAAAAGGACACAGAAGTGACCTTGCCCTGTCCCAGCCCGGTGACAGAGCCTCAGGCCCTGCATGGGGGGCTCACCCACCAATATCTTGCTCCTCCGCTGGGTCTCCCTGTTCCCCGGTGGCCGTGGCTTGGTGCATCCCGCGGGGACGCGGGAACCGAACACCTGCAGCCCAAGTGCCCGGCCCACCTGTGCCCGCGTCCATTGGTGCCCCAGACCCGCCAGGCAACCAGCCAGCGGCTCCCGCCGGCCAGGCCCGCTCGTGTGCAGGCTCCAATTTCTCGGCGTCAGCTTCCCGCATGGTGCTCAGCTGTTCGCTCCCCTCTCGCCCTGTCACTCCGTCCCCGGCGGCCGGCCGCAAGTGCCCCTTTGCAGCCAGGCCTGGGGATCGGCGCCGGCCAGACCGAGGCCGGGGCGCTGAGCTGCTCCTGGGGAGCATTTACCCAGCTGCGAGGGACCCCGAAACTCAGAGGTGAGTCTCTTTCCCCGCTCCCCCCACCCCAGCTCGCTGTGCACCCGTCTCAGACACCCCCTTCCCTTCCAGACTGGGGCAGGGGGGCCAGCCAGCAAAGCACCCCAAAGCATTCCCTGGCCCCTGCTATCGCGCGTTACAGCCGGGGCAGGTCACCGCAGCAAGTAACACCCACCCCTGGGACAGACACACATCCCTGCTGTAACACCCCACTGCGACACACACGCGCAACAGACACACACACACACACCCCACTGCGACACACACGCGCAACAGACACACACACACACACCCCACTGCGACACACACGCGCAACAGACACACACACACACACACCCCACTGCGACACACACGCGCAACAGACACACACACACCACTGCGACACACACGCGCAACAGACACACACACACACACCCCACTGCGACACACACGCGCAACAGACACACACACACACACCCCACTGCGACACACACGCGCAACAGACACACACACACCCCACTGCGACACACACGCGCAACAGACATACACATGTGACACACACGCCCTGTGACAGACACACCCCCCCCACGACAGACACACACCTGTGACACATACACACAGACACACGACACACACCCACAAACACACCTCCACGACAGACGCACACACCCCCTGCGAGAGAAAGACAGACACACACACACGACAGACACACGTCCCTGCTGTAACACACACGACACCCGCACCCATGACAGACACACACCATGCGACAGACACCGTGCAGACACACCCCTGCAAGCAGGGGGAGCCAGGGCTCGTATGATGCCGGGAACTCAAAATAGCGTCTGGGCCGGACGTGTGGGGAGCTGCGGGTGTGGCACCGCTGGGCACAGCAGAAAGGGAGCAAGCGGTAGGTCCTGCGGTCGGGCGGCCTGGGACGGTCTCCTCTCCTTGCCGTGACACCAGCTGGGGCTGTGTAAATCCCCGGGCAGGCCCTTCAGCTGGCACCGTGGGCAGGACCGTGGGCCTCCTCTGCCCATGGCTCCCCCGTGCTGGGCCACAGCGGGAGCTTGCTGTGGGGCAGAGACGGGCATCGAGCTGGCTCATCCCGTGGTGCCAGCAATTGGCTGCGGGTTAGCGGGTGTTGCCAGGGGAGCCCCGTGACGTCTCTGCTCCCCCTTGCAGCATGACGGAGAAGGAGGCTCTGGCGCCGCCAGCCTCGCCCGCGCCAGAGGGGAAGCCAGCGAGCAGGGTAAGTGCTACCAGAGGATTGGGCTTGGGGGGGCTGAAGAGAGGTTCCCCCCACCAGTGCTCCTTGCCCCTCCTAGGGGGGCTCCTTCCCAGGGCACATCCTGCCTCCAGTCCCCCTGCCCACCAGGCTGCCAGTCGGGGGGACAGGGGTCCCCGCGTCCCTGCAGTCCCGGGGATGTCATGAGTTGGGGGTGTTGGTGGGGACGTGCCATGATGCCAGCGTGCCCCCACCTCTCCATGCCCAGGTCTCTCTGGCCGGCACGCTCAGCCTGTTACACCAACGCCACGGGGCCCTGCCCACACTCCTGCACCCAGCGAGGGACTGGGGGCCAGGACTCCTGGGTTCTATCCTGGCTCTGCCACTGACTTCCTGGGGGACCCTGGGGCAAGCCACCGTTTCCCTCCCGTGCCTCAGTTTCCCCCAGGGAGGGGCGTTGGTGTCTCTGAGGTGCCCGGTGTCTCCCCGCCCCCCAGCTCCGGGCGCTGAAGCAGCTGTTTCTGCGGAGGCCCAAGGAGGAGCCACCAGCGGAGCCGCAGCCCAACGGGGAGCTGGTCAGCCCCACGGGGGGGCCCCTCTACTACTTCTACGAGGAGGAGGAGGAGGAAGAAGAGGAGCCCGAGCCGCCCCCCGAGCCCCAGAAGCCCGTCAACGACAAGCCCCACAAGTTCAAGGATCAGTACTTCAAAAAGCCCAAGTTCTGTGATGTCTGCGCCCGCATGATTGTCCGTGAGTCGGGGGGCCCGGGAGGGAGGGGGCAGGGGGTCTGGTTTGCACTGGGGGGAGGGGTTGGGCCGAGGGGGCAGGGGCCTGGGGGGGATAGGGGGGAGGGGGGCATGGCTGCGGCAGGGGCACTGAGGGGGGAGGGGGCACTAGGCGCAGGAGGGGGGCATGGCTGGGGAGAGGGGAGGGAGGGGTATTTAGGCCAGAGAGGCAGGGGGTAATGGGCCAAGGGGACACACCACGTTGGGGGGGGCCAGTGACCTATGCAGAGGCAGCACACTGGGACTCAGCTCCTCCCCCCACCCCTCCGTGGCACCGTGGCCAGTCCCCAGAGACAGTAACAGGGCCCCTGCGGCCCAGCTCAGTGGGGAACATGGGGGCCAAAGGGGCCCGACGGACGCCCCCTCCCCAAGGAGACATCCATTCCCAGGGGCTCTGTGAAGCCAGTCATGGGGGTGGGGGCAAACCTACTGCCCCCTGTGCCAGCCCTGATCCCTGCTGGGGGGTCCCCGGCCAACCCCCAGCCCCCACTCCCTGGGGGGCCGGGGTCTCTAGCCGAGCTGGTTCCGTGGCAGGGACGGTTAATCGACTCGTCTTTGCCTCCCCCGCACCCCCACAGTCAACAACAAATTCGGCCTGAGATGCAAGAACTGCAAAACCAGTATCCACCACCACTGCCAGTCCTACGTGGAGATGCAGCGCTGCTTCGGCAAGATCGTGAGTGCAGCACGGCCCCCTACCCTACCCAAGGCCAGCTCCCCACTGGCACCAGTGGGGAAACTGAGGCACGGGGAGGGGACGTGATTCACTGAGGTCCCACAGGTTTAGAGGGCAGAGCTGGGGTAGAACCCAGGAGTCCTGGCTCCCAGTATCCACTCCTCTTCCCCCCCCCCGACCCCTCCCCTTCAACAGCCAGGGATAGAACCCAGGAGTCCTGGCTCCCGGCCCCCTGCTCTAACCACTAGCCCTCCCCCCAGAGCTGGGCTAGAACACAGGCATCCTGGCTGTGCAGGCATCTGTCCTGCAGCTGTAACCCCCCCGTTCTCTCTCTCGCTCTCAGCCCCCCGGGTTCCGCCGGGCGTACAGCTCCCCCCTCTACAGCAACCAGCAATACGCCTGCGTCAAGGAGCTGCTCTGTAAGTACCAGACCCTCCCCTGTGGGGGGCCACAGACCCTCCCCCGCCCCATGAGTGGAACAGTCGCCCCCGCCCCCCCTGGGAACTCACCACCCCCTTGTGGTGTCTCTGACTCAGCGGCAGCCAATCGCAGCGACCCCGTGTTCGAGACCCTCCGGACGGGCGTCGTCATGGCCAACAAGGAGCGGAAGAAAGGGCAGGAGGATAAGAAGAATGTGAGCTGGAGGGAGGGTCCCTGGGGGGCATGCAGGCGGGGGAATGGGGTCCCCGGGGTGGGCGCTGGTGCGGGGAGGCAGTGCCCCAAAGCCGAGGCCTGTGGGGGGCTGCTGGTGCCGGGGGCGATGCCAGGCTGCCCTGACATGGGGACCAGAATCTCTCGGCTGCACCTGGCGACAGGGTCTCGGGGACCCGCCTGCAGGCAGGGAGGTGAGGATCTGTGCCCCAAATCTAATGGCAGCCACAGGCGTCGCTGCAGCCACACGCGGCGCGGGGTTCCCGGGCTCCCACTCAATCCCAGCGCCCTGTGCCCTGCTACCCACAATCCCCTGGGGCCCTGTCCAGCCCCCTGTTCCCCACAATCCCCTGGGGCCCTGCCCAGCCCCAGCGCCCCATTCCCTGCTACCCACAATCCCCTGGGGCCCTGCCCAGCCCCCTGTTCCCCACAATCCCCTGGGGCCCGACCCCAGCCCCCTGTTCTGTTACCCACATTCCTGCGGGGCCCGGCTCCCGCTCCCCTCTAATCTGCCTCCCCTTCTCTTTGCCAGCCCTTGGCCGCCATGATGGACGAGGAGCCGGAGCCTGGGAAGCACGAAGTGGGCAAACTCGAGGCAGGTGCGAGCCTGGGGGGCTGGCGGGGGCCGGCCCAGCTCTGTGCCCCATGGTGCCAGGCAGGGCGTCCAGTCCAGATGTTTTCCTGCCGCCCCCTCACCTGCCCTGGGGTCTCCGCAGTGGACTGGAGCTTGGGGGTGTTGTCCGGGCCCTGGGTGCTTGGGAGGGGGGCATCTGTTAACTTGGCACATCAAACTGTACCCCCCTTTCTCCTCTTCCTTCCTGTGCTCCCAGGCAACCCAGAAGGGGACAAGAAGGCAGAGAAAAGCACTCCCGACGACAAGGTACCCCCCCGTATTCCCCTGCACCTCACTGCCCTGCACCCTCTCCCCCTGGGGTTACAGCCCCCCGACAAGGTACCCCTTCCTTTATCCCCTGCACCCCACAGCCCTGCACCCTCTCAGCCTGGGGTTACAGCCCCCAACAAGGTACCCCCCACGTATTCCCCTGCACCTCACTGCCCTGCACACCCTCCCCCTAGGGTTACAGCACCCCGACAAGGTACCCCCTCCTGTACCCCTCTGCACCCCACAGCCCTGCACCCTCTCCCCCTGGGGTTACAGCCCCCCGACAAGGTACCCCCTCCTGTACCCCCCTGCATTCCACTGCCCTGCACCCCCTTCCCCTTTGGTCTCAGCTCCCCAACAAGGTACCCCCCTTGCACCTCACTGCCTCTGCACCCCTACTCCTGGGGTTACAGCCCCCTGACCAGGTACCCTCTTTCTGTACCTCCCTGCCCCCCACTGCCCTGCACCCCCTCCCCCTGGGGTCACAGCCCCCTGACCAGGTACCCTCTTTCTGTACCTCCCTGCCCCCCACTGCCCTGCACCCCCTCCCCCTGGGGTCACAGCCCCCTGACAAGGTTCCCCCTCCTGTACCCCACTCTCCACTGCACTCCACTGCCCCTGCACCTCTACTCCTGGGATCACAGCTCCCTGACAAGGTACCCCCCTTTGCACCTCACTGCCTCTGCAGCCTCTCCCCCTTTGGTCTCAGCTCCCCAACAAGGTACCCCCTGCACCCCACTGCCCCTGCACCCCTACTCCTGGGGTCACAGCCCTTTCACCAGGTACCTCCTTTCTGTACCCCTCTGCACCCTCTCCCCCTGGGGTCACAGCCCCCTGACAAGGTTATCCTCCTCCTGTACCCGGCTCTCCCAGCGTCCCTCACCGCCCCGGTCACAGCGCCCCTACTGACAAGTCCCCCCCCCATGGGCGGTGCTGGGCTGTAGCCGAGCTGTGGGCTGGGAGGAGGCCGTGGCGCACAACCGGGGCAGGGCCTGGCAGCCAAATGGTGCCCATGGTCCCTGCCCCTCATGGTGCGGCTCTGATTCCATCTCCCTGCCCCCCCAGAACAAGAAGCCCCAGCCCGGCTTCCTGCAGACTCATTACTTCGTGGCGCTTTATCGCTTCAAAGCCCTGGAGAAGGACGATCTGGATTTCCAGTGAGTTCGGGGGGCCGGGGGGCTGTGCGTGACGAGCGCTCCGGGCACTAGCCCCGAGGGATGAAATTGTCCTTGGAGGCATGTTGGGGTTTCTGTGAGCATCGGTTGGGGGGTCTGTCTCCGGCTCTGCCAGCTGGCATCCACGTTATGCAGTTCAGCTGCTCCCCGGGCACAGAACTTGGGGGCCTGGTTTCCAAACACCACTGACTTCAGAGAGACGAAGAAATGCCAGGGGTGGGGGCGTTCTGGGCCGTCAGCTCCTGAGCCGTTTGCACACGCTCAAGTCTCGTCCTCATGCCTGCCCGGGCCACGGCTAGAAACGCTCTCCCTTTACCAGACGAGAGCTCCCCTAATCACAGGACTCCGGGAGCTGGAGCTTTCCAAAGCGGCCATGGCCGCACTGCTTACAGCCGGGAGAACTGCAGCTGAGATCAGGACCACCGCGTGCTGCAGAGAGACCCTGCCTCCCGGTGAGATCAGAGCCCCCTGGTGCCGGGCGCTGCACAGACAGACCCTGCCCCGAGCTCTCACTCCAGACACACCAGGGAAGGGTGACTCCCCCAGGTGCATAGGCGGGGGGTTTGCTCGAGGTCACACAGGGTGTCGGGCCGAGTGGGGGACTGATTCTCTATCTCCAGGGGCCCAGCGCAGGCCCCAGGAGGCCACGGCGGAGCGAATGCAGCCGGGGCCGGGGAGAGGCTGCCCGGCCCAGCGGACTGCACCAGGGCTGTGGCGTTCTCGCCGGGGCTGGGTTGCAGGTGTCCGAGATCCCAGGGCCCCGCGGTGCCAGGGGCTGGACAGACAGAAGGACAGGTCCTGCCCTGCACCACTTAGTCCGAGTCCTTTCCCTTGCAGCCCGGGGGAGAAGATCACGGTGGTGGATGACTCCAACGAGGAGTGGTGGCGGGTAAGGAGGAGTCCCCCCAGTCGGCTGGGGCAGGGTCCAGGGTGTCGGCAGCAGTGGGGCACACGGTGGGGGCAGCGCCTGGGGGGCTAGAGCTTAAAGCCGGTGATCATCTTCAGCACTCATGAGGGTGAGAGGCTGCCTAGAGCTTCTCCCAGTCCTGACCCACAGCCCCCTGCTAGCCCAACCCTGGGCTCCCCCCACAGCTCTGCCGGTGCCCCTCACTCCCGACCTGCAGCCCCTGCTAGCCCAGCCCTGGGCTCCCCCCACAGCTCTGCCGGTGCCCCTCACTCCCGACCCACAGCCCCTGGTAGCCCAGCCCTGGGCTCCCCCCACAGCTCTGCCGGTGCCCCTCACTCCCGACCCACAGCCCCTGCTAGCCCAACCCTGGGGTCCCCACCCCCAGCTCTGCCGGTGCCCCTCACTCCCGACCCACAGCCCCTGCTAGCCCAACCCTGGGGTCCCCACCCCCAGCTCTGCCGGTGCCCCTCACTCCCGACCCGCAGCCCCTGCTAGCCCAACCCTGGGCTCCCCATCCCCAGCTCTGCCGGTCCCCCTCACTCCCGACCCACAGCCCCCTGCTAGCCCAACCCTGGGCTCCCGCCCCCCAGCTCTGCCGGTGCCCCTCACTCCCGACCCACAGCCCCTGGTAGCCCAGCCCTGGGCTCCCCCCACAGCTCTGCCGGTGCCCCTCACTCCCGACCTGCAGCCCCTGCTAGCCCAGCCCTGGGCTCCCGCCCCCCAGCTCTGCCGGTGCCCCTCACTCCCGACCCGCAGCCCCTGCTAGCCCAACCCTGGGCTCCCCATCCCCAGCTCTGCCGGTCCCCCTCACTCCCGACCCACAGCCCCCTGCTAGCCCAACCCTGGGCTCCCGCCCCCCAGCTCTGCCGGTGCCCCTCACTCCCGACCCACAGCCCCTGGTAGCCCAGCCCTGGGCTCCCCCCACAGCTCTGCCGGTGCCCCTCACTCCCGACCTGCAGCCCCTGCTAGCCCAGCCCTGGGCTCCCGCCCCCCAGCTCTGCCGGTGCCCCTCACTCCCGACCCACAGCCCCTGCTAGCCCAACCCTGGGGTCCCCACCCCCAGCTCTGCCGGTGCCCCTCACTCCCGACCCACAGCCCCTGCTAGCCCAACCCTGGGGTCCCCACCCCCAGCTCTGCCGGTGCCCCTCACTCCCGACCCGCAGCCCCTGCTAGCCCAACCCTGGGCTCCCCATCCCCAGCTCTGCCGGTCCCCCTCACTCCCGACCCACAGCCCCCTGCTAGCCCAACCCTGGGCTCCCGCCCCCCAGCTCTGCCGGTGCCCCTCACTCCCGACCCACAGCCCCTGGTAGCCCAGCCCTGGGCTCCCCCCACAGCTCTGCCGGTGCCCCTCACTCCCGACCTGCAGCCCCTGCTAGCCCAGCCCTGGGCTCCCGCCCCCCAGCTCTGCCGGTGCCCCTCACTCCCGACCCGCAGCCCCTGCTAGCCCAACCCTGGGCTCCCCAACCCCAGCTCTGCCGGTGCCCCTCACTCCCGACCCGCAGCCCCTACTAGCCCAGCCCTGGGCTCCCCTATGCAAACAGCTTTGTCAATGTCCACACCCCTCAGTCCCGACCCACAGCTTCACTGTTTCAGCCCAGGCATGTTGCGGGAGGGGTGGTGTCCTTGCAGGCCGGGCTGCTCCCAGTGACCACCCCACTCCCCCGTGTAACTCCTTGCAGGGGAAGATTGGCGAGAAAATTGGCTACTTCCCCCCAAACTTCATCATCCGGGTGCGGGCGGGCGAGCGGGTGCACAAGGTCACCAGGTCCTTTGTGGGCAACAAGGAGATCGGGCAGATCACGCTGAAGAAGGATCAGGTGAGCACAGAGCCAGTTCCCCACAGGGGGCGTCACCCCCCTCCAGTCACTCTGCCCCCAGTCACCCCCCCACACTCCCCAGTCCTGCTGCTGCACACTGAGAAACGCTCCATGCACATCTGGCACCAGCAGCTCAGGGCATGGGAGCCCGGCCCTGCACCCCCACCCTGCACGAGGCCCGATCCTGCACCCCTGATCCATCCCTCCCCACTTCGATTCCCCAGTGGTCCCCACTGCCTCTCTGCCCCCATTCCTCCCGCCTCTGCACGGGTGCCCAGCCCTACGTCTCTGCCCCCATGCTCCCTCCGTCTCTCCCGCTCAGCACTGCATCTCAGACCCCAGCCCCACCACTGCCGCACGGGCAGCCGGCTCTGTGTCTGGTTCCCAGCGGTGTCTAACCGGCCCCCACTCCGGGGCACCCTCCTTCCTTCCCCCCAGATCGTGGTGCAGAAGGGGGAGGAAGTGAACGGCTACGTCAAGGTCTACACCGGCCGCAAGGTGGGGCTCTTCCCCGTCGACTTCCTGGAGGAGATTTGAGCCCGGGCCGGCGCCGGCAGTGGTCTTTAGCCAAGGGGCGAGCAGGCCGGGCCTGGAGCCGCACCTCGGGCCCGAACACGGCCACCGGGGGCAGCTGCAGACGGAGCCCCTCTCCACGTCGCTGCAGGGAGCGGATCCTCAGCGGGGACATTGGTGCTGGGATGCCAACTCGGCCGTGACCTGTGTGCCGCCTTGGCCCAGGACAGCGAGGGGCTGGCCGTGACCCGTGTGCCGCCGTGGCCCGGGACGCGTCGCAGGCTGGGGCAAGCAGCGGATCCCTTGTTCACTCTCTCTGGAGGATGGAAGTGGGGTGGCGGGGCCGAGGGGGGCAGACGCCCCGTTGCTGCCTTTGGACACCTCCCGTCCTGCCAGGCTCACCGATGGGCAGAGGCAGGGTGGGTGTGTGTTTGTACTTAGGGCTGGGGTACCTTGAGGTTTCTCCCTTCCCCGAGGTGTGTGTGTGTGTGTGTGGGGGGGGGGGGTTACCCCGGCTGTTGCTGGGTGTTTGCGATCTTGCTACGTCTTGTCAATATACCCGTGTTTCCCCTCCCGGTTTGTTCTCCCTGGTGACCTGCGGCGTAGGGGTGTCGGGGCTGCTGGCCAGGGGCTTGGTTTGAGGGGTGGGGGCGATGCAGGGGAAGTGGCCTGGTGGCTCAGAGGTTTGCATGGGGCACCGCCTGCGGGCACAGGGGTTGGAATGATGTGTGCGTGGGGGGGGAGGAGAGTTTGTTGGCTCCTGCCCCCTGGCATCCGCTGGCACCCGCAAGGCCTGGTGGGCACTGCTGCTGTGTAGCCAGCAGGGGGCACTCCCGGCACAGCAATTGGCATTTCTCCATGGCGCTCGGCTGGGCTCCCCCATTCGAACAGTCAGATGACGTCAATCAAACTCCCGCAGCCTGGCCGCTGGGTGTCCCGTTGTGGCCCAGGGAGGGAGGACTGGGCATCGGGCCGGGGAGGCGGCTGGCTCGGATCTAGCCTCTTCCCGTCCCTGGCTGCTCAGGGTGACCTGAGTTTGCTGGGTCTCAGCTGGGGCCGGTGTGTGGGGTGAACCAGCCCGGGGAGACCCCGGGCCCTTGATCCGCGGCGAAACCGTCTCCTCTCGTTTTAACCCTTGTCGCCAAGTTCCCGAGCGAGCGTCTCTTGCTGCCAGCGATCGGGGACCCCAGTGGGGTGGCTCATGCCCGTAGCCCCGCCCGGGTGCATCCAGCCAAGGGGGCTGCCGTGGGGTTTGTGCACGTTTTAGCGCCGTTCCCACGGCCCGGGGAGATTTCCCGCCGTCTCTCGAGCCTGCTTTCCCGGCCCGCGGCCCCAGCGTCGGCCACCTGCAGGCCAGGCAGCTCCCGTGACAGCAGCCGCCCTGTGCAGCTCACAGCCGAGCCCCGGCTGGGCCTTGTCTCCACTAGGGAATTGTGAGCACGTGGGGCTTTTGCACGTGAGCTGGGCGCTGTTAACCTGCCGGGAGATCCAGGTACTGAAGCTGGGATTGTAACTCCTGGGTAGCTGAGAGAGGCAGGAGAATGAGGCAGAGCTCGCTGGCAGTTCTGGCTCCGCCACAACCATCCCATGCAACCCTGGGCAAGTCACTTAGTCTCTTGTGCCTCGTCCCATGTCTGGCAGGGGCTGAGAGGATAAATGCAGCAGAGAGTATAAGGGGCTCACACACTATGGTGACAGGGCTCGGGCTTGATCCTTTATTTGGGCTGGGGGGGCACCCTGACACCCCAGAGCCAATGGTTCAAATCCCAGCTAGAGCAAGTCAGTTCACTGAAACCATCTGCCACAGTGGGGTCCTGCCTGGAGTCAGGGGCGATGGGATTCCTTCCCTGGTTGCGCTTGTTGCTGTGTGCCAGGTGGGCGCACGCTCCGCCCCAGCGACAGCCGCATTGAAAGGTGGAGTGACTCGGGAAATGGAAACAACCTGCCCAGCGACCCAGGTTGTGGCAGGTGGCTTTGGAGCTGGGGGTACCCAGCAAGGGCAAAGAGCAGAGATCCTTCCCTCGGGCACCGGGTCTATTTACAGCAGAAAGAATCCCGGAGGGGCGGATCCAGGTGCCCGGCGTCCTGGCCAGAGTCCACAGCAACCCCGCCGAGGGGGGGCCTGAAACCCCACTGCCGGGCTGCCTGCAGCCGAGCCCAGAACTGGAGCCCAGCCCGGAGGGCGCCATGTATGGGGGCCAGGGGACAGGTGCGGCCGCCCCAGGCCTCCGCTCTCCCGCCCTTGAGTTTGTTTGTTGGTCACTGGAAAATTCAGGGCTTGGCTGGGAGGAGGAAGCGGGGGGACCAGCAAACAGGTGCTTCCCTGCAGGGCGTCTGGTCCGGTGCCGAGCTCAGGGCCAGTGCGGGGCCAAGGAGCAGAGCCCAGCAGCCAGCCCGGCCCAGAGGGGAAGGGCCCAGCCCCCTGCATTGGGGGCAGGGGGGTATCTTCAGAGCCAGCTCCTGGGGCTCGTTGATGGCCTCCCCCCCTCCCCGGGAGGCCGTGGGGCAATGCAGGGGGCTGAGGGACGTGTCCCCTCTAAGATCCCAGCCTGCTGGCCCTGAGCTAACATGGGGTTGCCCCCAGAGCCTGGGCTTCAGAAACTGGGGGGTCGATCTCCCTTCTGGCCACTAGGTGGCACCTGGGCCCTGCCCGTTGCTTTTCCCCATCTGGAACTTGGCAAGTCCAGGTTCGGGGCTGAGTCAGGGTGGGAGGGGGGTGGTTGTGGGGGGAGGGCAGCGTTGGGGGCAGGTTCATGGCTCCAAGGGGTGGAGCCTACAGAGAGGGATCCCTGCCTCCCACGATGAGGGATGTCCAACTAATCCCCGGGGAGATGCCCCCCCCTTCCCCCGCCACTTCCTGTCCCAAACTGCGCTGGGGCTGGGTCAAGAGCAGCAGCTCGGCCAATCCCCTGCCTCGGGCCAAGGGAGAAACGGCGTCAGTCAGCCGCCTTCCCGACCACCTGCCGCAGGGAACAACCCCCGCACGCGGCGTGCTCCCTGTGATGGGACCCTGATTTGGAGGCTGCCCGGGGGGCCCTGCTGACAGCAGCTGTCTGCTCGGGGGCCCTCACCCGAGTACTGCCCAACGGGAGGGTGCTGCTTGACTGTTGGGGGCTGGGCTGAGGACCCCCCAGAAATTCTCCCTGGCCCCAAGCCAGCCAGCCCTGCCGGGGTCTCGTTTGCAGGGTGGGACTGGGTTTTTTCCCCCTCCTCCCCAAACCGTTATGCGCCCGCGCGCCGCGCCTCTGTCACGGCTTTAATCTCGCTGCCACCGGGAAGCTAATTCAATTATCCGGCTTTGTTCTGCCGCCTTGTAATCCCGGAGCCGGCAACTCGCAGCAGCAGCGCGCAGGCCCCACGGGCGACGCTGGTTTGTTTCCTCGCCTGGCCCAGGCCCACATGGAGAGACCCCCCCCGCAGCCTCTCCCCTCCCAGGGCGGGCAGCCCCATGGACCGCCTGCTAAGCCCTGGCTTTGCCAACTAGCCTGGGACCCCCTGGCACTCGCTGCCTCGGGGAAATGACAGCAGCTTTGCCCTGTCCCTGTTGTGCGGCGCTAGGGGCGTTTGCAGCAAGGTGGCGGTGGGGTTGCCTGCCTGCAGGAGCAGGTCTGGGGTTAGAGCGGGGGGAATCAGGACTCCTGGGTTCCATGCCTGAGCTGGGGAGAGCAGGGTGAGGAGGGTCTGGGCGTGTAGGTACAGGTGTAACTTGTAGGTACAGAGAACAGGACCCCCTCAGTCAGGTTCATCTTGGGGGCAGGGAGGCCGGAGCCCCGTCTGGGCCCCCTCCATTTCCCCGGCCAGCTCCAAACTGAAACTCGCCAGCCCCTCCTCTGCCTTTGTCTCTTTCCCGGGCCAGGAGGCCACCTGATCCCTTTGTTCTCCGACACCTTCAGTTGGCCCCTTTGCAGGGGAGGGGCCCAGGCCACCAGATGCCAGGAAACAGGGTGTCGGCCATCTCTGTGCAGACACCATCACCCCTGCCCTCTCGGGCCCTGCAACAATCACACCCCCTTATTCCACCTCCTAGATGCTTACGAACGACATAGGGGAAACTGAGGCACCCACACAGTATTCAGAGAAAACATTAAGAACATTCCCACTTCATCACAGGGGGTTAGAGCCGGGGACTGGATCAGGACTCTTGGGTTTCATGTCTGGGCCTGGAAGAGAGTTGGTTTAGTGGTGGGAGCAGTGGAGCAGACTAGGAGCCAGGACTCCTGGGTTCTATCCCTGGCTGTGGGAGGGGACTACTAGGGTGTAGTGGTTAGAGCGGGGGGGGGGGGGCAGGACTCCTGGGTTCTATTCCCAGCTCTGGGAGGGGAGTGAGGTGTAGTGGTTAGAGCGGGGGCGGGGGGGCTGGGAGCCAGGACGCCTGGGTTCTATCGCTGGCTCTGCCACTGTGCTGCTGTCTGACCTTTGGCAGGTCCCCGCCCCTAGGGTATGGCCCGTTCTAGCTGTGAATCCCCCCATCAGTGATCTTCCGGGGCCTGAGGTCAGAATCCTACTCTTGGTGACATCACAACTCGTTGCTATGGGGACAGCGATGAGGTCACTGGGATGGGAAAGGCCAGGGGCTGAAGGCCTAGTTTGGAGGGGGCAGCACTGGCGCCCCCTGCTGGCACGCCAACCCCTCTGCACGGTGCTGCCGGGGGGAGGCTATGACCGCTCTAGACCCAGCCCCGCTCACCGTGCCCCGGTCAGGCTGCAAGCCAGAGGATCCCCAAGGCCTGGTCAGGGAGGTGGGGGGCAAAATACCCCCCCCGCCCTGTTCGCAGTGGCTGATGCCTGTGGGAGCCAGCCCTGAAACGTGCACGTGGCTTTATTTGAAGGCCCCGCATCCCGTTTCCAAACCGCCCCCCCTCGCTGGAGTTTTATTGTCCCTTAACAAAGGGTTCCTCGCCCCCACCCCCCCCCGACGGCTTGCTGGAGCTCGTTAGCGCTGGGTGGCGCTGAACCCGCCGCTGCCCGTCTCCCTCTCCCTTCTCCTGGCGCTCCTCCTTCCCGCGCTCGCCTCTCTAATGAAAAGAAAAGCCCAACATCAGACAGCCTGAAGTGTCCATAAAGCATCTTTAAGTCCAAGTAATTAAGGCTATTTCACAGCCTGCGAGCGCCGCACCGGAGGGACCCCGAGCCGGCTTCTGCCTTTGCATTTTAAACCATCTGGACGAAACGGCTCCAGAGCCGGGTGCCAATTAACCCGCGTCGCTCTGGGGGGGCGAAGAGGAGGAGAGATGGGTGGGTGGGGTAGCGGGAGGGGATGCAGCGGTGCCTGCCCGGGCCTACGGAGAGAACTGGAGTGGGAAGGGCTGGCTAGCCTGGTTCCCCACCCCGTGCCCATAGGGCAGCTGCTGCCCGTCTCCATTTGCTCTATCCCAGCCCTGGCTGCAGTGAGCCCAGAGTACGGGGAGCCCCAGGTCCTAAGGGGGTTAGAACGTGGCCTGCAGGCGCTGGCAGGTGCTGGTGTCGCTTGGAGCCAGCGCAGTGTCCTTCCGAATTCCCCTGAATGCGCTGCCCAAAGTCACCATCCCTGCGACGTGGGGGACGAGTGGCTCTGGCCGGGGAAGGGTTAACAGGGACCGATCTGCTCCCAGGGTGAGAGTCGTTGGGTGAGGCTCCTGCCTGTGGCTGGCCTGGCTATCCCCCTCCCCACCCACACACACACCCACCCTCACACACTCGACCAGGGTGCCCACACCCATGGGTAGGGCCTCTCTGGGATGCTGGCACCACCAGCAGGGTGGGGGCGGGGGAGTTGGGAGGGTCTCAGGCCGGTTGCTTGACAGCAGGGAGTCGGCGCAGCTCGGAGGTTCTGGGTTCTTGCAGGGCCATGGGGCCGGGGGGTCCCTGTTAATGGGTCTGGTGCTGTGTGCCCTGCCCTGTAGGAGGGAGAGCTCAGCCCTGGGCCTTTCGGGGGTCATTTGCAAGCTGAGCCCCCTCAAAGTCATTGCACCCTGAGTCCATGGGCCCAGGCTCTGTGACTCTGGGCTGCAGGTTTGGCACTGGGGTGTCGTCGTCCCACAATGAGCGCTGGTTTTCAGACCCGTCGGATCTGGGGTTTCAGATGAGCCCATAGGAGGCACTGAGCATTTTGGGAAATCTGCCTGCAAAGCATGTCACAGACTCACACATCGTGCCCACTCCTAGCCCCGTGCGGTCCGTGGGGGGTTCCCCTTTCAGTGCGACAGTCCTTCTCGGGTGTGCACTCTCTCTCGGGGTCAGGCCCCTCCACCTCCTAGAGCCGCACCTTTCTGAGCCTTAGTACGTCTGTATCTGCCGTGGGTCCCCTCAGGGAGTCCCCTCACGCTGGACTCCCGGGGCCTCTACTCCCAGAGGGAATAATGCCCCGTTCTCTAGCCCGGAGCGACTCTCGGCCAGCGTAACACAGGAGGGGTTATTGAGCATCTGAACACAACACAGGAAACTCTCAGGGCCTCAGGCCTGGCCTCCCTCAGCCCAGCACATCCCAGTCTCCCCAGCATCCGGGGGGCTCTGCCTGCTCCCCCTCTCCAGCCCTGAGCCCTCCTGCTTCCCAGCTGGGCATCTGCTATCACTGGCCCCAGGACCCGCCTCTGTCCATTGTCTTCTCTCCAGGTAAACAGGGTCACCGTGGCCTCCTCTCCCCTCTTCTGTCCCCTGTCCCCCTCTGGCTGGAACTAGCTGGTCAGGTCCCCGGGGTCCTCTCCCCGCAGCCCATTGTCCTCCCACTGGCCAGAACCGGCTGCAACTCCTGAGCTGGGCCTCCAGGTCGCCAGTCGCTGGGGTCTCCATTCTCCAGGCCATTGGCCGGGGTCCCAAGTTCCCTCTCGGGTCCTCTGCAACAACAAACTCCCTCTCCCCTCATCTCGTTAAACCAGTAACACCCAGGGAAACTGAGTCCCACCCCCTCTGCATGCAAACCATTGGAAAAACAAGACAATCCCCCACTGCGTCACAAAGCAATTTTGCAAATGTGGCGCTGACCAGTGGCAACGCGTCCCCTTTCCTGCTCAGCTGAACACCCCACCCCCGGTTAGACACGGGCCAGGGGCTTCCCATGACAGGGTCTCTGCCCTACAGAGCTTCCAGTTAGACACGGTGGGATTCAAACAGGGCTGAGCTCTTCTCCCCTAAGCCATCCACCCCCACCACAGGTTGGGTCTGATTTCCAGCAGCTCTATGGAAATCCTGGATGCTCCCCCCCGCACCTTCACTTTGATACAAGCCCGAGAGATTCTCGCTCCCCGGCTGGCTTCCTCTCCGCAGCGCTGGCTTCCTTTTAACTCCCCTTCGTCGTCGGGAATTGATCTCTGCGTTCTCTGCTTGATCAAAGGTTGACACTCGGGTTTGCGCTCGATGCTGCCCTGTCACCTCCTTCTTTTCATTGCTTAAATAATTCATCACAGACGCCGCGTGGCAACGCCAGCGGAGCCCAGCCGGCCCAGGGCCGCTCAGCCAGGATGGAGGCAGGGGCCAGAGACCGGCTGCATGGGGAGAAAGTGCCATATGCACCCAGCCATCAGTGACTTCTTCTCTGGGGCGGCCTGGACCAGGGACCTGTTTGTGTCCCTTTCTTTTTTCAATTTCTCTTTTCTCCCTCTCTTTCCCCTTGGTTAATTAGGGTGGATTTGTGTTAATTCTCATTTACTCCTGGCTTTTCTACAGGAGTGCGTAGACAGGCAGGCGGACTTTTTTGGGCTTTTGTCCATCCATCCCCATACATAGCCCTCTGTCCATCTATCCATTTACCCCCATCCATACCCATCTCTCTGCCATCCCATCTGTCCATCCATCCACGTACCCCCATCCCTGTCTATATCTACCCCTTCTAATCTTTCTGTCTCACATTGGTTTGGAGGCCTGGCCCTAAGAAAGCCCTCAGATGCCTGCCCCCTACCCTAAGCCTCTTTTTATCCTGGCTATGATCTCTATCCCAGCTGCACCTAGTGCCCCTGTGACAAAGTGGGGGGGGGTCTTGTTTTTTTCAATGGTTTGCATGCAGAGGGCATGGGACTCCGTTTCCCTGGGTGTTATTGGTTTAACAAGGTCGTGGGAGAGGGAGTTTGTTGTTACAGAGGGCCAGCAGACAGCCTGGAGAATGGACACCCCAGCGATGTGACCGGAAGGCCCAGCTCGGGAGTCATGGCCGGTTCTGGCCAGTGGGAGGACAATGGGCTGTGGAGAGAGGACCCCGGTGACCTGATCAGCCGGTTCCAGCCAGAGGGGGCCAGAAGACAAAGGACAGAGGTGGGGCTTCGGGGGCGGTGATATCAGATGCCCACCTGGATGCAGGCGAGACCTAGGGCATGGCTACCCTAGGAGGCTCCTGCTGACAAAGCGCTGTTTACCCCGGCCCTTTCCGTCAGTAAAACTTTTGTCGTTCGGGGTGTGGGTGTGTTTTTAACACCCCTGAATGACAAAGGTTTTGCCCACGAAGTGCCAGTGTAGACAAAGCCCTAGATGTGCTGGGCTGAGGGAGGCCAGGCCCGAGGGCCCCCCGGAGAGTTTCCTGTGCTGGCTTCACATGCTCAATAAACCCTCCTGTGTTACGTGGGCTGAGAGTCGCTCCGGGCTAGAGAACAGGGGGCATTATTCCCTCTGGGAGTGGAGGCCTGGGGGGTCCAGAGCGAGTGGACTCCCTGAGGGGGCCCACGGCAGAGACAGACGTGCTAAGGCTCAGAGAGGTGCGGCTCCAGGAGGTGGAGGGGCCTGACCCCGAGAGAGAGTGGATCCCCGAGAAGGGCTGTCGCACTGAAGGAGGATCCCCCCCTCAGACCGCACGGAGCTGAGAGGGAGCATGCGTCCTGGGACTCCGTGACAGCCCCGTTACGCTGGTCGCTGCCCATCCGTGTCTCTGGTGATACCCGGCAGAGAGGCAGGTCGATTTTTGCTGCAGATCGATCCCCCTGCCCTGCTCGGGGAGGGGAGTTAGACCCGGGGGCTTTGCCAGGGACCTTGGAGGCTGCGCTGCAGTTGGGGGAGCCCGGAACACCCAGCGCAGACCCTAGTCAACGCCCGTGTGTAACCCGCAGGCTGGGGTCAGCAGCAGTGGCAACAGGGTGGCATCGGGGGTTGGATTGCAGGGAGAGGGAACCCAGAAAAGCAGGGTGCCTGTTTTCTCCCAGACCCCATCCCTGGAGTTAGGTCCCACCTCCCCCCCTTTCCTCCCCCTGCAGTGGGCCGTCTGTCCCCATCCCTCCCTTCCCCAGCCCCTGTGGTGCCCCTCGCTATCCACCTGCGGCCCCCTGTGTTTAAAGGGGCCGTGTGCCCTGTTGCAGAGGGGTGCGGGGGGGGGGGGGTGGAGCAGATGAATGGAAGATGGAGCGAAGCTGCCTCAATCTCTGAAGCAATTTCAGGGCTGAGGCTGGACCTGCCGCCTCGCTCATTATCCGCCCAGCCGCCCGCCTTCTCGGGGGGCCCTGCCAAGCTGCTGACAGCTCCCGACGCCCCCCATCAGGTGCTGGGCCTGAGACCCTCACGCTGCGGGCTCAGGAGCTGGGGTTGGGGGGTGGGAGACCAGGCAGTGTGCCCCGTTCCCCTCACGCTGCCAGGGCCGTGGAGGGGGGCGACTGGTTCGGGGCCCTGGCGTTTGCCCTGCCCCTGGGGGGATGGCGACATCAGTGAAAGGAGGGGTCACCCCGAGATCTCTGCTCCCGCCCAGCAGCGCAGCCTGTCCAGCCCTGGGCCGCGAGGGCTTGGGCAAGGCAGATGGGGCTCTGGGGGTACCCCCCAGCCGCTAGAACCAACTCCAGCCTTCCCCCGCGTCGGCGGTCTGATCCGATCTGTCTGTGCTGATGAGGGGGTGCACCCTACCCTGGGGATTTTCTCAGGGCACCCCGTGTTAGCGTCATGCTGGGAGCCAGCCCCGGGAACCCCCAAACACTGGGCAATACCAGAGGGGGAGACTGAGCCTGGAGCCTGTGACACCACCTCCAACACACACCCACTGGGTCGCCATGGCAATGCCAGAAAGGGTGACTAGGCCCAAAGCCTGCGAACCCCCAAACGCTGGGTAGCCATGGCAACGCCAGAGGGGACGACTAGGCCCGAAGCCTGTGACCCTTTGGGAGGGTGTGAAGCTGGGAGGCCATAATGCACAACTTAGTGGGGGGGGGGCCTGGTCAACCCACCCCGTAGAGGGAGCCCCGCATCCCCATTGCTCTTAATTCTCCTGCTGCTTCTTGGGGGTCGGTTCCAGTTGTGGGGGGCGCCAGGGGCAACTGGGAACCCGTGGCCGCTGGAGCTAGTTCAGGTGACCGAGGGGCACCGTGTGTCTCCCCCACCCCCTTTGCCTGGCGGGGGTCCCCCCTCACCTACCCGAGGGCCATGTTTAATTCGCTAGGAGGAGGGGAGCTCGGGGGGTTCTCTGCAGCTGCTCCCCAACTCTCGGCAGCCCCCTTTGAAGGCGTCTGGCTGCAGGGCAGGCCTGCACTGTCGCCTCCCGCTTTGATTCCCCACTGCCTTTGAATCCTCCTGGCCTGGCTAATTAGAGGCGAGAGACACTTTCAAGGGCTCCCTGCCAGGGGCTCAGGCTGCATAAATTATGCAGGGGGCCTGTCTCCCTTCGTTAGCACTAGCTCCTTCCCCAGCACCTGGGCCCGAGGCGGGCGAGGGCAGGGGGAGCGTGGCAGCCCCCGTGGCATGGGGCCCATGCCCCATGGGCTGTGACCGGCCCCAGAATCGCTCCCTGCCGTCGGGCATCTGGGGATCCTGCCCTGGGACTGCAGTGAGGGGCCCCCCACACTGCAGCATGGTGCCCCCCTGGCCCTGAGCCACCTGCCCCCCCCAGCTGCTCCCTGAGTCTCCCCAGCGCCCCCCTCACACCTGTGGTCTCCCCTCCCTGCTTTCTAGCCGGTGGGGTGTTTACCCTCTGCCCTGGCTTTGCGTGGGAGCAGCATCAGGAACCGGGATGGGTGGGCGTTTGCCAAGCCGCGGACACAGCGGTCCATAGAAATGGGGAGGGGCGGGGGCTTGAAGGGCGCTGGGCGCCACGGCAACGGATGCCACTGGTAACCAGGCGGCACTGCAGAGTAGGGCCCTGTGCGAGCCCCGCTGGAAACCACGGTAACCGTGTGGCATTGCCATTGGAAACCATAGCAATGCTGCTGGTAACTATGGTAACCGTAGGCCACTGCGTGGTACCTCTGGGTAGCCCTCGGGGCGTCTGTCCCAGCCCCAGGCCAATGGGCACAGCCCCCCCACACACACTTTGCTGAGCCCAGCACGGGCCCCCAGCTCCTCTGGGCTGCAGCTGCCGTGGGGCCAAAGCCCAGGGGCCGGCCGGGTTGGAATGCAGGGCCCAGCGGAGCCCCGATGGCAGGTGGATCCCGGAGGAGCGGCACTGCTGGGGCCTTGCGCCGGGCAGGAGCCCCCCAGCGCGGGTGCCCCGGCGGACTGTGACGGACAGGCGGATCTGCGGGGGGGGGGGGGACGGGGGGACATGCCCTTCACTCCCCGCTCTGGACAGGATTCGCCTCCTCCGCGGTGAGTGACGGGAGGGCTAAGCAGCCCTGACACCTGCCTGTCTTGCTTCCGCTCTGGCCCTGGCCCCCGGCCCGGGAGCCACGCAGGAGCTGGGGCTGGACGAGGTGGATTGGAAACAGACTCAAGGTCGAATGCCAGTTGTTTCCTGATGTGGGCTCCCTCCCCACACCCCCCAGCTCTGCCGGTGCCCCTCACTCCCGACCCGCAGCCCCTGCTAACCCAGCCCTGCCTCCCCACCCCAGCTCTGCCGGTGCCCCTCACTCCCGACCCGCAGCCCCTGCTAGCCCAGCCCTGGGCTCCCCCCGTCAGCCCTGCCGGTGCCCCTCACCCCCAACCCGCAGCCCCCTGCTAGCCCAGCCCTGCCTCCCCACCCCCAGCTCTGCCGGTGCCCCTCACTCCCAACCCGCAGCCCCCTGCTAGCCCAGCCCTGGGCTCCCCCCACAGCCCTGCCGGTGCCCCTCACCCCCAACCCGCAGCCCCCTGCTAGCCCAGCCCTGCCTCCCCACCCCCAGCCCTGCCGGTGCCCCTCACTCCCGACCCGCAGCCCCCTGCTAGCCCAGCCCTGCCTCCCCACCCCCAGCCCTGCCGGTGCCCCTCACCCCCAACCCGCAGCCCCCGCTAGCCCAGCCTTGGGCTCCCCACCCCCAGCCCTGCCGGTGCCCCTCACTTCCGCCCCACAGCCCCTGCTAGCCCAGCCCTGGGCTCCCCCCAGCTTTGCCGGTGCCCCTCACTTCCGACCCGCAGCCCCTGCTAGCCCAGCCTTGGGCTCCCCACCCCCAGCCCTGCCGGTGCCCCTCACTCCCGCCCCACAGCCCCTGCTAGCCCAGCCCTGGGCTCCCCACCCCCAGCTTTGCCGGTGCCCCTCACTCCCGACCCGCAGCCCCCTGCTAGCCCAGCCCTGGGCTCCCCACCCCCAGCTCTGCCAGTGCCCCTCACTCCCGCCCCACAGCCCCCTGCTAGCCCAGCCCTGCCCCCCGCCAGCTCTCTCCCCGACCCTCAGCTGTCCCTCCCCACCCCACTGCTTGGTGGTGTGTGGGGCACAGATGCTGCTCTCTGAGCTGGGGGGGGGGGGGAGCCGAGGTCATTGCTGTGTATGGAAGATGTGTGAAAAGCAGCGACTGTAGCATTTTCTCGCCCCTCAAACCTGCCTGCAACCCCCGCCCCCAGCCATCACCCCCCTGCCCCCCATGGGCCCAGCCTGCCTTGCCCCCTCCCACCCCCCGCGGTGTCATCATTTCATATGTAAATATGCAAATCAGCCCCCCCCCCCCCCCTCGCTGCAGCGGGAGCAGGTGGCTGGTGCCAGCCGGGCAGCTGCGTGGAAGGCGCCACCTGGCGAGTCGTGAGGGCGTCACACCGGGCAGGGCCCACTAGGTGGCGCTGGGTCAGTGCCCGCGCCCCCATCAGCGGGGGGGGGGGGGATGGGGGGAGGCACCCAGGCAGCCCCCCCACCCCAGCAGGGGGGTGTCGGTCAGAGGCAGCCGCCTGGAGGCTTCCAATCAGATGGGGGGGGGTCACCCGCCCCCCAAATCCGGGCCCCCCCCCTCGGAAACTGGGGAGCCCCAATCCAGCGACAGGATGGGGCCTTTGGAAGGAAGTTCAGGAACAGCCCCCCCCGGGCCCTGGATGAACAAACAGTGCAGCTACCTCTGGGGGGGAGCAGAGTCGGAGCTCAGTTTATCTGGGGCCCGTCTCCCCCCCCCTTCTGGAGTGTCGGGGGCGCTGTCTCCCCAAACCTCTCCAGGGCCGGGCGTCTGCGCCTGTCGCCCCCCAGCCCCGTCCCAGCGCGTCCCCTCCCCGCTTGCCCTCGGCTCCTGCCTCGCCCCGCCCCCCGCAGGCGGCTCACAAGGCTCCACACCCCGGGCCCCCCAAATTCCCTGCAATTCCGCAGGGCAATAAACCCTGACACAAGTAAACGGGGGGGGGATGCCCCCTCCCTACCCCCATTCCCTGGCAAGCGCCTGCGAACAGCTGCCCCGCCACAGCCCCAGGGAGGAAGGTCATCCCAGCCCCCCCATGACCTGGCTCCTGCCCCCCATCCCAACCCCCCATGACCTGGCTCCTGCCCCCCATCCCAGCCCCCCTTCACAGCCTGGCTCCTGTCCCGCATCCCAGCCCCCCCATGACCTGGCTCCTGCCCCCCATCCCAGCCCCCCTTCACAGCCTGGCTCCTGCCCCCCATCCGAGCCCCCCTTCACAGCCTGGCTCCTGCCCCCCATCCCAGCCCCCCCATGACCTAGCTCCTGCCCCCCATCCCAGCCCCCCTTCACAGCCTGGCTCCTGCCCCCCATCCCAGCCCCCCCGCCTCACAGCCTGGCTCCTGCCCCCCATCCCAGCCCCCCCATGACCTGGCTCCTGCCCCCCATCCCAACCCCCCATGACCTGGCTCCTGCCCCCCATCCCAGCCCCCCTTCACAGCCTGGCTCCTGCCCCCCATCCCAGCCCCCCCGCCTCACAGCCTGGCTCCTGCCCCCCATCCCAGCCCCCCCATGACCTGGCTCCTGCCCCCCATCCCAACCCCCCATGACCTGGCTCCTGCCCCCCATCCCAGCCCCCCCTCACAGCCTGGCTCCTGCCTCCCATTCCAGCCCCCCCATGACCTGGCTCCTGCCCCCCATCCCAGCCCCCCCTCACAGCCTGGCTCCTGCCCCCCATCCCAGCCCCCCCATGACCTGGCTCCTGCCCCCCATCCCAGCCCCCCTTCACAGCCTGGCTCCTGCCTCCCATCCCAGCCCCCCTTCACAGCCTGGCTCCTGCCCCCCATCCCAGCCCCCCCCATGACCTGGCTCTTGCCCCCCATCCCAGCCCCCCCATGACCTGGCTCCTGCCCCCCATCCCAGCCCCCCTTCACAGCCTGGCTCCTGCCTCTCCATCCCAGCCCCCCCATGACCTGGCTCTTGCCCCCCATCCCAGGCCCCCTTCACAGCCTGGCTCCTGCCCCCCATCCCAGCCCCCCCATGACCTGGCTCCTGCCCCCCATCCCAGCCCCCCCTCACAGCCTGGCTCCTGCCCCCCATCCCAGCCCCCCCTTCACAGCCTGGCTCCTGCCCCCCATTCCAGCCACCCCCCGCCCATGGCCCGGCTCCTACCCCCCTCCAGTCCCCGCTCCCCGCCCAATGCAGCGGGGGGGGGAGGCAGGGTGGCAGCCGCTGATGGGGGTGGGGCGGATTGACACCTGCGGGGCCCAGCCTGTTTGAGATGCAGCCGGCGCCGGCCCGGAGACTGTCCTTGTCGCTGCCAATTACGATCAGGGCGGGCAGCGCTGCCAGAGGCCGCCCACCCCCCCGCCGCCCGGCAGCTCCCCGGTGCCCCAGCGGATGAATATTCACGGCCCCGGCAACCCGGGCCGCGAGTCAGGGGAGACTGTCAATGTCCTCTGGGCGGGGGGGGGGACCCTCAAGGGTCACCCCTTCCCGGCTTGGCCAGGGCAGCCACATCACGAGTGAGGGGATCCGCAGATATGGGGAGCAGGGCTGGGCTAGCGGGGGCTGCGGGTCGGGAGTGAGGGGCACCGGCAGGGCTGTGGGGGGGAGCCCAGGACTGGGCAAGCGGGGGCTGCGGGTCGGGAGTGAGGGGCACCGGCAGAGCTGGGGGGGTCCAGGGTCGGGAGTGAGGGGCATTGAGGAGTCAGGGGGATCAATCGAATTACTGACGAGCTAATTGGAGCTTTGTTTGAGCCAGTGACCCCAGGAGCAGAGCCCCCCCCCTTTGATTTATTTGCCCCTTAAAGCATGGGTTGGGGCAGAGTTCGGGGTGACAATTTGGGGGTTCAGGAGGGCTTGGGGTGACTGGGGGAGGCCAGCAGGGCTTGGGTGCTGGTTCAGATGGGGTTGGGGTGTCAGATTGGAGGGGAAGCTGAGGTGGAGTTTGGGGTGACATTTCGAGGGGGTTGGGGCTCCAGTCCACAAGGGGTTTGGGGCTGGGTTCGGGGATCCGGGGGGACAGTTTGCAGGGGGGGAGGTTCACAGGGGTTCGGGGATCCGGGGGCACAGTTTGCAGGGGGGGGGTTCACAGGGGTTCGGGGATCCGGGGGGACAGTTTGCGGGGGGGGGGTTCACAGGGGTTCGGGGATCCGGGGGGACAGTTTGCAGGGGGAGGTTCACAGGGGTTCGGGGATCCGGGGCACAGTTTGCAGGGGGAGAGGTTCACAGGGGTTCGGGGATCCGGGGGGACAGTTTGCAGGGGGGGAGGTTCACAGGGGTTCGGGGATCCGGGGCACAGTTTGCAGGGGGGAGGTTCACAGGGGGTCGGGGATCCGGGGCACAGTTTGCAGGGGGGGAGGTTCACAGGGGTTCGGGGATCCGGGGCACAGTTTGCAGGGGGGGAGGTTCACAGGGGTTCGGGGATCCGGGGCACAGTTTGCAGGGGGAGGTTCACAGGGGGTCGGGGATCCGGGGCACAGTTTGCGGGGGGGGGGGGGGAGGTTCACAGGGGTTTGGGGGACTCTCAGATTCCAAGGCCGGAAGGCATCGCTGTGATCAGCCGCTCGGACCCCCTGGATCGCACAGGCCCTCGAGCGGATCCGTGGGGGACACGGGAACTCCCCTCCCCGGGGAAATCTGGCAGGGCTGAGTTTGGGGGCGCCAGGTCGCCCCGGTCGGGGTCTCCGCTGGCCGGCTCAGTCCGGGCCCGAGCCTGCCGCCGCGTTCCCACGGGAGCGCTGCCCGTGGGGCCAGGCCCCCCCCTAGTCCTTCCCGAGCTGGTCTCACGCCGGAGCCGCCGCCCCCCGCTAGTGCCTGGTGGAGCATTAGCCCCTGTTAGCGCTAATGGCGCTGGGCCGCGGCAGGCCGGCGCTCGCCCGGGGCGGACGTGCTCAGAGCCGGCGGGAGCTTGTTACCGTAGGGCTGGACCCACACGTGCCTGGGGGGCCAGGGGCGATGCGCGCCAGGCGCCATTAACCCCTCGCTCCCCGGCCCCCCGGTTCTGAGCACCCCGGGCCCTGCCCCCGCAGCCTGGCTGGGCGCGACATGCCCCCACTTCTCTCCGGCCTGCCCCCCAGGGAGTAACTCCCCTGCCAGCCCCTCCCCCAGGAGCGCCAGTCCATGGCCCCCTGCTGGGGGGCTCCCCCCAGGCATCAAGGACACCCACCAGGACAATGCCAGAGTCGCTCAGAACCCAGGAGTCCGGGCTCCCAGCCCCCTGCACTAACCTTACCTCCAACACAACCAGGGTTGGTCTGGGGGCGGGGAGAGGCGTGTTGCGGAGTGTGGGGGAGTCAGGGCCCTGCACCCCTCTTCCCGAGATTCACTGCGACTCTCAACCAGCCAGTAAAGCAGAAGGTTTATTTAAGGACAGGAACACAGTCTCAAGCAGAGTGTGTAGGTACGACCAGACCCCCTCAATTAGGTCCCTCTGGGAGGTTCAGGGAGCTTAGATCCCAGCTTGGGGTTCCCTGCGTTGCACCACCCAGCCCCAACCGAAACTAAACTCCAAGCCCCTCCCGCTGCTCCTCTCCTTTGTCCAGTCTCCCGGGCAGAAGGTGTTAATTCTCCCCACCCCCGTTCCTGGCTCAGGTTACAGCTCAGGTAGCTTCCTTCAAGGGAAGTCCCACATCCCCACTGCAACCCCCCTGCAACATTCCCAGGTCAAATCTGCCCTGCTCCCTGCTCCGTCACAAGGCGAGTCATGTCAAAGGCGGCCGGTTCCCAGGCCGCGCTGAGCGTCCTCCCCCCCTCCCCCATCCGGCCCCTTGGAGGGGGTCTGAAATCAGGGACCCCTGAAAGGGCGGCGCCCCGAACCGATATCCCCTTTGGCAGCGCGTGTCTCAGCCGCCGTCCCCCGCCCTGTGTTATAACCTGTACTACAGCAGCCCCGTGTGTGTGTGTGGGGGGGGGGTTATCATCTGCCCCCCCCGGAATAGACTGACCAGGAGGGAGCCTGGAACGGAGCCACCAGCTGCCCCGGGCTGGGCAGACATCAAACCCACCGCGCCCGGGCAACACATCTGGCGCCAGCTGCAGCCGCCTGGGGCCCCCCCCGCCCGTCACACCCTGCTCCCCCCCCCGCCCCACAGTGAGCGATGGGCGCCCGGAACCCACCGGCCCTCCCGCCAGCGAGGTGTGTAAACGGGGAGCTGGAGTCACAGGGCGGGTCCCCACGTCGGTGCGGTGATCGCGCCCTCCGGGAGGGGGGGCACTGCTCAGGTCTGGGGCGGATTAAGGCAGCCCCCCCCTTGTTATGGGCTGGGGAGAGGTAGGACTGGGCTGGTGCGGGGGGGCTGTGGGTCAGCAGAGCGGTCCCATGGGCAGGCCCTGCCCCCTAAGCCGGTCCCTAGGGGACCAGGGGGCACTGGAGCAGGGCGAGTGCCCCATTCCCCATCTCCGGGGCAGCCCCATCGCCCCGCCCCTTTACCCTCCTGTCCAGACGAGCTTCCTGGCCCAGGTGCGATGGGGCCAGGAACCAGTGCGAACCGGAGCCGAGCTGCCCAAGGCCCCCCCCAGCCCGTCATTATCCCCGGCCGGAGCGGCGCCCAGGCGGGCGGGGTGCGTGGCCCTGGCTCCAGGATGGGGCTAAGGAGGAGCCAGGTGGGGCGCAGTGGGGCACGGACCCCGGGGGAGCGCCCCCCAGCCTGCGTGCGCCTCGCTCGCTCGGGGTTGCCTGGAGTTTTGTTCTCAGTTCAACCCCAAGTGAAACGGAGGAGGGTCCCGGCGCGCATCAGCCCCTCGGCTCCCCCCGAGCGGCACCCCGACCTCGGCTCGGGCTGGGCTGGGTGGGCCGTGATAGGGGGCGCCCAGGGGTGGGCTAGCAGCGGGCTGCGGGGCGGGAGTGAGGGGCACCGATAAAGCTGGGGGGTTGGAGAACCTGAACCCCCTTTGCCAATTTCCCTCGATGGCCCCCAGTCTTGCCCCAGTCCCGGGGGCTCCCGGGGCGAAGCCCTGTGTAAATATCCCAGCGGCGGGAGGCGACCCCCAGGGCCCCCCCCCCGGGCTTTGGCAGTGGGGTGAAGGCAGGTTGGCGAAGTTGGGGAGCAGGGAGCCCCCTCCCCCTGTTCATTCGGGCGCCTTGTCTCTTTAACAGGAGCCTTTCGCCGGCCCGCGTCCCCCTGCCTCCGAAATAATCAGGAGATATAAATGCATCAGCCGGCATCAGCCCGGCGGAGTAACCCGATTGCAGCGCGGCGCGTCCTTGAAGGACGAGACGCGGCCTCGGAAACAGAGAGCGGCGAAAGATTTGAAGGAGAGGAAAGAATCCCCCCCCCATTCCCCCCTTATCCCCCCTGCAGTTCCCAGCGGGGGGGGGTTGAGTGATGGGGCTCAGGGCTCAGAAGCGGGGGGGGGGGGCAGGGACTGGGGGGGCTCGTCCTTTCACTCCCTCGGCTTCGGGCAACTTTCTCAGGAAATAAAACAACCCGACACCCACAGACACACACACCCCGCTGCGGGGCACTGGATGAATGTCGGGGGGGGGGGGGGAATTGGCCATGCTGGGGGGGGGCTGTACAACCTCCACTGGTGCCCCTCAATCCCGCCCCGCAGCGCCCTGCTTGGCTCGGAGGAGCCCCGTGCGGGGACGGGGGGGGGGGCTGAGGGGCAGCCCGGCCTGGGCTGTTGGCTCCGGGACCCCCCCCCCCCGACTCCGCTCCCCCAGTTCTCCTTTGTAAACAGGACTGAAAGCAGGTGCCCACTGACTCTGCCTCTGGGTTGGGGCGGGGGGGCTGAGACTCCACGTTTTCTCCCCCCTCCCACTAAAAATGATCCATCGTTAGCGGGAGAAATGGGGGAGGGGTCCTACAACCCTGAGGTGAGGGGGGTGCTGGGAGGGGCAGCTGATGTCTGGGTCTGGGGCTTTGGTGTTGTGAGGATCTGCTGGTGTGTGGGGCTGGGGTGGGGCGCAGGGTGGGCTGGTGTGCGGGGCTGGGGTTTTGGTGTGTCTGTGAGGATCTCTCTGAGGAGGGGGCTGGTGTGTTGGTCCGGGGGGGCTGGTGGGTCTGTCTGCGGGGGCTGGTATGTGAGTCTGGTGTGTGGGTCTGGAGGAGCTGGCGTCTATCTGGGGGGGGGGCTGGCGTGTGGGTCGGGGGGTTGGCCTGTGTCTGTCGGGGGGGGGCTGGTGGGTCTGCCTGGGGGGGCTGGCGTGTGGGTCGGGGGTGGCATGTGCCTGTCTGGGGGGGGGCTGCTCCTCCGCCCACAGGCTCCTGTTAACGCGGCCCAGGTGCCCGCGGCGCGCAGCGGTTCCCATCTGCCCGCAGCCCCCGGCTCCGGCGGGGAGTTGATGGGTCGCGCCCGGCCCCGACTCATCCTGCCGCTGATTCGCGCTGGTGTCGGCGACGAGACGCTCGGGGGCTTATTCCACAACCGGCTGCCGAGCGGGGACCCCCCGGCCTTCTCGCTCGGCGGGGGGGGTGTCTTTGGCGACCCTACTGGGGGCCCTTTGGCGACTGGGGCCGGGGCTGACACCGATCGAGGGGATGAATGGGAGACCGGCCAAGTCCCCCCCCATAAATCGCCCCCGAATGTGGGGGCCCCAAGGAGAACCCGCCCCTGGAGCTCTGGGGTTGGAGGGACGCCCCGCGCTCCGCTGGGCTCCTGCCTCATCTCTGGCCCTGAGCCCCCCAAGGGAGACACCTCCCCCGCCCTAGGGCCTGCAGGGACCGGAACCCGCCCCCCCCAACGCCTCTTGGCGCAGGTGGGGGCTCTCTCGGGGCCTGCGCCGGGGGATTGTACACGGCGCAGCTGCCCCGCGCCCCCCATTCGGAGCCAGGCCCGTTCACTAAACCCCCTTCACTCCGGCTGCCTGGGTCACCCGCCCTGCCCGTCCCGGAACCGGAGCAGGAAAGGCCAGAGGGTCGGCGCAGCGCCACCAGCCCGACCCGGAGGGACGCCGGTTTGTCTGAGCCGGAGCAAGAAAACTTGGGGCGCCTCGTGTCGTAACCAGGGGACGGCGCCCCCCAGGCGCTACCCCGGGGAGGGCGAGACCCACAGGCCAGGTGAGCTCAGCCGAGCAGCTCCCTGCCCTCCCCCGGCTCCGCCAGGCAGCTTTTAAATGGGAACCCATTAAAATTTTCCACCTCATTTGCTGCCTTTTACACGGTTAATTTTCCCGGGCCTGGATATTGATGTCTTCGCACCGCTCCAGAAGCCAATTCGCTGCAGCTGGAAGGGAAGCGCGGCTGGGGGGCTCCGGCTTTAATTGAACAAACGAAGAGAACAGCTTCATTAGAGTCAGCTGGAAAATCACAGGCCCAGCGATGGCTGCTACCCGAGGAGGGCGGCTCCGGGCGGGGAAACGGGCCGCTGGGGCTCCGGGAGCCGCTATCCGCAGGGCCGAGCAGATGTCTCTAATTATACGGAGGGGCTAATTGGATTGAGCAGCAGTTAATAGGGAATTAAGCACCGGCAGCGTCCCCGACAGGGGGGGTTACTGGGGTTGCCTCGGGGGAGCTCCAGGGGCCTCTCGGCCCCTGATCTCGAGCCGACCCACCTATTTCCACGCGGGACCGGGCGAGGGAAGGCGCTGAGATTTCACGGGTGACTCTTAAAGCGGCGGCACCGCCTGGAACGGTCCCCGGGCCTGTCTGCAACGTGTCTGGGCCTGTGAGCGGGGCAGAGCGGACGGGAGCAACCCCCTGGGTTAATTATTAGGTGTATTACGGTATCCCCCAGAGGTTTTGACCGAGATCGGGGCCCCTTCGGGCTGGGCGCTGCCCAGACCCCGTCCGAGATCAGGGCCCCACGGGGCGCTACCCAGACCCCAGCCGAGATCAGGGCCCCATCGTACCAGGCGCTGCCCAGACCCCAACCCAGATCAGGGCCCTGTTGCGCCGGACGCTGCCCAGATCCCGGCCAAGATCAGGGCCCCATCAGGCCGGGCGCTGCCCAGACACATAATGGGGGAGGATAGTCCTAATTCCAAAGACCTCACAATCTAAACAGACAAGCCAGATAAATGATGAGAGGGGGGAAACTGAGGTACGGCGCATGGCAGCGACTTTCCTCTGCTCCCAGCTCTTTTACTACGTGCACGTCACTTTCACCGCCCAGGCCGGTCAGGTCCCCTCTTGTTTTGTTTGGGTCTTTTCCCCCAGCAGCAGGGCGGGAAGCCCAGTGCGTCTAGCTCCCTCGGGCTGCGGCACTACAGGCCTGGGCCGGGCGCACCGGGCATTGCTCGGATTTCCGGCTCGGCCGGATCCCAGCAGGCAGATTTCCTCCGAGCCCTGGAGCGAGCAGGGGCGTGTGATCGGTGGAGGAGGGCGCGGGGTCCTGACCCCTGGGCAGCTCCGAGGTGGCAGGATTTTGCTCCCCTGGCCCGATGCAGCAGCTGCAGCGTTGGGCAGGGCCCTGGTGTCACCGGGGCGGCTGTGACCCACACGAAGGGGAGCGCCCTCCCTCCTGGCTCGAGGACGGGGCGCTGTTGCGGCCTGTGTGATCTTCACCGCATGCCACACGGTGCGGATGTGCCAAGCGGGTTATAAACCGGTGTAACGACCAGGAGCTGCTGGGCCAAGTCCCGCTCCGGTGCTGGCCAGGGAGGCCCCAGTCCCCCTACACACACACACACTCAACTACTGTTGTTCCAACTTTAAAAAAAAAAAACAACCAGCGTTAAAAATGTCAGCAGCGCGGAGGAGCCCTGACCCGCTAGATTAATCGCCCCGATTTCTCTTTGCATCTCAGCGAAAGGTCAGGAGCCTTTGCAGAGGATCTGGAATTAATTGGAAATCCCACGTCGGAGCCAGGCCCATACATCATGGCAGGGACAATTACCACCTGCACTTTGAGAAGGGGGTGGGCGGAGGGCTCCTGCCTGGCCCGCTCCAGGGAAAAGCTGGCACGTTTCAGGGGGCGCCCAGACCCTGGCAGCGACTCGCCTTCCCGGCTGTCTGCATGCACGGGCAAAGGGCCCCCCATCACCCACCAGTTCACACTGCCGTGCGCAGGGCCTCGTGCAAAGACACCATCCAGCCGCTGTGACCCCATAGCAGGGAAGTCGAGGGGTGAATGGCCCCCGGAACCCAAACTCCCTTTAGCTCCGGGGTCGGGCTGGCACACTGGGGATGGGGCTGACGCAGTGGGAGCCGGCCCTGGTGGTGCCCCCTCTGGGGTCGTGCACATCAGAGGCCGGTCAGTCCCCTGCGAGCGCTCGCTGTATCCCTGGCCCCTCTGCACCCCGCTGCCCGTCCCCTGCGATCCCCGCCCATCCCCTGGCCTTGCCTGGGGCCACGTTCACACCCAGGCCTGCGCCGGGCCTGTCTCCTTTTCAAAGCGCTGCCCCCGCTTTGCTCCGCACCGACCTCGCCGGGTCCCGGTGTGGGAGCAGGGAAATGCCTGGCGAGGGACTCGCCAGCGGAGAATCCAGGGCCGGGAGGCGCCCGTGGCTCCACCGGGGCTTTCTCACCCATTGCACCGCCAGGGGGAAGAAGGAGCTGCAGAAAAGCCGTTCAATTAATTTAAATCACCCCTTCCCCCCCAGAAATCAGCATAAATGCAATTTGCATATTCATGATATTTATCCAATAACTGTCCCCTCATCCCAGATTAAAGACCCCCCAGGGAGCCGTAGGGCTCCTTAACTGTGCTTGCTGGGGAGAGGGGCAGCGATATTTTGTGTTGGGGGGGTATTGGGTGGCTGGCATGGTGGGGGGGTTGTGTGTTTGTGGCCCTCCACCTCCTGCACTTCAGAATTGCATGAGCCAAAGGAGAAAAGGTTCTGGGCGAGAATCAGTCACATCCTCCCGGCTGGGCACACGGGGCTGGGAGTCCTCAGGGCCTGGTGTGGTTTGTGCCTGTCTGTGGGGCTATCAGACCCGCCTCCCCTCATGCCATTTCTCCCCCTTCCCTCCTCCGGTGAGTCCCGGGGCTCCAGGGCTGGTGATGGGGAGGCCAGGACCCTGCGTTCTGCTCTGCCCCGCCCCAGGGAGGTTCTGACCTCCCTGGGGTGTCCCCCCAGCTCCACCTGCTCTGACCTCCTGCCTGGGGCAAAGAGCTGTGCTAGATCCCCTGGCGGGGGCTGCAGATTCCCCAGAGGAAGCACCAAAAACAGGAAATGTCCCTCTTCCCGGGCCTGCTGGTGCCCCTCACTCCCGATCCGCAGCCCCCTGCTAGCCCGGCCCTGGGCTCCCCACCCCCAGCTCTGCCGGTGCTCCTCACTCCCGACCCACAGCCCCTGCTAGCCCAACCCTGGGCTCCCCCCAGCTCTGCCGGTGCCCCTCACTCCCGACCCACAGCCCCTGCTAGCCCAGCCCTGGGCTCCCCACTGCTCTGCCGGTGCCCCTCACTCCCGACCCGCAGCCCCCTGCTAGCCCGGCCCTGGGCTCCGCACCCCCAGCTCTGCCGGTGCCCCTCACTCCCGACCCACAGCCCCTGCTAGCCCAGCCCTGGGCTCCCCCCCCCAGCTCTGCCGGTGCCCCTCACTCCGACCCGCAGCCCCTGCTAGCCCAGCCCTGGGCTCCCCACCCCCAGCTCTGCCGGTGCCCCTCACTCCCGACCTGCAGCCCCCTGCTAGCCCAGCCCTGGGCTCCCCCCCCCCAGCTCTGCCAGTGCCCCTCACTCCCGACCCACAGCCCCCGCTAGCTTGGCCCTGGGCCCCCCTCACCCGGGAGCTCGGTCCCCAGTGCGTTGCCCCCTTGATCCCCCCAGGTCCTCGCCCTCAGTCCCAGCCTGGGAACGCACTGGGGGCTGCTGTTCCCCTAATCGGGTTGGGAGCCCGGCGGGGGAGCAGCGTTTAGACGCGCCGGGTGGTAATACAAATCTCAACACCCAGGCACTTAAATCTCCATCCATGAAAGGCCCCATTAGTCTAATCGCGTTCCGCCCCTGCCCTCGATCAGCTGAGAGAGCGCTTAGCTGCTCGCCCTGACAGATCAATAGCAGAAGGGTAATAAATATGCCCAGGCACTTGTGTCCAAATGTAATTTCCATTACAAGACCCGAGGAAGGCGACGATCCGGGCTCCGCCGGGGAAGGGGCCCCCGGACGCGGCTCCGATTCTCCAGCTGGGTCGTGCAGCCCGGACCGCTTTGGGGAGTGGGAGGGGGGTATTTTTTACTGTATTTTTTCTTCTTTATCTTCCCTTCGGCGTCTCTATTTGATGAAAGGCAGGGGGGGCTGGAGGCTGAGGTGGTAAAAAAAGCACACGGCTCTGCTGGGGCCCCTCACTCCAGACCCGCAGCCCCTGCTAACCCAGGTCTGGCCCTTCAGCTCTGCTGGTGCCCCTCACTCCCGACCCCCAGCCCCTGCTCCCCAGCCCTGGCCTGCCCCCCACAGCTCTGCTGGTGCCCCTCAATCCTGACCCACAGCCCCTGCTACCCAGTCCTACCCCCCCCAGCTCTGCCAGTGCCCCTCATTCCAGACCCGCAGCCCCCTGCTACCCAGCCCTGGCCTGCCCCCCTCCCCCAGGTCTGCTGGTGCCCCTCAATCCTGACCCACAGCCCCTGCTATCCCAGCCCGAGACTCCCCACACACAGCTCTGCCGATGCCCCTCGCTCCGTGATCATAGGGGACTTCAGTCTGAGTGACATGCTGGAGGTCTCAGGCTGCCAGCAGTAAAACGTCCTTGGAATGTCTATATATTATAGATGAGAATTTCCGAGCTCGGAAAGTGTTGCCTCCAACACAGGGGAATTCGAGGCTAGCCCTCGTCTTGACAGATGAAGAGGAACTGATCACAGAACCAAGAATTAATGGTAACTTAGGTACAAGTGATCATGACTTGATTCACATTTATTACAGGCCAACAAAATAAAGCCCAGACCAATGTTATATATATACTTGGCGGTTTAAAAGCACCAGTGTCACAAAGCAGTAAACAATTGGAAGCCAGATCAGCTGGGAGGCAGTAATTTAATTAGAAGAATGTGAATGAGAATTGGCAACACTTAACTAGATGCCTAAAAAACCTTAATCTGACAATTGAGGAAGAAGGCCATATTGGTAAAAAAGCAAATCTAGTTAAGAGGGGAGGGCAGCTATAACCATTTTAAAAAGCATATATAACACAGGAAGAAAGGGGAAGTTGGTAAGGAATATCAAAATCAGAAGCTGGGAATTGTAGAAAAGTGATAAGGGAAACAAAAGGACACAAGGTGACATCTATCAGAGGGGTAGCCGTGTTAGTCTGAATCTGTAAAAAGCAACAGCGGGTCCTGTGGCACCTTTAAGGCTAACAGAAGTATTGGGAGCATAAGCCATGAAAGCTTATGCTCCAATACTTCTGTTAGTCTTAAAGGTGCCACAGGACCCAAGGTGACATCTGAGTCCAGCAGGTTTAAGGACCATAATAAGGATTTTTTTAAAGTATATTAGGAACAAAAAGAATCGTGACAAGGGCACAGGTCCATTAGTAGACGGAAATGGTGACATTATCAATAATAATGCAGAAAAGACAGAGGAATTCAATTAACATTTCTGTTCTGTATCTGGAAAAAGAATCAGATGCTGTAGTCATATCCTATGGTCACACTCTTTCCATTCCACTAGTATCCAAGGAAGATGTTAAACAGCAGCTACTAAAGTCAAACATTTTAAAATCAGCCGGCGCAGAGAACCTGCACCCAAGAGTTTTAAAAGAGCTGGCTGAGACTGTTAAGGTTGGTTTTCAATAAGTCTTGGAACACGGGGTAAGTTCCAGAAGACTGGAGGAAAGCTAACATCGTGCCAGTATTTTAAAAGGGTAAATATCATGGCCCAGGTAATTATAGGCCTGTCAGTTTGAAATCAGTCCTGGGCAAGATAATGGAGCAGCTGATACGGGAGTCAATTAATAAAGAATTACAGAAGGATAATATAGTTAATGCCAATCACCATGGGCTTATGGAAAATAGATCCTATCACACTAACCTGAGCTTTTTTTAAGTTTGGTTGGTGTAATATAATCACGCATCTGACTTGGTACCTCATGACAGAAAGACATCAAATTAACAGGGCACACATTAAATGGATTAAAAACTGGCTAACTGATAGATCTCCAAATGTAATTGTAAACAGGGAACCATCATCGAATGGGTGTTTCTAGTGGGGTCCTGCCAAGACCTGCTCTTGGCCCTTCACGATTTATCATTGTTATGAGTGACTTGAGAGAAAACACAAAAATCCTCACTGATAAAGTTTGCAGATGACACAAAAATTGGGGTTCGGAAGGGCTGGTAAAATAATGAAGAAGACAGGTCAGTGGTACAGGTCAGTGGTAGATCGCTTAGTACGCTGGGTACAGGCAAACGACGGGCATTTTAACAGGGCTAAGTGTATCTGTAGAGGTGTAGGAACAAAGGATGCCCGCCATTGTGACGGGGTGTCCACCCCACCCCAGTTACATTAAGTTAATGAACCCCATAGGCTGCACCTCGGCGGGCGTCAGGGATTGAAAGGCTGATGGATGATGGAGCCCAGCTCAGAAGGAACTGACAGGGCTGCTGTAAAGCCAGGAAGCTGGCAACAGAAGGGGGCTGCAGGGGAAGTCGGTGGCAGTCGCTCCCTGGGAGAAGAAAGTTTCGGCTGGGAACCCCAGAGATCGGGGGAGTAGCAAGAGGGTCTGGGAACAAGCAGGCCACAGTTGCTAGACACAGGATCCCCTGCCAGCCACCAGCGGAGCGGCACTGTCCAGGCAGCGACGGGAAGGCTGCCAGTTTGGATGGGGAGACTTTGCGACCCTGGAAGAGGGGGACTCCAGTGAGCTGGCTGGTGGGCCAGGCCCTGAAGAAAGAGGCAGCCGGCCGCATGCATGAGCGGCAGCAGGGGCGTGGGACCTGGAAGGAGCTAATCCCCAGAGCAGCCAGGAGGAGGCGCCCCAGCGGTGGCGCGACCGTGGCTGGGATCTGGGTCAAGGGCGATGGCGACAAACCGGAGCGGAGCCAGAGAAGAGCCACGGGAATGACTGAAGGGTTCCGGGGAGACTCGATCCCGTCTGTCCGTATCCCCCGGGGAACAAACTCCTAATCCGGGTGTCGTGGAGTGTGGGGGACTCAGGGCCCTGCACCCCCGGCATCCTGCGATTCACCATGACTCTCAGCCAGCCAGTAAAGCAGAAGGTTTATTTAGACGACAGGAATACAGTCCAAGACAGGTCTTGCAGGCACAGACAACAGGATCCCTCTCAGTTAGGTCCATCTTGGGGTCCCTGGGCATCCCAGCCCCCTTGCAAGGTCAGAGCCCCTTCTGCCTCCCAGCCATTCCACCAGCCAGCTCTGAAACTCTCCCCAGCGACCCCTCCCACAGCCTTTGTTCAGTTTCCCGGGCAAAGATGTCACCTGGCCTTCAACCCCTTCCTGGGTTCTCATGTTACATGCTCAGGTATTCTCCATCGGTCAGTCTCCCATTCCCCAATGCAGACCATCCCAGCCAACACGCCCCTGCCTTCCCAGCCAACACGCCCCACTCAGCATTCAATGACCACAGTAAGAACAGTCCCAGTTCGTCACATCGGGCTCTGGTCTAACCCGGCCCCACGGCTGGACGTCAACTAGACAAATTCAGCGTGGGAATAAGGCGTAAAACCGTACCAGTGAGAGTAACTCATGGTAGGAACCATTTACCGGGGGTGGGGGCCGGGATGGAATCTCCTTCCCGGCCAGTTTATAAATCGAGATTTCCTGGTGCTGTGATTGGATGTTTTCCTCACAGCTTTGTTCTAGGATTTACTGGGGGCCCCCTGCTAGCCTGGCCCTGGGCTCCCCACCCCCAGCTCTGCCGGTGCCCCTCACTCCCGACCCGCTGCCCCCTGCTAGCCCAGCCGGGGGTAAGAGACCGAACCTGCCCCAGGCAAGGCCCTGGCTGCTCGAGGGAGGTGGGGGGAACCGCAGTGAGTCCGGCTCTGACAGCCCCTGTCAGCAATAATGACCAGCTGGGAGCCCAGGCCCCAGGGCAGCTCGTTAGGTGATTTAATGAGGGAGGCAGGTGCTGCCTCTGGCTGTTTGCTCGCCAGCCCCGCTGCATTACCGGCTATGGGGGTCGCGCAGAGTGTCCCCCGGCTCTCCCCAGCCATCGCCCTCCATCGTCCCATCACAGCACCCCCCCGGCTCTCCCCAGCCATCACCCTCCATCACCCCATCACAGCACCCCCCCCGGCTTTCCCCAGCCATCGCCCTCCATCGCCCCATCACAGCGCCCCCCCGGCTCTCCCCACCATCGCCCTCCATCGTCCCATCACAGCACCCCCCCGGCTCTCCCCAGCCATCGCCCTCCATCGTCCCATCACAGCGCCCCCCCGGCTCTCCCCAGCCATCGCCCTCCATCGTCCCATCACAGCGCCCCCCCGGCTCTCCCCAGCCATCGCCCTCCATCGTCCCATCACAGCGCCCCCCCGGCTCTCCCCAGCCATCGCCCTCCATCGTCCCATCACAGCGCCCCCCGGCTCTCCCCAGCCATCGCCCTCCATCGTGCCATCACAGCGCCCCCCCGGCTCTCTCCAGCCATCGCCCTCCATCGTCCCATCACAGCGTCCCCCCCGGCTTTCCCTAGCCATCGCCCTCCATCGCCCCATCACAGCACCCCCCCGGCTTTCCCTAGCCATCGCCCTCCATCGCCCCATCACAGCGCCCCCCCGGCTCCCCCTACACCCATCGCCCTCCATCTCCTCGCTCACCTGCCCCATCACAGCACCCCCCCGGCTCTCTCCAGCCATCACCCTCCATCGCCCCATCACAGCGCCCCCCCGGCTCCCCCCACACCCATCGCCCTCCATCTCCCCATCACAGCGCCCCCCCGGCTCCCCCTACACCCATCGCCCTCCATCTCCCCGCTCACCTGCCCCATCACAGCACCCCCCTGGCTCTCCCCAGCCATCGCCCTCCATCGCCCCATCACAGCGCCCCCCCAGCTCCCCCCACAACCATCGCCCTCCATCACCCCATCACAGCGCCCCCCCGGCTCTCTCCAGCCATCACCCTCCATCGCCCTGCTCACCTGCCCCATCACAGCGCCCCCCCGGCTCTCCCCAGCCATCGCCCTCCATCGTCCCGCTCACCTGCCCCATCGCAGGGCCCAGCCCCCACATTCAGGCTCTGCAGGAGTCACTGGATTTTGTAGCCCCCCCCCCCAACCCAGGTCTCTGCTCTGCCGGGGAGCAGCGCCCTGCAGACCCATCCCCACCCCGCTGGCCCCCGGGGGCCCCGTCTCCAAGGCTCCGGCCTGGGCTGGCCAGCGAAAGGGATGCTCCTAGTGGGGGTTGGGAATGGGGGGGTGAGGTGTTGGGGCTGCTGGCCCTCAGGGTTTCTATAAGACCCTCCCCCCGGTTCAGGACAGCCCCAATCCTGCATTGTTCCGGGGCCCGTGCACTGGGAGACCCCCCTCCTGCACATGGGGGGGGGGCGATGGGAGGGGGGACTGTAGCCCCTCCCTGGGGTGAAGGAATTTGCATGTGTTATCAGCTCCCTGAAGGGATTTTGCATAAGCTAGTGGGGGCGCCGGCCCTGTGCTGCCGAACCAGCTGATAAGCGACTCGCGGGAGATAAAACCCAGACAATTCGGGGAGAGATGCTGCCGGGTGTCCCCCACCCTCCAGGGCAGAGGTCTCCTCTGTGGCGCAGGGATGTGGGGAGGAAATTGGCTGAGGACCGGGGTGACCCCATCTCCCAGCTGGCTGGCATCAGAGCAGGAACGGCTCGGCCTACTCCCTAAATCTCAGGAACCCCAGAGCTGGGGACCCCGTTGTGCTGGGGGAGGAAAGGGCTGGGCAAGGAAAGATGCCCACGGAGGCAAAGGGACTTGGCCAAGTTCACCCAGCAGATCAGTGGCAGAGGCAGGAAAAGAACCCAGGAGTCCTGACCCCCCCTTTCTCCTGACCTCCGCTCTGACCACTAGACTTCCCTACCCGAGCTGGGTCAGAGAACCCAGGAGTCCTGACGCCTGTTCCAGGGCCTGTTTCGCTAAATCACGCTGTGTGGGGTTTACCAGAGGGTTGAGAAAACCCAAAGATCTCGCACCGATGCACCACAACTCCCCCATGCTAGAGGACAAGCCCCCCCCCACGCTAGCGGGGATACACACAACACCCCCTCTCGCCCATCCCCCTCCGAATCCTTCATCATCAGCTAATCAGGGCCGAAGCCGGGCGCTGGCGGGGTGGGGGCTGCAATCCGAAGGTAATTGTTTCTGTCCAGAGGGGACAATGCGCGAAAACAATCCGAGGCGGGCACCGGAGCCGGCGGGTTATTTTTGTTGTGATGCGGGGGGGCGGGGGGGGGTCCATGCATGAAGATGCGTCCCTGACTGCCTCAATAATGCGCATCTATTATTGCTCCGAACGCCCTGTCGGGTCCAATCATGTCACAGGGACCTTTTCGGTGGGTGGGGGGCGTTTTCTCCCAACGAGGCCGCAGTTGTGTGTGTGTGGGGGGGGGAGGGGCTGTGGGGCAGTGTTGGGGGGGGGGCTAGGAATGGAAAGAAACCGAGGCCCGAGGGATCTGCCGGGCTGCAGCGCGTGTGGAAATTGACAAGAGCAGGTTTTGCATAAGGCAGATGGCAGGGAAGGAAATGAACCCCCCCCCTCCGCACACACACATTCCCCCCCCCCCCCGCCTGGCTGCGAACCCTGGTGCCTCGGGACTCAGCTCCCATCTTGCACGGCAGGCCCAGCATGTGTGGGGAACCGGGTGCTGGGGGAAGGGGGGGCGGTGTGGCAGCTCTGGCAAAGATCAGTCTCTTTCTGGGGGGAACCGAGGTCAGGGATAAACCCCTGTGGGCGGCTGGGAGGCCAGGCTCCAGGGGTATAAGGGAGCTCATCGCTGGTGTCATTTTACAGAGGGGTAAACTGAGGCACGAGGGGGTGACGTTAGCATTCCTAGGAGGCTGTCGCTGGGAGAGTGGAGGAATAGAACCCAGGAGTCCTGGCTCCCAGCCCACCTGTGCTCTAACCACTAAACCCTTCCCGAGCTGGGGAGAGAACCCAGGCGTCCAGAGTTCAGATCTTCCACACACCCTGGTTTCTATGAAGATTTCAGTGGCCTGAGAAGCCCAGGGCTTAGCCAGGGGCTGCAGGTCAGGAGTGAGGGGCACCGGCAGAGCTGGGGGGAGCCCAGGGCTGGGGTAGCAGGGGCTGCAGGTCAGGAGTGAGGGGCACCAGCAGAACTGGGGGGAGCCCAGGGCTGGGCTAGCAGGGGCTGCGGGTCGGGAGTGAGGGGCACCGGCAGAGCTGGGTGGAGCCCAGGGCTGGGCTAGCAGGGGCTGTGGGTCGGGAGTGAGGGGCACCAGCAGGGCTTTGGTGAGCCCAGGGCTGGGCTAGCAGGGGGCTGCGGGTCAGGAGTGAGGGGCACCAGCAGAGCTGGGGGGAGCCCAGGGCTGGGCTAGCAGGGGCTGTGGGTCGGGAGTGAGGGGCACCGGCAGAGCTGGGGGTGGGGAGCCCAGGGCTGGGCTAGCAGGGGGCTGCGGGTCGGGAGTGAGGGGCACCGGCAGAGCTGCATTATGGGAAACTCGCCGGCATCTGCTCCGTCTCTCACTTGTGCAGACGCCGCGTTGACACCCTGGCGCGGTGAGGATTTGTCGGTGTTTTTAAAAGCGCCGTCGTCAGCGCAGGGGCTGCTTGCACCCGTCCCGGTGAGGTTGCGGGAGGGGGAGCCAGCGCCAGGTCCAGCCAGGGTCCCTGCAGGGCCGGCGTCTCTGGGGCTCCCTTCCCCAGGCAGGACACGCCGGGGTCCAGCCAGCGATTAGCACCAGCTCTGGGCCTGGAGGGACCCTGCAGCGAGCCCCATCCAGACGGGCGCGGCCGTGCCAGCCCCGTGGCGGGCAGAGAGCGGTGGGGGCAGCTCGGGTGGCCGTCACCGGGGGGAGCTGATCCTGGCTCTGCACAAGAGCACGGCTCTGCCAGGGTGTCCCAGCCGGGCTGCCCGGCACAGGGGGATGGGGCAGGGGCTGGGCTGGGGCCCAGGATACCCCAGTCAACACCTGCCTCTGTCGCGGCCTCCCTGGGGACCCGGGCGAGTCGCTGCGGGCGAATTCCTGAGGGTTCAGCCCCCACAGCCGCAGGTGGGTCGTCCCATGAGCCCGAGACCGCAGCCCTCAGCCCCCAGCCCCCAGCTCCGGGCACGCTCGGCCTCGGCTCCCCAAAAGGAGGGAGCATGTGGGGGGGACTGTCTGGGCATCACCTCGCACAACGGGGCCCCGATCTCGGCTGGGGGCTGGGCAGCGCTCATTCAAATCAAATCCGGCCATTTGTCGTCCTGGCTCTGCGGCCTGCCCTGCCTGGCGCTGGCCCAGCGTGTGGGTCCCTTGCGGGCTCCCAGCTGCCCTGCCCCCCCGATCTCTGAGATTTGGGCTGGGGTAAGAGATAGTGGGGCCACCCCGGGTTCTGGGAGCTCCCACAGCCCCGTCCCCACCACACCAAACTGTTGGGCGGATAAAATGTGTGACGCAGTGGGGGATTGTCTTGTTTTTCAATGGTTTGCATGCAGAGGGGGTGGGACTCAGTTTCCCTGGGTGTTACTGGTTTAACGAGGTGAGGGGAGAGGGAGTTTGTTGTTGCAGAGGACCGGAGAGGGAACTTGGGACCCCAGCCGATGGCCTGGAGAATGGAGACCCCAGTGACTGGTGACTTGGCTACCTGGAGGCCCAGCTCAGGAGTCACAGCCGGTTCTGGCCAGTGGGAGGACAATGGGCTGCGGGGAGAGGACCCCGGTGACCTGACCAGCCAGTTCCAGCCAGAGGGGCCAGAGAACAGAAGAGGGGAGAGGAGGCCCAGGCGACCCTGTTTCCCTGGAGAGAAGACAATGGACAGAGGCGGGGCCTGGGGCCGGTGATCTGAGAGGCCCAGCTGGGAGCAGGGGGGCTCGGGGCTGGAGAGGGGGAGCAGGCAGAGCCCACCTGGATGCAGGGAGACTGGGATGTGCTGGGCTGAGGGAGGCCAGGCCTGAGGCCCTGAGAGTTTCCTGTGCTGTGTTCAGACGCCCAATAAACCTCCTGTGTTACACTGGCCGAGAGTCACTCCGGTCTAGAGAACAGGGTGGCATCAACCCCTTCGGGGGTGGAGGCCCCAGGGGTCCAGAGCAAGTGGACTCCCTGAAGGGGCCCACGGCAGAGACAGCCGTGCTAAGGCTCCGAGAGGTGCGGATCCAGGAGGTGGAGGGGCCTGACCCCGGGAGAGAGTGCACCCCCAAGAAGGGCTGTCGCACTAAAGGGGGCACCCTCCACGGACCGCATGGGGACAGGAGTGGGCACGATCTGTGAGTCCGTGACACTGGGCACTCTAGCCCCAGAGCTAGAATGCAGGAGTCCTGCCTCCCAGCGCCCCCCTCTAACCACTAGTCCCCACTCCCCTCCCAGAACTAGGGATGGAACCCAGGAGTCCTGGCTCCCAGCCCCCCTGCTCTCACCCACCAAACCCAGGCGTCCGGGGAGGGCTGCGTTATGTCAGGCGAGCGTTGACCTCTGAGCTGCGCAGGCCCCAGCCGGCCGGGTCCCACACGAGGGACGATCCTGGCCCAGAAATTCCACCCACATCTGCCCTGGGAAGCCGGCTGGCGAGGGGCGACCCCGCGGGGAGCCCGCACGTGGGCCGCGCTCGAGCCGTAATCCCAGTGCGGGTCTGGCGCGGCTGTGGGTCTCTCGGGGCTGCCTGTGGGCGTTTGCGCTCGTCCTCCCGGGCGCTGTTCATCCAGCGCTGCCGGCCGGGGCCATCAAATATTCATTAGGGCTGAGTACGGGTAGGAGCCGGCCCCAGGCGGGCAGCGAATGCACCGTGGAGCTGGAGAAATAGGCTCCAGAAGAGACGGAATTTGTCATGGCCCCACATGCCATGCACCCCCTCTTCTCCGGGGCTGTGGGTCGGCAGTGAGGGGTGCTGGGGGGGTCAGGGCTGGGCTAGCAGGGGCTGCGGGTCGGGAGTGAGGGACACTGGCAGAACTTGGGGGGTCAGGGCTGGGCTAGCAGGGGCTGCGGGTCGGGACTGAGGGGCACCGGCAGAGCTGGGGGGAGCCCAGGGCTGGGCTACCAGGGGCTGCGGGTCGGGAGTGAGGGGCACTGGCAGAACTTGGGGGGTCAGGACTGGGCTAGCAGGGGGCTGCGGGTCGGGAGTGAGGGGCACTGGCAGAACTTGGGGGGTCAGGGCTGGGCTAGCAGGGGCTGCGGGTCGGGAGTGAGGGGCACTGGCAGAACTTGGGGGGTCAGGGCTGGGCTAGCAGGGGGCTGCGGGTCGGGAGTGAGGGGCACTGGCAGAACTTGGGGGGTCAGGGCTGGGCTAGCAGGGGGCTGTGGGTCAGGCCTGAGGGGCACTGGCAGAACTTGGGGGGTCAGGACTGGTCTAGCAGGGGCTGCGGGTCGGGAGTGAGGGGCACCGGCAGAGCTGGGGGGGTCAGGGCTGGTCTAGCAGGGGGCTGTGGGTCAGGCCTGAGGGGCACTGGCAGAGCTGGGGGGGTCAGGGCTGGTCTAGCAGGGGGCTGCGGGTCGGGAGTGAGGGGCACTGGCAGAACTTGGGGGGTCAGGGCTGGGCTAGCAGGGGGCTGCGGGTCGGGAGTGAGGGGCACTGGCAGAACTTGGGGGGTCAGGACTGGGCTAGCAGGGGGCTGCGGGTCGGGAGTGAGGGGCACTGGCAGAACTTGGGGGGTCAGGGCTGGGCTAGCAGGGGCTGCAGGTCGGGAGTGAGGGGCACTGGCAGAACTTGGGGGGTCAGGGCTGGGCTAGCAGGGGGCTGCGGGTCGGGAGTGAGGGGCACTGGCAGAACTTGGGGGGTCAGGGCTGGGCTAGCAGGGGGCTGTGGGTCAGGCCTGAGGGGCACTGGCAGAACTTGGGGGGTCAGGGCTGGTCTAGCAGGGGCTGCGGGTCGGGAGTGAGGGGCACCGGCAGAACTTGGGGGGTCAGGGCTGGGCTAGCAGGGGGCTGCGGGTCGGGAGTGAGGGGCACTGGCAGAACTTGGGGGGTCAGGGCTGGGCTAGCAGGGGGCTGTGGGTCAGGCCTGAGGGGCACTGGCAGAACTTGGGGGGTCAGGACTGGTCTAGCAGGGGCTGCGGGTCGGGAGTGAGGGGCACCGGCAGAGCTGGGGGGGTCAGGGCTGGTCTAGCAGGGGGCTGTGGGTCAGGCCTGAGGGGCACTGGCAGAGCTGGGGGGGTCAGGGCTGGTCTAGCAGGGGGCTGCGGGTCGGGAGTGAGGGGCACTGGCAGAACTTGGGGGGTCAGGGCTGGGCTAGCAGGGGGCTGCGGGTCGGGAGTGAGGGGCACTGGCAGAACTTGGGGGGTCAGGACTGGGCTAGCAGGGGGCTGCGGGTCGGGAGTGAGGGGCACTGGCAGAACTTGGGGGGTCAGGGCTGGGCTAGCAGGGGCTGCGGGTCGGGAGTGAGGGGCACTGGCAGAACTTGGGGGGTCAGGGCTGGGCTAGCAGGGGGCTGCGGGTCGGGAGTGAGGGGCACTGGCAGAACTTGGGGGGTCAGGGCTGGGCTAGCAGGGGGCTGTGGGTCAGGCCTGAGGGGCACTGGCAGAACTTGGGGGGTCAGGGCTGGTCTAGCAGGGGCTGCGGGTCGGGAGTGAGGGGCACCGGCAGAGCTGGGGTGTGGCTGAAGTTGGTGCATTCCCTGCCTGCCCTCTGCCCAGCAGCCTCCCCTCCCCCGCCCCGGCTCTGGTTCAACGTTCCCTCCCCACGTGCGATCACGCGGGCGCCTGGGGGGGCCCCCTTCCCCCAGATTCATTATCGCAGGATTAAACCCAAGCCCCCTCCAGGGGCGACAGCGGCCCCGTGATTGTCACCACAGCCTATGTGATGTGAACTAAATCCATGCTAATTAGCACTGATTTGCATAGGGGGAAATACAAAGGACTCCGTCCTGGGCGCTGCCAATTAGTGATTCTAGTCGGGCACAAGGACAGGGGCAGCCCTGCTCGGCTCCAGCGCTCCCTGCGGCGGGTGCGCTGCCTCGGCCTGTCTGGCGGTGGGAAGCGGGCGCGTGGCTCGGACACCTGGGTTCTATTGCTTGCTCACCAGCATGGGCCAAACACGCTGCCCCCCCGTGCCTCAGTTTCCCCACTTTTGACTCCCTTGCCTGCTTCACTCCCAAGGCCTTGGGATTTCATAGTGTCTAAGACCAGACGGGCCAGGACGGCTCTCTGGTCTGACCCCCCTGCCTGGCACAGAGCCCCCCGGTTTGTGGGGACGACCCTGCGTCTTTGCTTCAGATCCTCGGCTGGGCCAAGGTGCGCTGAGGGTTTGAGCCAGCCAAGGATCTGGGCTTTACCCCCAAAACTTTTCGGAGGGCCCCAAAAGTCGCCTGGCTCCACTGGGATGCTGCTGGCACCCCCAGCTCCGGACCGGGGCTCCGCAAGGACCCGGGCTCTGCGTCCTCTCCGGCTTCTCCGTCCCCTTTCTCCGGCCTGGGCTTTTCTCTGCCGGTTGGACGCTCAGTGCAGGAGGGAGGGAGCGACTGTGCCCCGGTTCCTGCCACGTTGCGATGCGGGGCTCCAGGAGAGCCGGGCGGGGGCACAAGGCAGCCGCTCGTTCTGCATGCCAAGCAGATGCTGGCAGAGCCAGTCTCCTGGTGGAGCTGACCGGGCGGGGGGTGGCTCGGCCTGGGTCGCGCCCCCTTTCGGAGACCTCTGCCGGCTTCCAAGCTCTTCACTCCGGTGAGTCCCTTCATTGGTATGGGGACGCGGCTGCTTCGCCCGCCCGGCTTGGGATGTTTATTAGCATAAAGCCTCATGAAAAATTAATCAGGAGCAAACAGCGTGGCGGGGCCGGGGGGGAGAGGGATGGGGCCGCCAGGTGGGCAGGGACCCAGCCGGATCGTCTCGCCCAGCAGGGAGCCCCCCCACGAGGACCTGCCCAGGCCCAGCGGGCGCCCCAGTGTCCCCGCACCCCAGCAGGGGAGCCAGTCTGGGTTCCCTCGGCCAGTGGGAGATGGAGCCCAGCAGGGCTGTGTGGGAGGTGCAAGCCCCCTTCTGGGGCATGTGGGGGGACAAGGCCGGCTGCCTGCGGGGGGGTGGGGGGCATGCGGGTGCCAGCAGGGGGAGAACTGTCAGCCCAGCGAGTGTGTATGTGTGTGGGGGGAGGAGGCCAGGTGTGACTGTGGGAGGGTGTTTGGGGGGGTGTATAGGGAGCTATGTAGGTGTCTGGGGGTGTACAAGGAGCGGGGGGGTGTCCATAGGTGGGGGTGTTTGTGTAGGTGTGTTGCGAGGTCCCTGCAGGAAGGTGTGTGGGGGGGGTGTTTGTGTGCACGTGAGCATGTGTGTGTAGCCGTGTGTCTGTTCAGGGCCTTGAAGGACGGGGGTGTGTGTGTGTGTGGTGTTGTGTAGCTGGGTGTGGTGTTGTGTAGCTGGGTGTGGTGTTGTGTGGTGTAGCTGCATCCGGAGGCCCCTGAGGCGGAGCTGGCCCTTTAAGGGGCTGTGTGCCCAACAGCACCTGAGCCAGGTGTAACCCCCCCCCCCAGGTGAAAGGCGGGCCAGCCCGGGGGTCATGTGACCAGGAGCCAGGCCGCCTGGGAGAGGACAGCAGCTGGGGGGTTGTGGGGCTGGTCTGGGGTCAGGGGCCAGGCTGGGAGCCAAGGGGAGCAGCAGGTCCCTGAGATGGGCCCAGCTGCCCCTGCCCGCACAAGGGGGCTGATGGGACGCTGAGCCCCTGGGCTGGGCTCCTGGCCGGGGCTGAGACCTGCACTGACCTGCCACTGGAGGGAAACTGAGGCAGCAGAAGGGTCTGAAGCCAGACCAGGTAGGTCCCTGTTCCGGGCGGTGTGACCCTGGCAGGGCGGGGTGGGTCTGAGCTCTGCTTTCATCTGGGCCCCTTTGGCTACCGAGGGCAGCATACCCCCCAGCTCTGCTGGTGCCCCTCACTCCCGACCCGCAGCCCCTGCTAGCCCAGCCCTGTCCCTCCACTCAACCCCCGCCCTTGCAGTAACTGCCAATGCTCTCTCTGCCCCCCCCGCCGGCTGCTTATCCCTTGATCTCTGGCGCGTCTCTGATCTCTGGGCACCGGCGCTGCCTCCTTTCATCCCTCCTTGTTTCCGGAACGGCAGGACTGGCAGCGGGGGGTATCATTGCCTGGTGTGTGGCTGTTGTGCCCCGGGCGGGCGAGGCGTGGGCGGCTGGGGGTGGGCCTTGGCGTGAGAAGGCAGCTGAGGTGCCCTCAGCCCTGGGGGGCAGGTGGGAGGGGGCGGGGATGTGCCCGGCTGCCCCCCAGGGCTGAGGGCACCTCAGCTGCTCAGGCCAGGCCACCCTTCGTCCTGGGGGTGAGTGGCTGGCTGCACCTACCGGGCCCTGATGCCCCACTCGTGGAAAGGGGCAGAAAACGGCTCTCCCCGGCGCTGGCAGGGCTCACGATGCTGCTGCTGCTTCTCCTGCACTGGGGACACGTTGTAGAGGCGGGCGGGGGAAACCGAGGCACGAGGAGGGTCACATGTCTTGCCCCAGGCCTGAGAGAGTGAGCCAGAGAACTGGGCGCAGAAGCCAGGCTTAGCCACGCCAGTGGGCCAGGAGCCTGGGGGTGGGCACCCAGGTCCCACGGATGCCCTGATCACCCCCAGACGTGCCCAAGCCCTCAAGCTCCCATGACCCATCCCTATACACCGGTGCTCCATGGTAACCCCCCTACCAGTCCATGCCCAAACTGCCCACCTCCTGAATGCGCCCACCCTGCTCCAGGCCCGTCCTGGGATTGAGAAGAAACGACATAATAGAGGGAAATAAAATCCCAAATAACAATAAACTCCCCACACACACCCCCGCTGCCTCCCCGTCAGACCCGTCCACACCTGCCTGTCTCCTGTGCAGCAGAGGGGTCTGACCCATAGGAGCAGGGGGCGGGATACGGCATTGAATGGACCGGTGGGTCTGACCTGTACAGGCAGCGGGCGGGATACGGGATTGCATGGACTGGTGGTCTGACCCGTCTGGGCAGGGGGCGGGATACGGGATTGAACCGACCAGTGGGTCTGACCCATATGGGCAGGATGTGGGATATGGGATTGGAGGAACCGGTGGGTCTGACCCGTCTGGGCAGGGGGCGGGATATGGGATTGAACGGACCAGTGGGTCTGACCCGTATGGGCAGCGGGTGGGATACGGGATTGGAGGGACTGGTGGGTCTGACCCATACGGGCAGGGGGCGGGATACGGGATTGAACGAATTGATGGGTCTGACCCGTATGGGCGGGAGGTGGGATACGGGATTGAACGGACCAGTGGGTCTGACCCATATGGGCAGGGGGCGGGATACAGGATTGCATGGACCGGTGGGTCTGACCCGTATGGGCAGCGGGTGGGATACGGGATTGCATGGACTGGTGGTCTGACCCGTCTGGGCAGGGGGCGGGATACGGGATTGAACGGACCAGTGGGTCTGACCCGTATGGGCAGCGGGTGTGATACGGGATTGGAGGGACTGGTGGGTCTGACCCATATGGGCAGCGGGTGGGATACGGGATTGGAGGGACTGGTGGGTCTGACCCATACGGGCAGCGGGTGGGATACGGGATTGGAGGGACTGGTGGGTCTGACCCATATGGGCAGCGGGTGGGATACGGGATTGGAGGGACTGGTGGGTCTGACCCATACGGGCAGGGGGCGGGATACGGGATTGAACGAATTGATGGGTCTGACCCGTATGGGCAGCGGGTGGGATACGGGATTGGAGGGACTGGTGGGTCTGACCCATATGGGCAGCGGGTGGGATATGGGATTGGAGGGACTGGTGGGTCTGACCCGTATGGGCGGGAGGTGGGATTTGGGATTGGAGGGACCAGTGGGTCAGATTGAATACTGCCAGACAAACGCCTCCACCCGTCGCTTCTAACAACTCCTGCCCCCCTCGGTAACTGAACCAGGCCCCCAAATCCCTCATCTAAAGACCCTGAAAACAACAAACCAGCCCCCGCCAGGGGCTTGATCCAGCTCCGTGTGGATGGATTCTGCAGGTTCCGCTGCCCCCCATCCCCCCCCCCACTCCCCAAGCCCGGAAAATGTCAAATACACAATTAGGCGGCTGACGCACGTGGCGCTTTGTGCGGCTGGGGGGCGGGAGGGGGGAGGTTTGTGGGTTTTCTTTTCCCCTTGCCTGTGTACAGCTCGTAAACACTCAATTAGGCCCGTGCGGCTGTACCTGGCTTCTGGAGCTGCCGGTAATTACGTGGGTTTTTGGTGGCAGCCCAGCAGGGAAGAGCTGTTCTGCTAATTGACGCGTCGCCTGGGCTCACGGTGGCTGCAGCTGGAGCTGGTGGCATTTCGGGAACAGCTGCGAGACGCTGGGATGGGCCAGGGCATCGCTTGCCCGCCCCCGCGCCCCCCTCGCTCAGGTGGCACAAAGCGGCTCAGGGACCTTGCAAAACAAGGAAGGGGAGGGGGGGCTAGCGGCCGCATGCAGCAATGGTTATTAATATCCCAGGGACACCCCGGCAGCCCAGGGCCCTGCTGCGCCGGGCGCTGTACAGGTGAATAACCAAAAAGCCGGACGGGTGGATGATCTCATTGTCAACTTGCGAGGAACCTTCTGGAGCCCGGACTCCTGGGTCCCATTCCCTTTGGCCAAGTCCCTTCGTCTTTCCCTGCCTCAGTTTCCCCACCTGTCCCTGTCAGATAAGACTGGCAGGACTCATTAACGCTGCTAAGACAGCCGGGGTTTTGTTTGGTTTTGACGGAGAGCAGCAGGTAAGTCTCACTCTTCTGGCCTGGGTTTTGGAACGGAGCTTAATGAAAATAAATGTTCACAATTCAGCTCTTTTCCGGTGCATTTCCTGGTTTAGTCCTGGCTGTTTGGACGCCCGCTCCCTGCCTCACGGCTCTGCCAAGCTGCTGGAACGGGAAGGACTTTTTTACCTTTTAAAAGTGTCGTGGGACGGCCGCTCTCTGAATTGTCTGCCATGGTGTCAGTGGGTTTTTTAATAAACCGCCCCCTGCTCCGTCGCAATGGGATTGAGTCGAGACAACAGAAGCCACATTGGTTCTGGACGGTGTCGGCTGGTTTTGCCGTTGGAGGGGGGTTTGATTCTCTCCACTGCTGGAATCCTGGCCCCGGTTCTCGGAGGAGGCTGGGAAATTGGAGAGGGTTCAGAGAAGAGGCACGAGACTGATTAAAGGATGGGAGAACCTGCCTCGGCGCGATTGAGCTCCTGCTGGCTGCCAGCTTAGCATCTCAAAAGGAAGGTGAAGGGGTGACGTGCTCACAACCCGCCGTGGGGAAGAGAAATTGGATAATGGGCTCGTCAATCCAGCAGACAAAGGTCTAACGTGAGCTGAGGGCTGGGAGTTGAAGGGAGAGAAGTCCAGACTGGAAATAAAGCGCAAAAGCTTAACGCTGAGGGGAACTAGCCATTGGACTGACATATCCAGGGCTGGTCTTCGAGATCCGCTCTAGTTTAAACAGAAAAGCTGGAGCCTGATTCTCAGTCAAGGGCTCTTTACCCCACTTCTTAGTCTCAGCCCGACCCAGCCTCTGGCGCAAGGTAGAGCGACCCTCAGGCTGCTCTACCTCTACTCTAGCTGCAGCAAATATCCACCCAGTGCATTGGGGTCTAGCTGCACCCCTGATCCCTCCCCCCACTCTAGGAGCCAGAAGTGGGGTGCAGAGCCTGTACCCCGCTCCACACCAGCCAGTGAAGCCCCCCTGTGTGGAGGATCCTCCGGGGGCTGTTTACACAGAGCCCAGGCCCTGACGGTCCCCATTTACGACGTGTGGCTGGGGCCGAGAGTCGAAGGGGACCCACCGGCACCAGCAGCCGCGCTCGTTTCAAGTTTCCCGAGGAAAATCCATCCGTTCCGGTGGCGACAGAACTGGGGCTGCACGCTGCTGGGCGGGATTGCAAACAACCGACAAAATCCACAAACACCGTGCGCTGTTTGTAGGTGTGCGGGGAAAAAAAACAACTTTGGCTGCTGGCCTTTTAAGATACCAGTTAATTGGCATGAATTCTCAGCTGGGGTGGGACAGCCCCAGGTAGTGACAAAAAGGCTCTTTAAAAAGGAATCTGCATTTAACAGGCTAATCGGCCCATAATTATTGCCAGTCACTTGAACGAATCGGAAGGAACAGGCCCCGCTTTGCGGAGAGTGTGTATAAAACACGACTGACTTAGGAAAGGCCTTGGTTTATTTCCTTTTTTTTTTTTTTGTCCCTCCCTTGCCTCTGCTTCGCATGGATGGAGCTGTGCGCATGCCGCACAACCAGCTGGTGGGTGACACAATGTCGCACAACAATGCCACACTGTGTGCCACGGTCCACCGCCACCAGCCGTCTGCAGCTGTGCGCCACGATGCACCGCAACCCACCATCCGCAGCCGTGTGCCACAGTACAACACAACCCGCCCTCTGCAGGTGTGCACCACGGTGCACCGCCACCCGCCATCCACAGCCGTCTGCCACGGTGCACCGCCACCGGCCGTCTGCAGCCATGCGCCACAGTGCACCGCAACCCGCCATCCGCAGCTGTGTGCCACAGTGCACCGCAACCCGCCATCTGCAGGCGTGCGCCACGGTGCACCGCCACCGGCCGCACGGTGCAACGCAACCCGCCGTCTGCAGGCGTGCGCCACGGTGCAACACAACCTGCCATCTGCAACTGTGCCACGGTGCACCGCAACCGGCCATCTGCAACCGTGCCTTGTAAAACCATACAAATGCAACACTCCGTGGTGCGCTGCGACACAAGGCAGCCCCAAAACGGGAGGCAACACAATGTAACGCAACACACAATGTAACGTCATGTGGCAGTACAGAACAGAATGCAATGCAGCGTGACACCGACTCCCAGGCAATATCATGCAAAGCCACATAGTATAATGCAACACAACACAATGAAATCGAAGTATGCAATGTCATGTAACTCAGTGTAACACAACACGCTGGTCAGTACAATGCAGCATAACGACACAAAGCAGCCATCATGTTATAACACAACACCCTACAGTGCAGGTCAATGAAACACAGTAGCATGCACCACAGAACAATGCAATGTGCGAGCACGCAACCTGACGCTTAGCCAGGGCAACACAAATCTATACAATATGGTGGCGTCGTAACACAATGCAATGCCACTCCACAGCTCAGTGGACAATTCAACACAAGGTGATTCCCCAAACCACCCGGTTCTGTGCAACGCAGGCCGCCGGGCCATTGCAGCAGAATACGTGGCCGTGCAGCCGAGCGAAGTAACACAATGTCGCGCAACACAATACAGAGGAATTCAGCGCAAGGCAGCCCAGCCTGTGTGACACAACCCAGCCTGCTACACAACAAAGAGCGGCAGAGAAGGACTTTGAAGGGCTTTGTGCAAGGGAAAAGGGAGCCCGGCGCAGGGTGAAAAGACAGGATGGGGTTTAGGGGTGTTCTCACAAGGTAGCAGAGATGTCTCGGTGCCTGGAGCCGCGGGGCTAGGGAGGGAACGGCTGGGGCTGAAATAATGGGGGAGAGCTGGGCCTTGGGGCGTCCTGGCTCACCCCAGAGGCGGGGGCTGGGCTGGCTCCCCGGAGGGAGGGATGAGCTGGGAGCACACGATCTGCCATTGATTTCCTCTTATGAAGTTCAGTAAGAAAAATGACACGATCTGGTTACGGAGCCGCAGTCCTGATTGGCCACGTTCCCTTCGTGTCCTGGCTGGGATGGGAATTGATTTTGCAGCCGCTCGTCCCCGCATTAGTCACCAGGAAGGGGAGGGTCACCGGGGTGGGGGCGGGGGCCGAGGACAGCAGCACCTGCTGGGCTTTGCTTCTCCTTAATGGGGACCCGGCGTGACCCCCAGTGAAGCGAAGCGCCAGTGCTGCGTGCCAGGGGCTGCCCGGGCGTGAGAGCTCAGCAGGCTTGGCCCTGGCTGGGGAGCGGGGGAGTGACGTCAGGCTGGGAGCTGCTGGAAGATCAGACACGCAGCCGGCTTGGTGGCTGAGTGGGCCAGGGGACCCTGGGAGCAGGCACCGGCTGGCCTATAAGTACCTGTACCCGCCCATGCTGGGACCAGGTGTGAAAGGCTGAAGTGGTTTTAGGCTGACATTACCCCAGCCAGTGGTAAGGGAGCTGGGAGGGGCTCCCTGGGCACAGAGGACCCAGGGTGTGGGCTGAGCAGCCCCAAAGGAGGAGGTGTGGGCTGGATTTTGAGCCTGGCTTGGGGATGAAGGCCAGGCAGGGGGGGAGCTTGGGCGCATGCCCCGAGCGCCCTAGGTACTGACTGGGGCAACATAAAGAGTTAACCAAGAGTCAGCCCGGCCAGTGCCTGCTCTTCACTGCTCTCGCATCACAGACATGTGAGCGCCCCATAACGTCTAATGTAGCGATCCTCACGCGTTAGGCAGGGGAAAGGTTAAGTGACTTGCCAGAGGTCAAACAAGCAGCCTGTGGCAGAGCAGGGATTTGAAGCCAGATTTCCTAGGCTGGCACACTAACCACTAGGCCACCCTTCCCTTCTGCCTCCTTGGGGGCGGGGGGGGGGTGCTACTGTAATACACCTAATAAACAACAGCCCTGAATCTCCTCTAGATGTCGCCAGTTCAAATCTGCCTCAGGTCCAAAAATTCCTCCTCTTGGCAGTTGAATCACAATTGCTGTGAATAGAGTTTCATTTCCTAGTGAAGTCCCCAGATCCCCCCCTCCCGCAGCACAGCCCACCCTGCCGTCAGGGCACCAATGCGGTAATGCCCAAAGGGACCCGTTCCTCGGCCGAAAGCTAGGAGGCGCTAAATGCAACTCCCCAGGTCTTTGGCCCGGCCGAAGGGAGGCGATGGCTGGGGAGGAATGAAATCAAAGGCCGAGGCGCCAAGAAATTCAGAAACTTTTTCTGCAAGGGGCTTCAGACGGGTTTTTATTTTTTTTCCCTCTCGCCTTTTGTTGCGTGACATATAAAGACTGTCAAAATAAGTAATTAACAGGCGGGGAAGGCTGAGATTTCTTTGCATGCCTGTAATTGCTGAGGAAAATAATGCTCTGCTGTCAGAGCCGGGTCCCCGGCGCCGGGCTGATGAGGAGTTCATTGTTTAGCAATAAGCACCTCTGGAAAATCCCTAATTGGCAAGGCAACTGAAGGTCAGCTGAAGGGCGAGGCGGCATCTCTGCTCTCCCGGGTACTTTGTCGAGAAGAGGAATTGTTCTTTGACAAGTTCGGCTGGCTCTCACCTGCCGTTTGAAAGGGACCGGGGGCTTGTAGCTCCGGCCGCGCGGCTGGCGTGGGTCCTGCGAGCTGTATAGGGCCCCTGTGGCTGTGAGTTAACGTCTTTATCCTCACTGGGGGAAACGGGGCGGCTTCAAAGAGCGGAGGCGCCGGATGACGTGGCTGGGTCCTGCTGGAGGGCTTGTTCGCAAACCTGTCCCTTAGTCTCTCCGGGCCTCAGTTTCCCCAACTGTGAAATGCGGCTAATTAGCGCCGGGGGCAGTGAGTTGGTTGTAGCCACCAGGAATGGGGTGGCCAGTTGTCACGGACTCACAGCTCCATCCTCCCACTGGCCAGAACCGGCTGACTTCCAAGCTGGAATGGGCCTCTCCGTCAGCAGTTGCTAGGGTCCCCCATCTCCAGGCCATTGTCCGGGGTCCTCTGCACCAGCAAACCCTCTCCCACCACCTCCAGGGAAACTGAGGTGCACACAGTATTCATGCAAAGCACTAAGAAAATCCCCAACTTTGTGACACCAGTAGGGGACAGGGCGGGTTATCACGCTGATCGTAGCTGGAGCCGCCATATCTTTACACATTATAGGCACACAGCACCCCTGAGATGCAGCCACCTCTGGGGTGGGGCGCAGCGGCTGTGTATATAGAGACCCTTTATCCAGCACTGAGATGCAGCTCCCCCAGGCTGGCGTGCTGCTGCTCCTCACGAGATGTAGCTTGGTCCATTAAGGTGGCATGGCCCAGTGAACAGAGCGCTCAGTCGACTTCAGAGACCTGGTTCTATTCCTGGTGACCTTGGGCAAATGACTTCCCCTCTGCGTGCCTCAGTTTCCCCTCCCACGCCTTGAAGCTCTTCCAGCCAAGGACTGACTCTCCCTCTGTCCGTACTGTGTAATCGCCGTGGGGAAGGGTTTAGCCCAGTTCCAGCTGTTCGCCAGCAGGACCCCTGGGTTCTTCTCAGTCCATTTTCCTTCCCGGTATTCAATGAGAAAAGCTGGATTCAGATTCATGACCCTGGACGCAGCTTCTGACACTGGGGCCCTTTGGCGTCTCCTTCCTTGGCTTCGTTTGCGGGTTGGGTGATGTCACCACGCGAGAGGCAGGGCCCAGTAAACCCAGCCCAGCCCTGACAGGGGTTTGGCCAACCTGCTCTGAAACACTTCCAGTGACGGGACCTGAACGGCCCTGAGAGTTAGAAAGTTTTGCCCAAGATCCAACCGGACTCTCCCTCGCTAGAGGTGAAGCCCAATGGTCTTGTCCTGCCTCCAGTGGCCACGGAGAACAATCGATCACCAGCCCCTTTATCGCAGCCCCAACACGAGGGCTGTTCTCCCGCCCCGCTCCGGCTTCTCTTCTCAGGACTAAACCTGCCCTGGGGTTTAACCTTCCCGCACAGCTCCGGGGTTCGAACCCTTCGATCGTCTTTGTCGCTCTCCTCCGGACCCTCTAATCTATCCACCTTGCTCGTAACCGGCGGGCCCAGAACCGGGCCCAGACTCCAGCTGAGGCCTCCCCAGGGCCGAGTCGAGCAGGACAGTTACTGCCCGGGTCTGTCGCACGACACTCCCGTTCACACACCCCGGGATGACACGAGCCTTTTTCACAACCGCTTCACACGGCTGACGCATGTTCGGTTTGTGAGCCGGTCTGCCCCCCGGTTCCTTCACAGCAGTGCCATCCCCTCCCCAGAGAGTCCCCAGGGTGGGGCTGGGCGCTTGGTTTTTCCTTCCCAAGGGTCCTATTGATTGTAGCCCAGTTCTCCAATGCGTCCAGCCCATTGTGAAATCTAACCCTGGCCTCCCAAGTGCTTGCAACCCCTCCCTGCGTGGGGGCCTCTGCACATTGTCCATGCGCCCTGCCCACCTCATTCTCCAAGTCATTCATAAAAGATTGACTAGTACCAGCCCCGGGGCGGGAGCCCGGTCACGACACGCCCCCACTGAGACAGTGAGCCATTGATAGTGACTCTTGGATTCAGGCTGCCAACCCGCTGGGCACCCACCTGACGGTGATTTCATTGAGTGCGCGGCTCCCCCGTTTGCCTGGGAGAACGTCCCGGGGGTTGATATCCTGTCTGCCAGGCTGTGACTGTTCCCGGCCCTGGGCCTGTGGCGGGTGACACAGACACACACACACAGACACACACACACACACACACACACACACACACACACACACACACACACTTTCCCAGCCTGTCCATTGCTGTGTAGGGACCTGCAAACTGCGCTCACCTCTGGGGATCGTGTGCCTGCAGCTGGCCTAGCTATAAACACACTTGCCACTAGAGGCCGCCGTGCACCTCCTGAAATCAGCTGGCAGCCCTGCTTTGGGGGGGACCCCTGCCCCGGGCAGGGGGCTGCTGGGGGACCTCTCCTGCCTGTTGCCCGCTGCCCAGGATTCCTCGTGGGCCGGGCTGTGTATTTCCCCCTCAATCCCTGAAGCCCCCGCCCCGGGACAGGGCAGGGTCTGCTCGCTGCTCTGCGGTCCGGCCTGGGGTGGGGCCCATCTATCCCGGGCTCCTGCCTCCCAGCTGTGGGGGATCAGAACCCCGGCATCCCGCCTCCCTGCCATCCCGTCTCCTCGCCCCATCAGGCCCGAGGCCCCCCCCCCCCCCCCAGCCCTAGATCCCCCCTCCCTCTGAGGCGGGTGAGACCCGTCGTCCCCCAGCCGCAATGGAGCAGATATGGCTCCATCTCTCCCTGCCGTCGTCACGGGGTCCAGCCACTCCTGCATCCCCATCCCCGCCTGACTCAGCCCAAAGGCTCACCGTGCTGCCCCGAGCCCACCCCACGCCCGTCGCTCCCCGCCTCCCCCTTCTGCGCATCCCTGCGGCCTGGGTCCTGGCGGTAACTGCGCCGTTCACCGGGGCCAGTCGGAGGCTGTTGCTCCGGGCTCCTGGCGTCACAAAGACACGGGGCGGGAGGCAACTGCTTTTCCTAGCTGCATTTTTTCAAGCTGGCTCTCAGGAGAGCTCCTGGATATCGGTGTCTTTCCTGACTCTGCCTGGGCCTCCAGAGTCTGGTTTACCCGTCTCTGCCTGGCAACCGAGTGTGCAGGCCCTGCCAAGCTGGGCAGAAAGGGGCCTGTTGTCTCCCGCTGCGCCCTCCCCAAGGGCTTTGCATCCTGGGCAGTTCAGGACAAGGGCTGGCTCGCTCCGGGGTGAGGGGGCAATTTGGGATCTAGCTTTTCCCTTTGCATAGGGGCAATAACACCTGGACACAACGGTCTTTGCAAAGTAGGGGTGTGACTGATCGCCTGCCCCACGGACGACCCAGGGGTGGGAGGGGTGGGTCCCTGCTGCGCCTCCCCTCTTTGAGTGTGCGTTTGTGCGCATGCATGTGTCGTGTGTGTGTGTGTGTTCACAAGCGTGTGCACACTATGGTTGCGTGTGCCGAGGTGGTGAGTGCACATGCATGTGCCGGCATCGGGGCATGTGGGCGTGTGCACACAGTGGTGGATGCACGTCTGGGAGTGCCCTTATGCACATGCGTGTGCCCGCATCGGGGCGTGTGTGCGTGTGCACACATTGGTGGATGCACATCTGGGAGTGCCCTTATGCACACGCACGCCAGCGTGGGTTGGGGCGTGCGAGCTGCCAGGACGGGGCCCGGAAACCCCGGCAGGAGCCTGGAAACGTTTTAGCGAATGCGTCTCTTTGGGGATTGGGAGACGCCGCAGAGACGACTCTGCTGGGGGGGGGTCGATCCGGAGCCCCCGGTCACAGCCTCTCCCGGATCACGCGCCATGCAAATGTGCGATTTACATATTGTAACAAAGGGCCATTCTTTAGCAAGAGTCAACGCCCACCATGATCAGAGCATCGGTAACAGATTTAATTAACAGCCCGGCAAGTCCAATCAATGCGTGGAACTACGGGCCGGGTCTTGTAATTGACTCGACGGTGCTAATTATTAATAATGGATTTCCAGGGGTAAGAGAATTAAGATTCGAATGTAACTTCTTATCCCGGGACTTGCTCCCAGACCACGAGCACCCGGGCGGGCGTGTACAAGTGTCCTGCACACGCGTGTGTGCGTGTGTGCCCACCCGCCTGGCTTGGGACAGCTGGGCAGGGAGGGAATTTGCATCCTGTTCATTTCGGCCCCAATCCAGCAAAGTGCTTAGCTCTAGGCACTGGCCTCCTCCCCTCCCCCCGCCCCGAATCTCCCCTGCAGCCCAAAAGCCAGAGGTTCGTGTTAAGCACATGTGTCCATTGGGCCCTGGAGCAGGACGCTCCCCAGCTGCCTGGGGGGGGGGGCTCAGGCCTTGGCCCTCCCTGCCCCCGCATCCCGGTACACTCGGCCCCAGTGAGCCGGTGGTTAGCAGCGAGGGTGCGGGAGACGCCCTAGAGCTGAATGGCGCAGAAAGGGCAGCATGGGGTCCGGCATGGCGGGGGGTTAACGCTGGCAGGAAGATTTTGCCCCCTGGCTAGGGCTGGGAGGGGAATGGGGCCTTATGGTTAGAGCTGGGAGGGATGGGGGTGCTGGGAGCCAGGACTCCTGGGTTCTATCTGTGGCCTTAGTAGGTCCTATAAGACAGTGACATGGATACTTCCCCGCCTTGGGGGACATTTGAGGTTTAATTGACGAGTGTTTGCAAAACCGGGTAGAGCCAAGATGGGTGCACGAGCCGGTGGTTGCTTATTTTGTGTGTGTGTGTGTCTCAGGGGTATTTATGTGTGTGTCTCAGGGTGTATCCGTGTGTGTGTGAATGTGTGTGCACATGCGTAGTGTATCTGCGTGTGTGTGTCTCTACCAGGGTGTATCTTTGTGTGTGTGTGTGTATGTGTCAGTGTGTATCTGTGGGTGGGTGGGTGTGTCAGGGGCTATCTGTGTGTGTGTGTGTCTGTCTGTCTGTCACAGTGTATCTCTCTGTGTGTGTCAGGGGGTATCTGTGTGTCTGTCTGTCAGAGTGTTATCTATATGTGTGCATGTCAGGGGTATCTGTGTGTGTGTGTCAGGGTGTATCTGTGTGTGTGTGTGTGTGTGTCGGGTATCTCTTGGTGTGTGTGTGTGTGTGTGTGTGTGTGTGTGAGGGTGTATCAGCCAGCATGCGTGTTCCACTCGGCTCAGCCGTCTCGGGCGCGTATCTTTGTCACAATGAAGGAAGACACTATTACGTTTATTAAATTGTACGGAGGCTGCATTAAAGCAATTGGCAGCTGGTGACCCGGGTTATTTATAAAAGGCGCCTTTCGAAACCGCAGCTTCCAGGGCCTGGATTTTACTTCGGGGGGGGGGAGGGGGAATCGATAGTTCGGGACAGGGGCCAAGCTGGTGTTAATTGTACATTCAGTTACAGAAAACGCCTCCTGCTGTCTCTGCTTGATCGCAACAACAGCCGCTGAGTAAAGGAACCAGCCCCTACCCGCCCGGCCTGCCCCAGTCCCACCCCCTCACTCCCCCGCTTTTAATCTGGATCTGAACAATACACACACACACACACACACATGGAGCTAAGCTGGTGCCCCTCACTCCCGACCCACAGCCCCCTGCTAGCCCCAACCCTGGGCTCCCCCCAGCTCTGCCAGTGCCCCTCACGCCCGACCCGCAGCCCCCTGCTAGCCCCAACCCTGGGCTCCCCCCAGCTCTGTCGGTGCCCCTCACTCCTGACCCGCAGCCTCCTGCTAGCCCAATCTCACTTCCACCCACGTGCCCTGATTGGGGAGGAAGCAAACCCCCTGGAGCGGGGCAGTTGGGCCCACGGGTGCTGGCAGGGGGAGAGGCGAGGAGAGGGGAAGACAGGCACTGAGCAGAGATGCAGAGCATCAGGTGACGCGATGCCTCCCCCCGTGATCCTGGGGCAAGGCTGCTGGTGCCGGGGGGCTCTGCTGAGGGGCTGGTCGCGCCCGGTCTCCCCTCCCCGTGTTGCTCATTTCAGTAGCAGTTCCCGGGGTGCTGGGGGGGGGGGGGGACTCCCAGCACTTGCCAGGCTGAGCCCCATTGATTAATGGGTGGAATTACGCTGATAATAGGCTCTAAATGAAGGTGCTAGTTATAACTGATGTCTGTGCGCCCAGGGATGATGGATGGTGGCGGGCCCCTCCCCTCGGTGCTGGCGGCCGGGCGTGCTCGCCAACGTATCAGCGACGGGTGGGGGAGCAATTCCAGGCCCTCGGCTCCTCTTTGGGCCCCGAGTGGGTTACTGGCCGCTTGCGGCCATGATGTAATTGGCAAAGGTATGACCTCACTGATGTACATGTGACATCATTGCCCTGGGGCGTGATGTCAGCGGTGTAGGTGAGATGCCCCCGGGGCGACCTCACCGGGAGACGTGCGATGACGTTTGCGGTGGGATGTCGGCACCGGGGGCAGGATGACACGTCAGTGACATCACAGGCCTCGCAACGCGCCCCCATGTGACATCACTGATGTCAGCATGACATCACTCATGTGGGTATGACACAGAGGTGACATCACAGGCCTCCGGCCCCAGCGGGGTCCAGGAGAATCGCAAAACATTGACCATCTCAGAGCAGACACTGAGACCCCGACACGGGGGTGGGGGGGTAACGTTCCCCTGCCTTTGATCCCACAATGCAATTCAGAGACACCCCAAAGCCAAAGCCAGGCTCTGGGGGGTCCATCTGCCCCGTCCCTCTTACATCAAACAGCAAAGACTAATGAGGTGCACCCCTCGTTTGCCTGGCCCCGGGACCCCTTGAAGGCAGGGGGGACAGGTTTGAATTGGTTTCCAGATCCACATGGCAATTAATACCGTGCCCCTGCTCCCAGGCCCGGGGCCCCTTGTGCCCATCAGAGCGTGGGGGCAGGAGGGGCTAAGCTAGCTGGATTTGGAATGGCGCCCTGCCCCCCTCCCCGAAAGCCGGGGGGGAGCCGCGGCGAATCCAATTTGATGCAGTATCTCTCCTTCCACCCGACGTGTCACCGGCGATTGGAATAAAGAATCCATTAAAATAACAAAGCGGAGAGAGGGGGGGGAAAAAAACCCTGTGCAGCACAAACAAGAGGGAAATTGGATTTGAGATAGTGGCAGCCCCCGCGCGAACCCTGGTGCCGCCGCACATGGGCGCCAGAGCTGGGAGGGGGCGAGCTGCCCCGGGCGACCGGCTTGAGAATGAGACAAAGACAAGGAGAGCAGCGTTGTGGAGTGGCTAGAGCACTGGGCGGAGGCTCGCGAGACCTGGGTTCCAGTCCTGCCTCTGCCACGTGACTTCAGGCAAACCCCCTCGCCGTGCCTCAGTTTCTCCCTTCCACCCTCAGGCTGTTTAATCCATGAGCTCTCACGGGGGGAGGTAGCTGTGTGTCACCCTGCTCTCAGGTGCTGCTGTCATGCAAATAAACGAGGGGGGGGGTGCAAAATATACACGCTAAGACTTGTTTGGCCTTTAGGGTGCATAGCTATGGCCCCTTTAGGGTGCAGGGGCCATCCTAGGTGGCGTCCGGGCTCTGCCCCCTGCAGAGGCTGGGTTGGAGGGTGCCCCGCCCTGTGCACACAATGGGTGAACCCCGCGAGCAGGAGGAGAAGCTGGCGCAGGTGGTAAAGCGAGGAGCGAGCCCAGGTCTGCGGCTGGGCTGGGGGTGGGCTTTTCGGTTCACAGGCAAGGGGGAGAAAGCGTTTGGGGTGGGGTGGGCTGGGCTTGGGATCGCTGCAAATGGGCGTGGGGAGGTGCCCAGAGATTTTGGACAGAAACTCTTCTCCAACCAGAGAACCGAAACCCTTTTTCTTTTCCCAGGGCTTCTCAACCCAACCGAGCCCGTCAATCCCACCCAGCTTCGCCCAGGATGCTGGTGTCGTCGAATCTGCGTCTTTCTTTCGCACACCCGCCAAAGCGCAATGCAAAAATTGTCCCCCGGAGCAACCCAGGTGCCCTGCTGCCCCTGCTCCGAGCGCCGTCTGCAGGTGTGTGTGGGGAGTGATGGGAAAAGGGGGGACGCGGGCGCATGAGCTTGTGCCCTGCCACGACCCGGGGAGACAGGCCGAGGGCTCGGGTGAGGTTTGCAGGGAATAAGCGGCGTTTGCACCTGTCCTAAGCTCATTTTTCTCTCTGGGAGCTGGTGACAGCTTGGGAATGAGGCACAATTGCTTGGTGAGGACGGGCTCATCAAACCGACTGTAGTACCGGGGGTGGGGGGGGGGAAGGGAATCAAAAAATATTATCCCCGTATAATAGCCAATACCTAACGTGAAATAGGAGCCGGGGAGGGCAGCTTTACGAGCTGCCGACTGCAGAAAAACAACTGGAGGCAGGTGCTCAGAGAGACGCTGCAACTCCATCTTCTGGATGAGACAGAAAACAGAGGCCTCATTATTGGAATTCATCAGAGATGCTGTAGTGCTGATTGCAAGTCAGTGCTGTTAACCCCGGCCTCCCAGCCGCCTTCCAGCCTCCCTGCTTCTCTGCATTTACAGCTAGGTGCCTTCGTCGTTCCCGTGGTGGCAGCGTGGCTGGGGGGCTGTTAACCACGGGGCTGGGCGCTGCCCCAGAAGTAGCCGCATTTTGGTGCCAGGGGAAGGATCCCTCTGCAGGGTTGTCATTGTGTTAGTAACCCACTGTTCTGCCCACCCCAGAAACGGCTGCATTCCAGCCCTGGCTGAGGGATCTCTGGGCAGCTTTCCCATGCAGCTTCTAAACCGCTGCCCCACCCCAGAAGCGGCTGCATTTCAGCATCAGGTGAAGCACCCGTTGCGTATCCCATACCATCCCATGTAGTGACAAACCGCTCCATTCAACGCTCTCATCTCTCAGCAGAACTCTGCAGAGAAATGAAATATCCCCCGTTAATTCACCAGTTAATTATGGGCTGTTTGTTTATTGTTTGTTTGCTTTGGTTGGAATGAATTTTTGATGATTGCTAGATCCACATGCACACACGGAAAGACCCGAAGATTTGTGGCCCCGTGCTCCGATCCGGTATGAGCCGACCCATATAACACCAGGAGACAGTCGGAGATTCATTAAGAAGGAAAAGAATAAATAACAATGGAGAAAAATGTCCTGACAGTCCCGAATAAAACACAGCAATGGCGACGCGGAGATGCCGGGCTTGGGTGCGGGTTCTGAACCAAGCGGTCTGGGCAGCTGCTTCGGTTTGCATGGCCTTCTGCGGGCCGGGCTTTGCCAAAGTGGATCGGGCCAGTGGCCCATTCCATGCAGCCCGCCGCTGTGATCGATAGCCGATGCTTAGAAACGGCAGCTCTGCTCCCCCCCGGTCAGGGGTGAGACTGATTGTGTTGGCCTGTGGCGCCTTCCTGACCCCCGGAGTCCTGAAATGTGAGAACAGACAAACCAGATCGGACCACAGATACTCTTCTTCTGGATTCAGTTACTAAGAGTTGGTGGGGGGGACCCACAGCTGGACTAGCAGGGGGCTGCAGGTTGGGAGTGATGGGCACCGGCAGAGATGTATGGGGGGAGCCCAGGGGTGGGATATCAGGGGACTGCGGGCCGGGACTGAGGGGCACCAGCAGAGATGTGTGGGGGGAGCTCAGGGGTGGGATAGCAGGGGGCTGCAGGCCGGGACTGAGGGGTACCAGCAGAGATGTGGGGGGGGGAGCCCAGGGGTGGGATAGCAGGGGGCTGTGGGTCGGGACTGAGGGGCACCGGCAGAGATGTATGGGGGGAGCCCAGGGGTGGGATAGCAGGTGGCTGCGGTTCGGGACAGAGGGGCACCAGCAGAGCTGTGTGGGGGGAGCCCAGAAGTGGGATATCAGGGGGCTGCAGGTTGGGAGTGAGGGGCACCAGCAGAGATGTGTGGGGGAAGCTCGGGAGAGGGGATATCGGAGGTCTGCAGGTCAGGATTGAGGGGCACCAGCAGAGCTGTTAGCGATACAGAGGTTGTCTGTCAGGTGGCACCAGAAGATCCCTTCGTTCCTGGACGCGGGGCAGTATCGCTCTCCCTGGTCTACATAGAGGGAAACTGCGGCAGTGAGGTGGCCACTGGCGTTAGGCCGCAGGAGCTGGGCTAGGCCAAGCTGCCTCCGCAGAAAACCCCAAAGCCCCAGGCAGCTTCCGGGGAAACATCTTCCACTGTGGCAGGCTCCGGACATAACAGCTTGCGTCCACAGGCCACCTGGACAGCAGAGATGGGAGCAGAGCAGGGTGGGCGGGAGCCAGGATGCCTGGATTCTATCCTGGTGCTGGGAGGGGAGTGGGGTCTAATGGCTAGAGTGGGGCGGGGGTTGGGGTTGGGAGCCAGGACTCCTGGGTTCCATTCCCAGCTCTGAGGGAGGGATGTGTGGTACAGTGTTTGGAGCAGGGAACTGAGATCCAGGACTCCTGGGTTCTAGCCTTGCTGTGGGAAGGGGAGTCTGGTGGGTTAGAGCAGAGGGTCTTGGGAGCCAGGACTCCTGGGTTCTATCCCAGGTGTGGGAGGGGAGTGGGGTCTAGTGGTCAGAGCGGGGCGGGGGGCTGGAAGCCTAGATCTGGGTTCCAATCCCAGGTCTTTAACAGACTCGGGGAAGTCGTGGAAGCTCAGTGTCATGGACTCACAGGACGTGCCCATGCTTGGCCCGTGTGGTCCGTGGGGGGTGCCCCCTTCAGTGCGACTGCCCTTCTCGGGGGTGCACTCTCTCCCGGGTTTAGGCCCCTCCACCTCCTGGAGCCGCACCTCTCAGAGCCTTAGCACGTCTGTCTCTGCCATGGGCCCCCTCAGGGAGTCCCCTCACGCTGGATCCCCGGGGCCTCCACTCCCAGAGGGAATAATGCAACCCTGATCTCTAGCCCGGAGCGACTCTCGGCCAGCGTAACACAGGAGGGGTTATTGAGCGTCTGAACACAGCACAGGAAACTCTCAAGGCCTCAGGCCTGGCCTCCCTCAGCCCAGCACATCCCAATCTCTCTGCATCCAGGTGGGCTCTGCCTGCTCCCCCTCTCCAGCCCAGAGCCCCCCTGCTCCCAGCTGGGCCTCTGAGATCCCCGGCCCCAGGCCCCGCCTCTGCCCATTGTCTTCTCTCCAGGGAAACAGGGTCGCCTGGGCCCCCTCTCTTCTCAGACATCCTTTGTTCCCCACTGGCTGGAACCGTCTGGGCCACCAGGTCACCGGTCGCTGGGGTCTCCATCCTCCAGGCCATTGGCCGGGGTCCCAAGTTCCCTCACTGGCCCTCTGTAACAACAAACTCCCTCTCCCCTCACATCATTAAGGGAAACTGAGTCCCACCCCCTCGATGTGCAAACCATTGGAAAAAACAAGAGAACCCCCCACTTCGTCACACTCAGTTTCCCCGATTTGATGTGGGGATGAGAATCCCACGGTTGGGGGGGGCCTCATCTGTTTTTGTCTCCCCCCCCCCCCCCGAATCCATCTGTATCGTCGTTATGTGACTTTGGGGGCCCTGTGGCGCTGGGGACGCTGGCGGGTGGGAAAAGGGAGCGGAGCCCAGGGGCATGGCCAGCGGACGCCTGGTGCTACCCGCCCTCACCTCGCCTGTGTGTGGGAGGTGCAGCCTTTAGGAGCTGGGGCGATGTGCTGGGCTGACCTGGGGCTCGATTTCTACCCCTGCTGCTCCCCTCCTGTGGGACCGGGGCCAAGGCCCTGCCTCTGCATCGGCCTGAGAATCACCTGCCTGCCTGTCCGTCTAGCCGTCCGTCTGTCTGTCCGTCTGCCTGTCCGTCTATCCGTCCGTCTGCCTGGCTGTCCATCCATCTCTCTGCCTGTCTGTCTGTCCGTCTGTCTATCCGTCTGTCTGTCTGCACGGTGAGGCAGGGGCTGTCTGTCCGTCTGTCTGCGCGTGAGGCAGGGGCTGTCTGCCTGTCTGTCTGTGCGGCGAGGTGGGGCTGTCTGTCTGTCTGGGCAGCGCCTGGTGCAATGGGGTCCTGATCAGGGCTGGGTGGCCTAGTGGATAGAGCACTTGTCTGGCCCTGGGGCGTTCTGGGTCCTGCTCCCTGCTCGGTGCCTCAGTATCCCCCTCTGGAGAAGGGGGCGAGCGACACTGTGGGTGGAGGGAGACATTCTGATTGGTAGCAATGACCCAGGTGAGGCCCCGCTCCCGGCTCCCCCGTCCCTGCAGAGCTGGGGGGCTGCGGGAGCTCCGCGGAGCTGTCAGGCGTGGGAGACGCCGGCCTATCCGCTCCCCTGGGCACGGCAGCCGAGATGCCGCATCTCCCGTTAATGAAGCACTTCATCACGGGGAGGGGGAGCGGGAAAAACCCACTTCGCGATGATAAATCCGCGGCGCCGACCCCTCGCTCCTCCGAGCGCCGATCCTCCCTCATCTTGACTAATATTTTTGGAGTGGTTGTAAAACACCCAGCTCGGCAGCTGCCGTGCGAGGAACCTGCCGGGCCGGCATCGCCGGCTGGCTCCCAGCAGGGCGATCCGGGGGGCGGCTGACGCGGGCCCCACCCTGGCCGCTCAGAGGGGTTGGGGGAGCCGAGGGCTGGCAGGCTCCCCGTCCATCTCCCTCCTAGGAGATGTTGATCCAAGGGCTGTCTAGGTGGGGAGCCCCCTCCCCGTTCCTGCCAGCCCTGCCTCTGGCAGATGGGGGTCCCCTGGTAGCGTCCATCACCTGAGCTGGGGGAAGGCCAAGCCCTGAGCTGGGCCGCTGAATGCAACAGGATGCAAAGTTAATTGCAACACAGAGGATGGGGGGTGGTCAGGGCTGCTGGGTGGTACGGAGGGCGGGGGGGTTGCCTCACTGGGGCCTGGAGTAAAATCTGTCTAACCCCCTCCCCCGGTTTATCTCCCTGCGTCCAGGCTGTTTATAGCAGGTCCCAAATGCATCCTTAGCAGCTATCGCGCCGCTGATCGGTCTCTTCCGTCTCTAATTTCTCCGCTGTCCATAATTTATTAGGATTATTAATAATCACCCTCGCGCCTTCCAGCCGAGGGGCTCTGAGAGCCGCAGGATGGGAGGCAGGGGGAGCTGTTCTCACCGTTGCGCAGATGGGGAAACTGAGGCACCGTGGCGCACGGCAGGGTGTGTGTGACCCACCCGGGGTCCCACAGTGAGTTGGCTGTGAATGGAACCCAGGAGTCCTGTCTCCTAGCCCCCCCGCACGCTATGCACCAACCCGCACCCTCCCCTCCCAGTAGCAGAGAAAGAACCCAGGAGTCCTGATTCCCAGCCCCCCCCGCGCTCTGCGCCAGGCCACACGCTCCCCTCCCAGGGGCAGGGAAAGAACCCAGGTGTCCTTTGCTGCTGGTTTTCTGGGTCCCCCAAAGCCAGTTTTACTCACGCGCCGCCTCCCCGTTTCCCATCACAATGGGGTGTCGTTGCACGTCACACTAATCAGCAGGGAGTGGCGGGGGGGGATTCGCAGGGCCCGTTTCCTGTCATCCTGTCCCGCCGCGCGCCCTGGCCTGTCTCCTTGGGACGTGTTCATTTCCCCCCAACACCTCTTCTTTATGTACAAGCCAGCGGCTGGCTCTGGGTGGTGGCATCGTGGAGATACGTCTGGACCGCTGCAGTCCTGTTTACCCCTCCGTGCGCACACAGTAGGCCGGCAGATCCATCCTCATGCTCCTCATGTAAATTGGGTTTGGGGTGGATCCCCTGTGTGAACCTGGAGTCGGGGGCAGGGAGAGGCCCCACGTGGGGAAACAGAGCCACGCAGACCCCCCACCCCCTTCTCTGGTTTCCCATATGTTTCCCCATTGGGCATAATGATCCACACCCCACGAACTGCCCCCAAACCCTGCTACACGGGCTGGCCTCCTACGGATACGCTAGGCAGTACAGCCTAGTGGGTAGGGCCCTGAGCAAGCCGCCAGGACTCCTGGGTTCCTATTCCTGGCTCTCCCAAAGACCTCTTGTGTGATCATGGGCAAGTCGCTTCCCCGCTCCCTGCCTCAGTTTCCCCTCCCACCCTTTGTCTGGCTTGTCTCTTTAGACAGTAAGGCCCAGGCGCTCAAAGGCCTGTGGGTGCCCAACTCCCCTGGGATCCCCCCCGTTACGGGCATGTGGCGCCTGGATCCCTTTGAGGCTCTGGCCCCAAGCCGTGTCTGCGCCGGGCCCAGCCCTCGATCGGGGTGTCTCCCGGAATACAAGTCACAGCCGGAAGGGTCTGGCAGCTTCCCCGGGCAAACGGTGACCTCCTCGGCGCCCGCGCGTTACAAACAGCGACCCCGGGGGCTTGTCCGGAGCTGGTCTCGCTGCGCACCATGGGGGTGTCGAACCGTGAGCTCGGCCGGCCGCTCGCTGTACATGAGAGCCCCGGCGATGGAGCAGTTACTGGGGAGGCGTTCGCCTCCTCGGGTCGCTGGGTCGCTGTGAAAACGACACTCACTGGAAATATTTATTTTCCCCTCTGGCTGGTATGTGTGTGTGTGTGTGTGTGGCTGGCGTGTGTGTGTGTGTGTCTGGCGTGTGGCTGTGTAGCTGATGTGTGTGTGTGTCTGTGTGTGTGTGTCTGGTATGTGTCTGTGTCTGTGTGGTTGGCTGGTGTGTGTGTGTGTGTCACTGTGTAGCTGGCATGTGTGTGTGTCTCGGTGTGTGTGTGTGTATGTGTGTGTGTCTCTCTCTGTGTATGTGTGTCTCTCTCTGTGTATGTGTGTGTGGCTGGTGTGCATGTGTGTGTGTCTCTCTGTGTCTGTGTGTGTGGCTGGTGTGTGTGTGCGTGTCTCTGTGTGGCTGACGTGTGTGTGTGTGTTTGTGTGTGTGTGTGTGGCTGGTGTGTGTGTGTGTGTGACTCTGTGTATGTGTGCGTGGCTGGTGTGTGTCTGTGTGGCTGGTGTGTGTGTCTGTGTCTGTGTGTGGCTGGTGTGTGTGCGTGTTTCCCTGTGTGGCTGGTGCGTGTGTGTGTGTGTCTCTCTCTATGTGTGTGTGTCTCTCTGTGTATGTGTGTGTGGCTGGTGCGCGTGTGTGTGTCTCTGTGTCTGTGTGTGTGGCTGATGTGTGTGCGTGTCTCTGTGTGGCTGACGTGTGTGTGTGTGTTTGTGTGTGTGTGTGTGTGTGTGTGTGGCTGGTGTGTGTGTGTGTGTCTCTGTGTGTGTGCGTGGCTGGTGTGTGTGTCTGTGTCTGTGTGTGTCTGTGTGGCTGGTGTGTGTGTCTGTGTCTGTGTGTGTGGCTGGTGTGTGTGTCTCTCTCTGTGTATGTGTGTGTCTCTCTGTGTATGTGTGTGTGGCTGGTGCGTGTGTGTGTGTGTCTCTGTGTGTGTGTGTGTTTTTGTGTGTGTGTGTGTGTGTGTCTCTGTGTATGTGGCTGGTGCGTGTGTGTGTGTGTGTCTCTGTGTGTGTGTTTTTGTGTGTGTGTGTGTGTGTGTGTCTGTGTATGTGTGTGTGTCTGTGTCTGTGTGTGTGTCTCTGTGTATGTGTGTGTGGCTGGTGCGTGTGTCTGTGTGTGTGTGTGCGTCTCTGTGTGTGTTGCTGAGGTCAGGTGCTGTAATTCTTTTCATCTCTAGGGAGAAAGTCTCAAGTTGTCTTGTTCTTCCCCGAAACCGCTGAGCCGTCAAATCTGCGGGTAACTCGGCGCTTGGGAGGGAATCCATAAACAACTGTGGATTCAGACATCTCTAGCCGGCGGCTATTCATCGCCGGGCCTGCTGCCTGGGCTGGGGCGAGGGTCCTTCCCAGCCGGGCTCGCAGCGCTGGGCCCGCGGACGGGCACCCGAGGCGTGCTAATCGTCGCCTGTAATTAACAAAGAGGAGGCAATCGCCAAGCTCAATTAAAACATCTCCTAATGATAATAATGAACAGTCGAGCAGGCAGCTGGCGGAAGAGGCCGGCTGGCGTGCAGGAAATCCAGCCGCGGGTCTGGCTGGCGGGGAAGGCAGGTGGGAAATGCCAGGGTAATAGAGGAGCAGGCCCCATGAGCTGCCACATGGGCAAAGAGTGAGAGGGGAAACCGAGGCAGGGTGGAGACTTGCCCAAGGTCACGCAATAGGTCAGTGGCCGAGCCAAGGGAACCCAGGCGTCCTGACTGCCTCCAGCCTGCCCTCTGGAACGGGCGAGGGATTTCGTCCTCAGGCAGGGCTGGCTGGATGGGAAACGGGTTCTGACGCAAGGAGATTTTTCATGAGCCAGCGTCGGCCTCCTGCGGAAAAATGACGCTTTTCACAGGGGAAAAAAAACCCCAATGCCCGGAGCCCAGAATAATTTAGTTTGGAAATGCCACTCTGGTGCCTCCTGGGAGTTTTCCCCTGTGTCAGGGGTGGGCAAACGTTTTGTTCCGAGGACCACATCTGGGAATGGAAATTGTATGGCAGGCCATGAATGCTCACAAAATTGGGGGTTGGGGTGCGGGAGGGGGTGACGGCTTTGGCTGGGGTGCAGGCTTGGGAGGGGCTGGGGAGTTCAGGGCTTGGGAGGGGGCTCCAGGCTGGGGCAGAGGGTTGAGGTGCGGGGGGCAGGGCTCCAGCTGAGGGGGCAGGCTCTGGGGTGGGGCTGGGGATGAGAGATTTGGGGTGCAGGAGGGTGCTCTGGGCTTGGATCAAGGGGCTCGGAGGGCGAGAGGGGGATTAGGGCTGGGGCAGGGGGTTGGGGCACAGGAGGGGCTCAGGGGTGCAGGCTCCAGGTGGCACTTATCTCAAGCAGCTCCCAGAAGCAGCGGCATGTCCCCCCTCCGGCTTCTATGCGGAGGCGCAGCCAAGCGGCTCTGCGTGCTGCCCCATCTGCTGGCGCCAGCCCCACAGCTCCCATTGGCCACAGTTCCCAGCCAATGAGAGCTGTGGGGGTGGCGCTTGGGGCAGGGACAGCACTGTGGCGCCTCCTGGCTGCCTCTAAATGTAGGAGCCAGAGGGAAGACATGCCGCTGCTTCCGGGAGCTGCGCAGAGCTGCCCCCGACCCCGCGCCCAGGCTGGAGCACAGGAGCGTGGCAAGCCCTAGACCCCACTCCCCAGCAGGAGCTCAAGGGCCGGATTAAATCAGCTGGTGTCCCGTGGGCCATAGTTTGCCCACAGCTGCTCTATGTGCTGGGCTCAAGTGGACTACATCTCCCATGATGCACCAAAACAGGGACTCCCACAAGCCCCACCTCCTCTTAAAAAGGAGGGGAGACCATCGTGCATCATGGGAGATGTAGTCTGACCAGGGGGACCAGCCCATAGAGCAAAATGGGCACATGATGCACCTGAACTACAACTCCCAGGAAGTGCCACAATAGCATTTCCAAACTGAAATTTGTTGGTTTTTTTTGTGCACCCGCCCCCATTCCCCAGTAGCGCTGCGCACGGGCCATGGGCACCCCAAAGCAGCCGGGGCAGGGGCTGTGTAGCAAAAATCTCTAGTTCACTCTGGCAGGACCAGGTTAATTAATTGGCCCCAGTGGTGCAGAGGTTAAAGCCCCCCGAAAGTTTCTGCTGCCCAGGACTCCTGGGTTCTCTTCAGGTTACAGAAGTGGCCACCAAACCTGGGGCCAGACTGTATGGCGTGCCCTAGAAATACAGAGCCCCATTCTACACCCCCCTTGAGCCGAAGGCTCCCCCCCAGCTAGGGGTGTCAGTTTTGGCTGGACATATTCCTGGAGGTTTCATCACATGACATCATCTTTCATTAAAGATTAATCTTTAAATCCTGGAGACTCCAGGACAATCCTGGAGGGTTGGCAACTCTACCCCCACCAGCACCCCCTAGAGGGGAAAAGGCCCTGTGCCCCATTCCTCACCCCCCTGCGCTGAACACTCCCCCACCAGCGCCCCCTAGAGGGGATGCCCTATTCCTCACCCCCCCAAGCCAAACACTCCCCCACCAGCACCCCATAGAGGGGAAAAGGCCCAATGCCCCATTCCCCACCCCCTTGATCCGAACACTCCCCCACTAGCACCCCCTAGAGGGGAAAAGGCCCCAAGCCCCATTCCCCGCCCCTCGGAGCCAAACACTCCCCCACCACCGCCCCCTAGAGGGGAAAAGGCCCCATGCCCCATTCCCCACCCCCCCCGGAGCCAAACATTCCCCCACCAGCACCCCTTAGAGGGGAAAAGGCCCTGTGCCCCATTCCCCACCCCTCGGAGCCAAACACTCCCTCACCAGCACCCCCTAGAGGGGAAAAGGCCCCATGCCCCATTCCCCACCCCTCGGAGCCAAACATTCCCCCACCAGCACCCCTTAGAGGGTGTGACGAACTGGGACTGTTCTTGCTGGGGTGTGGGAATGCTGACAGGGGAGTGTGACTAGGATGGTCTGCATCGGAGGATGGGAGTCGGCCCGAGGAAACATACCTGAGCTTGTAACATGAGAACCCAGGAGGGGGTTGAAGGTCAGGTAACTCCGGGGCCCGGGAAACTGAACAAAGGCTGTGGGAGGGGTCGCTGAAGGCAGAGTGCTGGAAGCAGGCTGGAGAGATGGCTGGGAGGCAGAGATGGCTCTGACCCCCCAAGGGGGGTGGGCTGGCATGCCCTGGGACCCCAAGCTGGACCTAACTGAGGGGGTCCCTGTTGTCTGTGCCTGCAAGACCTGTCTTGGACTGTATTCCTGTTATCCAAATAACCCTTCTGTTTTACTGGCTGGCTGAGAGTCATGGTGAATCGCAGGAAGCCGGGGGTGCAGGGCCCTGAGTCCCCCAATACTCCGTGACAACTGGTGGCAGCGGCGGGATCTACTGCACCCCGTGGACGGCGCTTCCTGCAGTAAGTGACTGGGGAGCAGTAAAACGAAGGGGGATTGACGGGGACCAGGCCGGCTGAAGAGTGGGAGAGAAACGGTTATTACCCCTGGGAGTGTGTGACCAGCGAGAAGGACTTTTGCAGTAACAGGGTCCCCCGGGGGGATCGCAGCGAGTGGTCCCAGGGGCGGATGAGTCTGCAGCTCAACCCTGGCAGAGAGGCGGTGACCTCGAGAAGGGCTGGCACACTAGGGGGCCCCCTGGGAACTGTGGGGAGCTGTGAGCACACAGGCCGGTGAGTGGCCAGCAGGAAGATGTATGCCAAGCGGCTTAAGAGCAACCTGGTGGAGCTGTGCAAGCAGAGGCGGCTGCGCATTGGAAGGCTCACCAAAGAACAGCTCATTGCCCAGCTGGAGGCGGAAAATCGCGCAAATAAACTGATCCCTGTGTCTCAGGGAAGCAGCCTGGCAAATGCAGCGCAGGCACCAGTGTCTGTCCCAGCTGGGAGTGGTCAGCCGGCTGCTGAGGGCTTCCCGAGACCCCTCCTTCCTATGCCTAGGGGAAGGGTGGGGAGGAGCCCAGCAAATACCGAAGGCGCCGTGACCCCCCCGGCCAGCAGGGGATCCCCCCGGCGAAGCCCGCCGGCCAGCAGAGGATCCTCCCGGCGACGTTCGGCATCCGTGGAGCGGAATTGGCTGGAATGGAAGAAAGAGCTAAAACTGAGAGAGCTGAAGGATCGTGAACGACAAAAACAGCATGAACGGGAGGAGAATGAGAGACAGAGACAGCATAAAGAGAGACAGAAACAGGAGAATGAGAGACAGCGTCAGCATGACCTGGAACTGGCAAGATTAAAGGGCAGCGAACCCCCGGCTGCGGTGAGTGAGGGGGGACCCGGGACTGCACGGAGCTTTAATAAGTGCATCATGGCCCCATACAAGGAGGGGAAGGACATGGATAACTTCCTGGAGGCCTTTAAGACGGCCTGCGAGCTGCACCGGGTTGATCCCGCGGACAGACTCCGGGTCCTTACCCCCTTACTGAACCCCAAAGCCGTGGCATTGTACCGCCAACTGGGAGAGGCAGAGAAAGGGGACTACGAACTATTCAAAAAGGCCCTGCTACGTGAGTTTGGGCTGACTCCTGAGATGTACCGGAAAAGGTTCCGGAGTCAAGATAAAACCCCTGAGATCTCATATCTGCAACTAGCCGTCCGCATGGAAAGATACGCCAGCAAGTGGGCTGGTGGGGCCCAGACGAAGGAGGACCTGATTAAACTGCTGGTACTGGAGCAACTGTATGAGCGGTGCCCATCCGACCTGAGGCTGTGGTTGGTGGACAGAAAGCCAGAAAACCCGCGACACGCCGGGCAGCTGGCTGATGAGTTTGTAAAGAGCCGGTCAGGGGGTGGCAGGGAGGAGCCCCAAAGGAACAGGCCCGCCGCGATGCAGAGAGAGAGTCACCCTGGGACCTCCCAAAGGGGGAATATGGGGAATCCCCTCCCACGGGGAATGCCCAGCGTCAGGGACAACCGACCGGCTCGAGGGAACCCACAGGACATGAGCTGCTATTACTGCGGCCGAAGAGGCCACGTTCGGGCCCAGTGCCCCAAGCTCAAGGACAGACTGAGCAGACCGAACCCGCATAGGGTTAACTTGGTAGAGGCCCAGACGGACGAGGGGCAGGCTTCTCACGCAAGAGGGCCTGGCAGCTTATCAACTGCTCAAGAGAGAGAAGGGCCCCAGGCCAGCTCCTCTAGGCGGCTGGATGCCCCAGACTCAGGGTTTTTGGTTTATACGGTGGGCGCGGGGCTGTCCCTCCCGAGTGAGTACCTTGTTCCCCTGGAGGTGGATGGGAGGAAGGTCAATGAATACTGGGATACGGGCGCAGAGGTGACGCTGGCCCGGCCCGAGGTGGTGGCCCCAGATCAGGTGGTGCCCAACTCCTACCTGACCCTGACGGGGGTGGGCGGAACACCAGTCAAAGTGCCCGTGGCAAGGATACACCTGAAGTGGGGGGCCAAGGAGGGCCCCAAGGATGTGGGGGTACACCCGTATTTGCCCACTGAGGTATTGATGGGGGGGGACCTGGAGAACTGGCCAAGCAACCCCCAAAAGGCACTGGTTGTAACCCGCAGTCAGAGCCGGCGAGGGGCACTGCGCCCTGGCCTTGGGGGGGGTGCCTTGCCTGAGGCGCAGGACCCTAACCTGGTGGGGAGGGAACGCCCAGGGACACGGCTCAGGAAGGCTGCAGCTTCAGACCCAGCGGGCGAGAAAGAGCAGGTGGCCATCCCTGTCCCAGCTGCTGAGTTCCAGGCCGAGTTGCAGAGAGATCCCTCCTTGCGGAAGATAAGGGACCTGGCCGACCTCAATGCGGTACAGACCATGGGACGAGGTGGCCGGAAAAGGTTCCTGTGGGAGAAGGGGTTCCTGTACCGAGAATGGGCTCCCCCAGGGAAAATGGAGTCAGGGGGGATCAGGAGGCAGCTGGTGGTACCCCAGAAGTATCGCCGCCAGCTGCTGTGCCGGGCCCATGACATTCCCCTCTCAGGGCACCAGGGAACCTGGCGTACCCAGCAGAGGCTGCTACGGAGCTTTTATTGGCCTGGGGTCTTTGTTACTGTCCGACAGTACTGCGGATCCTGTGACCCCTGTCAGAGGGGGAGGAAGGCCTGGGACAAGGGGAAAACAGCTTTAGGACCCTTGCCCAGCATAGAGGAGCCTTTCCGGAGGGTGGCCAAGGTTAAAAGGGCGGCTCTAAACCAAGAGAGCCCAAAGCACAGACCTCCAGACTGGAGCGCTGGGAGAAGACCACAGCCCAGTTGGAGCCCCAGAGGTATGGGGGTGGGAAAAGGGCGCAGGCCGCATAAACCTTCCCACATGCGAACTGCGAGTGCCATCAAGCACCCCGACCTAAGGGGGGCCGTGAAACTGAAGGGGCCTGGTGTAATTCCCACCAAGGAACTGGAGGGATGCGGGGGCATCCATGGGAACGGGGGTAGGTTCGAACTTCCCCAGGTCACTGGCTAAAGTGACCCCGCTCAGTTCGGTCTCGAAGGGGGGAGAGATGTGACGAACTGGGACTGTTCTTGCTGGGGTGTGGGAATGCTGACAGGGGAGTGTGACTAGGATGGTCTGCATCGGAGGATGGGAGTCGGCCCGAGGAAACATACCTGAGCTTGTAACATGAGAACCCAGGAGGGGGTTGAAGGTCAGGTAACTCCGGGGGGCCCGGGAAACTGAACAAAGGCTGTGGGAGGGGTCGCTGAAGGCAGAGTGCTGGAAGCAGGCTGGAGAGATGGCTGGGAGGCAGAGATGGCTCTGACCCCCCAAGGGGGGTGGGCTGGCATGCCCTGGGACCCCAAGCTGGACCTAACTGAGGGGGTCCCTGTTGTCTGTGCCTGCAAGACCTGTCTTGGACTGTATTCCTGTCATCCAAATAAACCTTCTGCTTTACTGGCTGGCTGAGAGTCATGGTGAATCGCAGGAAGCCGGGGGTGCAGGGCCCTGAGTCCCCCAATACTCCGTGACAGAGGGGAAAAGGCCCTGTGCCCCATTCCCCACCCCCCCGGAGCCAAACATTCCCCCACCAGCGCCCCATAGAGGGGAAAAGACTCCATGCCCCATTCTCCATCCCCCAGAGCCGAACACTCCCCCACCAGTGCCCCCAGAGGGGAAAAGGCCCCATGCCCCATTCCCCACCCCTCGGAGCCAAACACTCCCCCACCAGTGCCCCCTAGAGGGGAAAAGGCCCCGTGCCCCATTCCCCACCCCCCGGAGCCAAACACTCCCCCACCAGCGCCCCCTAGAGGGGAAAAGACTCCATGCCCCATTCTCCATCCCCCAGAGCCGAACACTCCCCCACCAGCGCCCCCTAGAGGGGAAAAGGCCCCATACTCCCTGAGCCCGGTTTTGGGACCCATCTTATTTAATCTATTTATAACTGACCTCGGGACAGATTGCAAGAGTGGGCTGATAAAGTTTGCGGATGATACGAAGGTGGGAGGAGTTGCAAACTCGGAGGAGGATAGGGATACTCTGCAGGGAGACTTGAATGAGCTTGTGAATTGGAGTATCAGAAATAGGATGAAATTTAATAGTAAAAAGTGTAAGGTGATGCACTTGGGGACGAATAATAACAATTTTAGTTACAAGATGGGGACGCATTGGTTAGAAGTAACGGAAGAGGAGAAGGACCTAGGGGTCCTTGTGGACCGCAGGATGACTATGAGTCGGCAATGTGACGTGGCGGTGAAAAAAGCCAATGCGGTCTTGGGATGTATTAGGCGAGGTATATCTAGTAGAGATAGGGAGGTCCTGCTTCCGTTGTATAAGGCGCTGGTGAGACCTCATTTGGAGTACTGTGTGCAGTTCTGGTCTCCAATGTTTAAAAAAGATGAACTCAAACTGGAACGGGTGCAGAGAAGGGCGACTAAGATGATCAGAGGAATGGAAAACCTGTCGTATGAAAAGAGATTAGAGGAGCTTGGGTTGTTTAGTCTGACAAAGCGAAGGCTGAGGGGGGATATGATTGCTATCTTTAAATATATCAGAGGGGTTAATACAAGGGAGGGAGAGGAATTATTCCAGTTTAGTACTAATGTGGACACGAGAACGAATGGATACAAACTGGCCGGGGGGAAGTTTAGGCTAGAAATTAGACGAAGGTTTCTGACCATCAGAGGGGTGAAATATTGGAACGGCCTTCCGAGGGAAACGGTGGGGGCGACGGACCTGTCTGGTTTTAAGATTAAGTTGGATAAGCTTATGGAGGGAATGGTTTAATGATAAAACATAGTAGCCAAGGAAAACCAAGCAATGGTACATGAACAACATAATGGCCAACAAGGGTCAGGCTAGAGACTCTTGCCTATATGCTCGGGGTATTACTGATCGCCATATTTGGGGTCGGGAAGGAATTTTCCTCCAGGGTAGATTGGCTGAGCCTCTGGAGGTTTTTCGCCTTCCTCCGCAGCATGGGGCAGGGATCACTAGCAGGAGGGTCTCAGCCGATTGAAGTCACTAAAACACAGGACTGGGGACTTCAACAGTAGAGTACAGGGAAGGGTCTTGCGGCCTGCAGCATGCAGGGGGTCAGACCAGATGATCATAATGGTCCCTTCTGACCTTAATGTCTATGAGTCTATGAGTCTATGAGCCCACCAGCCCCATGCTGTTTAATTTTCGGTGCTTTATGTCCCCCCTCAATAAAAAGACCTAGCCATTCCCCCCAGTCAATGAAGAGGCGCGTCTCAGCAGCTGGAAAGCTCGCGGTGTCCCCCTGCCCGCCGAGCGCCGCAGCCGGGGTGGAGAGATATCGCCTGGCTCTTGCCCCGCTTGTTTTTCCAGGGAGAGGGAAGCTGGCTTTGCTCTCCCGGGCCGGCTGGGCGCGCAGGAGAAGCGCCGAGGGAGCGGAGGATGCAATTTGTCTTGGGGAGTGGCACTTGATCAATTCGATTTCAAAACTCTAATTATACCGACAAAGGGCTCCGCACGGCGCCGCTGGCTGCGAGTCAAGCTTTGTTTATTTATTTCTGCGCACGCCTGCGACGTTCTCCCCTTTGTCCTTTCAGACTTTGCTGGAAGAAATGAGGTCACGGCGGAGGGGCAGCGGCAGATCCGGCGGGTGGGGGGCTGGAAGAGCGGCGGGGGGGGGGGGGGGGCTGTGTGTGCCTGCACTGTGGGTCGGGATGGAGGGGCTGTGACAGACTCACAGATCGAGCCCGCTCTTGGCCCCATACGGTCCCTGGGGTTGGTTGTGACTCCCGAGCTGGGCCTCCTGGTCACCAGTCGCTGGGGTGTCCATTCTCCAGGTCATTGGCCGGGGTCCGACGCTGGCCCTCTGTAACAACAAACTCCCTCTCCCATCCCCTCGTTAAACCAGTAATGCTCAGGGAAACTGAGTCCCACCCCCTCGGCATGCAAACCATTGGAAAAACCAAGGAAAATACCAGGAAACCCCCCCACTTCATCACAGGGGTCTTGGCAGAGCTTTGGGGGGCGGGGAGCCCAGGGCTGGGATAACGGGGTTGTGGGTCGGGATTGATGGGTGATGGTGGGGGGGGAGCCATAGATAACAGGGGGTTGCAAGCTGGTAGCAGGCAGCCAAGACTGAATTACCTGGGGGCTGTGGAGAAGGATGGTGGGGCACCTACAGACTAGGTCAGGCCTGCGTGGCCCCTGCCTGCATTGTGCCTGGCCAGACCCAGCGGGGACGGGGAAGTTCCCTTAGCCCACCTGTGTTCTTCACAAGGCCCGGCCGTGGGAATCGACGGGGCACACACCCGCCTCTCTCTCGCCCCATTGTAAATAACCATTAGAAGATATTATCCGCCCGCTACGTGGAATATTAAAAAACTAATTAGAGCCAACTTTAAAGCAAACTGGGGTCTGTTCCTTGCTCATTTGCCGAGTCGTATAATAGATGCCTGGCTCTTTCTTTCAGGCAGACGTTGTCAATCTACAAATCTTTTGTTAAGAGTAAATGGATACAAATAGCTGTTTTCCATTTGCACGGCAGCATCTGTTACTGCCGGGGAAATTTGCATGGCTAAATGTAAATTATGCATTATGTCATTTATCAAAAAGGGGGTGAGGGATTGCGAGGGGGGAACCCAGGCAAACAGAGGGGGAAGGTGTCACAACAAATCATAACACAAACCGTTTGCACTTGTCAGCGTCAGGCCGCAAAGCGCCCAGCAAAGGAGGGCGGGTGGTCTTGGCCCCATTTTACAGACGGGGAAACCGAGGCAAAGAGGGCGGGGAGGATGTCGTCAAATGGACACAGCCGGAGCTGGGAACAGAATTCAGGAGTCCTGCTCTAACCACTAGTCCACACACCCCTACTCAGAACTGGGAATGGAACCCAGGAGTCCTGATTCCCAGCCTCCCCATCTCTGACTGCTAGACCCCACTCCCCTCCCAGAGCTGGGGGTAGAACCCAGGAGTCCTACCTGCCCGTCTGTAACCCGGCAGGCAGCCCAGCTGGGTAAGCACCGAAGGAAAGGGTCCCTCGTACCCACACAAGGCAGAATCGCCCCCCGCCCTCCCCCCCCAGTTGATAGCCCCATCAGTTATAACCCGCTCCGGCGCCATTTGGAAGCCCAGCAGCAAATGTACCTGTGCGTTGCTGGGACGAAAAAGGCCCCGGCTCGCAGGCTGGCATATGGTGGAGAGGCGCGTTTTATCGGCCTTGTCAAATCCTGCGTGTCGGAGCCCTGGCGGGGGGAGAGTGGGGGGGTGCCCAGCCCCGGGGCTGGCTCTATGGACCTTCCCTCTAGACTCTCTGTGGTGGGGGATGAGGGGGGGGCTTAGCGCCCAGCTGGAGACATGGGCTGACCCCTCCTGGGGTGAGTTTCCCTGTGCAAAGAAAGCGCTTGGCACCCCGGAGCCCTGGCGGCAAAGGTCAGATCCTGTATGTGATCTTCCGTAGGGCCCAGGTCACCCCTGGCGCCCGCCCGCTCCACCCAGGCCCAGAGCAAACTGACCACGCCGAGACCCCGGTTGAGTCCCTTAGAACTCAGCCCCTCAAGGCCGGCCTTCCCCACGCGCGGGGAGCCGGGGGGCTGTGGGAGACGGGGCTGGCTGGGGAGGCGTGTCCCGGGAGAGGGGGGTTGGAGCTGCCCTCCCTTGGCACCAGCCAACCTGGGCTGGGCAAAGCCCCGGAGAACAGGGGGTGGGGGGCTCTCACCTGCCCAGGTGGGGCAGCCCCCTCAGCTCCTGCTTGGGATCAGGGCCCAGCTGGTGCAGCACCAGTGGGGGGGGGGGTTTACCCTCCTTCCCCAGGCGCTGCTGATGGGGCCTTGGGAGGGGAGAGGGAACAGCTGCCCCCCCCCAGTGGGAAATCAGAGGGAACCCCCCGCTGCCCCTTCACAGCCTCCCTCTGATCCCCTCCCATTCCAGCTACGGTTCCCTGACCCCCTTCTCTTCCCCACCCCCCCCCCACCAGATCTCTGCTTCCTCTCCCACTCCCCAGCCCCCCTCTGCTTCCCCTCCTACTGTTCCCCCTGGGTCTCTGCTCCCCCCAGTCCCCCACTCCCCAGCCCCCCTCTGCTTCCCCTCCCACTGCTCCCCCCCCTCTGCTCCCCCCGGGGCCCCCAGCCCTGACTCCCGAGCCCCGGGGACCCCGAGCCCCGCCCTGGCCAGTTGCGCAGGGGGGAGGGACGGAGCCGCCGCCCCCAGTGACCCCCCGGCCCGGGCCGCCCTTCCCCGGGCGGGGGGCGGAGGCAGCGGGACTCGGGAACCTGCCGCTGCTGCTGGCGGAGCGAGTCCGCCCCGGCCGCAGCATGGGAGGGACCCGGCCCGGGTTCGCCTTCGCCCGCCAGCTCAGGAGGCATCCCGGAGTGAGTGACCGGCCGGCCGCTGCCCTGCCCCGGCCCCCCTCTGCTCTGCGCCCCGCTACTCCACTTCTTCCCCTGCCCCCTTCTCCCCCTGCCCCCTTCTCCCCTTCTCCTGCCCCTCTTCTACCCCACTTCTCCCCCTGCCCCCTCCTTCCCGGCCCCCTCCTTCCCCGGCCCCCGGCCCCCTCCTTCCTCTGCCCCCCTGTCCCCTTCTCCTGCCCCCGTCCCCCTCCTTCCTCTGCCCCTGTCCCCTTCTCCTGCCCCCGTCCCCCTCCTTCCTCTGCCCCTGTCCCCTTCTCCTGCCCCTCCTCTGTCCCACTGCTCCCTCTGTCCCCTTCTCCTGCCCCCGTCCCCCTCCTTCCTCTGCCCCCTGTCCCCTTCTCCTGCCCCTCCTCTGTCCCACTTCTCCCTCTGTCCCCTTCTCCTGCCCCCGTCCCCCTCCTTCCTCTGCCCCCTGTCCCCTTCTCCTGCCCCTCCTCTGTCCCACTTCTCCCCCTGTCCCCTTCTCCTGCCCCTCTTCTACCCCACTTCTCCCCCTGCCCCCTCCTTCCTCTGCCCCCTTGTCCCCTTCTCCTGCCTCTCCTCTGTCCCCCTCCTTCCTCTGCCCCCTGTCCCCTTCTCCTGCCCCTCCTCTGCCCCACTTCTCCCTCTGTCCCCTTCTCCTGCCCCCGTCCCCCTCCTTCCTCTGTCCCCTGTCCCCTTCTCCTGCCCCTCCTCTGTCCCACTTCTCCCCCTGTCCCCTTCTCCTGCCCCTCTTCTACCCCACTTCTCCCTCTGTCCCCTTCTCCTGCACCCTGTTCCCTTCTCCTGCCCCCACCCCCCGCTACCCCACTTCTTCCCCTGTCCCCTCCTTCCTCTGCCCCCCTGTCCCCTTCTCCTGCCCCTCCTCTGTCCCACTTCTCCCTCTGTCCCCTTCTCCTGCCCCCCGTCCCCCTCCTTCCTCTGTCCCCTGTCCCCTTCTCCTGCCCCTCCTCTGTCCCACTTCTCCCTCTGTCCCCTTCTCCTGCCCCCCGTCCCCCTCCTTCCTCTGCCCCCTTGTCCCCTTCTCCTGCCCCTCCTCTGTCCCCCTCTGCCCCCTCCTTCCTCTGCCCCCATCCCCTTCTCCTGCCCCTCCTCTGTCCCCCTCTGCCCCCTCCTTCCTCTGCCCCCCGTCCCCTTCTCCTGCCCCCCTGTCCCCCTCCTTCCTCTGTCCCCTTCTTCCTCTGCCCCCGTCCCCTTCTCCTGCCCCCGCCCCTCCTCTACCCCACTTCTCCCTCTGTCCCTCTGTCCCCTTCTCCTGCCCCATCTCTGTCCCCCTCCCCACCCCCTCTACCCCACTTCTATCTCTGTCCCTCTGTCCCCTTCTCCTGCCCCCTGTCCCCCTCTGCCCCCTCCTTCCTCTGTCCCTCTGTCCCTCTCTGTCCCCCTCCTTCCCCTGCCCCCCACCCCACTTCTTCCTCTGTCCTCCTGTCCCCTTCTCCTGCCCCCTCTCTCCCTCCTCTGTCCCCTCCTTCCCCTGCCACCTCTACCCGACTTCTTCCTCTGTCCCCCTGTCCCCTTCTCCTGCCCCTCCTCTGTCCCCCTGCCCCCTCCTTCCCCTGCCACCCCTCTGTCCCCCTCTTTCCCCTGCTCCCCACCCCCCTTCTCCTGCTCCTCCTCTGTCCCCCATCCCCATCCTCTGTCCCCCTCCTTCCCCTATCCCCCATTATCCCACTGCCCCAGTTTGCTTCTATCCCCCTTTCACCCTCCATTCCAGTTCTCCTCTGTCCCCCCTCAATGCTCCTTCTCGTCCCCCCTTCCACTGCCCCTGCCCCATCCCCCTTCCCTCCCTCATACCCCCGTCCCTCCCCTTCCAACCCCTTCCCAGCCACCCCCCAACATCACGCCCCCCCCAGATCTGCCCCCAGTTTCCAGCCTTCCTCTTACTTTCATTAAACTCCCCCTCCCGCCCCCGGCTTCCCCAGCCTCCCCCCCAGAGCGAGCGGTGGGGGCCCTTGTGGCTGGGGGCCCCTGGCCTACTGGCTGCCTCCTCCCAGGCTTGTCTGCTGTCACCCCCACACCCCACTATGCAATGTGGGAGGGTGGGGGCTGCTCTGTAAATCAAGGCCCCGAACTTTGCAGATTCCACCCCGGCCGGAGCAGCGCTTGCTGCTTCCCCCGCTCTCTGCCCATTTCCTGCTCTGCATTTTGGCCCCAAACTTGGGGTCTTTGCACTTCGCCCCTACACGGGGGAAAGAGGGGGCTGTCTGTCCTCTCCCTCCCTGCGGCGGCTCCTTCTCTCTACGGCGTGTGCGGCACCGAGACACATCAGGGTCCCAGCCCCCCCCCATTTGATCCTCTGCCGCCCTCCCCGCAGCCCCCAAATTCGGAACCTTTCATTAGCCTGGCAGGGGGGAGAAATCCACCTCCCGTCCTTTCATGTCAAATCCATCAGCTCCCCCGGCCATCAAAAATTCATGAGGAGGATTTTGTTTACAAATAGGAATAAACCCTGATGAATGTGAGATGCTGGGAACCTGCCTCACCCCCCCCCCCCAACAGGCCAAGGAAGGGGGCTGGAACTAGAGGGGCTGGGTGTGGCTGCACCCCCTGGCTTGTTGGGGTTTCTGTCATACACAGCCTCTCAGCCCACCCCCCACTACACACATTGTCCCCTCGCCCCGACACAAAGGAAAGGGGGGGTTGGCCCGGGGTTTTTCCATACGGCGAGTTTCCATGGGCTAAGCTAAGGATCTGGCTCATTCCACGGAGCCGCCCAGCCGCCAGGGGCTAGCCAAAAGTTTCCCCCGGGGAGCTGGCTTGCCTCTGTGGGTCTGGCCCTTTGCCCGGGTGATTCCAGGCGAGCTGCCGGCCCTGTGAGGACAGGGGTGGCGTGGGAAGGGTTAAGCCCGGCGGTTTGGTTTTCGGGAAGCCTGGGCTACACATTCAAACAGTCACGTCCACGCTCCGCTCTGGGCCAGCCGGGGAGAGGCAGGTACTGGGCAAAGACGTGATGCTGGAGAGGCTGGAAATAGGGAGGCGTTGGGGTCCAGCGGTTAAAGCAGGAGAGGCTGGGAGTCAGGACTCCTGGGTTCTATTCCCAGCGGAGGGAGGGGCGTTTGCTTTTTGGAGCAGAGAGGAGCTGGAAGCCAGGACGCCTGGGTTCTGTTCCCTTCCTTCGGGTGGGAGTGTGGTCTAGGGGTTAGAGTGAGAGGGAGAACCCCTGGGCCCTATGCCCAGCTCTGGGCGGTATTTGCCATGTGAGGTTGAGCCGATTGGTTTCCCTGTCCGTAAAACTGGACAGGGAATTAGCTCCTGTAAAGTGCAGGGGCCTCGTGGGCAGCCGGGGCTCCGAGCGGGTGACCTGCCTTGGCCCCGTTAAAGGCAGAGGAGCTTCCCGACATGCCATCCGTTATCCGGGCTGAGCGCTCCTTGCTGGGCGGGCACATCAGCACGTTCCCCTTGCCCCCGGCTTCTCCTGCTGCCCGGCCGGCTTCCCCCGGTGCCCAGCTGCCAGGCCTGTGATTAATGCCGACTCGACAGCAAAGGCAAACGGAGCAGAATGGCCGTGAACTCGGGCCGCTGCTGGGGGGACGGAAATGGAGCGGAACAGGAGCTGCGCAGGACAAGCACCCCCCAGCCCCTGCGCAGGCCCTGCCCAGGCCCTGCCCAGGTCCCTTAGTATTCAGTATTCTGCCCACCTGCCACCTAGATCCCAGGGGAGTTAGGATCCTAAATAGCTTTGAGTCTGGCACCCACATGACACCCAGCGAGCACCTCTCCCGGTGGCCTCCCGTTTCCCACCCCCCAACCTCCTTTAACACCAGCCGTGGCCTGAACTCCTTGGAAGGCCCCAGGGATGCAGCTCTAACTCCAAGGGGCTGAGGGGAAGGTGGGCTCTGACCCCTGGCCGCGAGGTCAGGCAGCAGTGCAGGTTGTCCCCGAATCCTGCTTTGCATCTGGTTGTTGCCCCGGCTATAAAATGGGGTGACAGCCTCCAGCCTGGAGCAGGACTCCCTGCCGGGGAATCTCGCACGAGCCGCTCTTTTCCTTAAAGCCCCAGCACCTGGATTCATGGGAAGGCGGCCAGACCTCGGCTCGCATCTCTTGTTTGATAACACGAACGTTTCTAGCCCCAGGGCAGAGACACTTAAAACAGAGGCCTGTGAAGGCTCAAAAAACCCCAAACAAACCCAGAAAGCAACAGACCCTCCCGATTTATGATGTTAAATCTCCTGCTTTTCAAGCCAACCTCATGATTTTCGGAGCCGGGTGTTTTTTGAACCTTTGCAGCCAGCCACGCTGCAATTCGTCCCGTCACTCCCACTGACCCTAGTTCCAGCTCCCCACCGCCAGCCTCTCAGTTCATTCCCCGGCATTAATAACCCAGAAGTGTCAGCAGCAGATGGCGAGACGAAGGCCTGTCCCCGAGTCTCCTCCACAATTCCCGGGACTGCGGCGTCCGGCGTTATTACCCGGCGTTGCGAGGCAGCGACGGCTGCCAGCTCTGACCGGCACGTGGTGCAAAAGATCATTAGCGGCCGACGTCTCTGACCTCCAGGATGATAAGCGGCATCTGCTGGAAGTTTGAGATGCCAGCAGCCGTGGGGCGAGGGGGCGCTGGGCGTCGACATTCAGCTGTCACGGTGGGGGAAAGGTGAGAGGAGATGATGGACGCACGGCGGCCCTGGGGCCGATATGCTGGCAGTGCGCAGCGGTGTACGGATCCGTGCGGCCGGGCCCTGAGCTATTGAGGAACAAGCAGGATCTAGGGGCGTTGGGCTGCTCCTCAGGACGCCTGGGTTCTATTCCTGGCTCTTGTCATTTCGCCTGTTTTCTCACCCATCCCTCGTCCGTTTAGATTGTCGGCTTTTCGGGGCAAGGATTGGCTGTGACTGTGGGCCCAGCCAGGGCCAGTGCAAGGAAGTTTCGCACCCTAGGCGAAACTTCCACCTTGCGCCCACCCCCCAGCCGTGCGGCAGCTCCCCGCCCCCTCCGCCCTGAGGCGCTCCCCCCGCGGCAGCTCCCCCCCCCCCAGCTCACCTCTGCTCTGCCTCCTCCCCGAGCACGCCGCCCCGCTCTAATTCTCCTCCCAGGATTGGCGCTGCAAGCCTGGGAGGCGGGAGAAGTGGAGCGGCGACCGCGCGCTGGGGAGGAATGCTATAAAAAGAAAATTGGGGGCACTGCTTTTTGGCGCCCTAGGCAACCGCCTAGTTCGCCTTAATGGTAGCACCGGCTCAGCTCCCGGCGCAACGGGGGTCCCCAGGGTGTAATAAATACTGGCTAATGTCTTGTGAGAAGGCCACTTGGCACTTCCAGAGCAGCTCCCCAAATGGGCTCCATTAATGAGCCCTGGGAGATGGGTCAGAATTATTTTACCGATGGGGAAACTGAGGCACGAGGGGGTCAGTGACTTGCCATGGTCACGCAGCCAAACAATGGCCGAACTGAGCGCCCAGCCCAGGAGTCCGGGGTCCCCGCACTCCATTGGCGTCAGAGGGGCCAGATCCCCCGCTGGTGGGAATCAGCGTCACGGGTCCAGCCAGGCTGGGGCCTGCAGAGCGGGCGGCTTCGTGGGGCAGCAGGGGGGAGCGTGGGAGGGAGCTGGAGAAAGTGACCCTTGTGGGGAGACACAAAAGCGGCCATAATGGGGCGGGCGTCGGGGCACTTTCATTACACGCAACCAGAAGCCAAACAAGCCAGTGGGACCCGGGGGGGGGGAGGGGTGTCCCAGGTACTAACACATTGAGGGTCCCCCCCCCCGCCCCCTGCTACCGGCACTGGGGGCAGGATACGGTCACGCAGCATCCCACAGCTCGCTCCGCACCAGCAGCCCAGCCCCAGTCCAGCCCCACACCTCACCTAGCCCCACACCTCCAGTCTGTCCCAGCATGCCCCAGTCCAGCCTCACACCCCACCTAGCCCCACACCCCCAGTCCATCCCAGCATGCCCCAGTCCAGCCCCACACCCCACCTAGCCCCACACCCCCAGTCCAGCCCCACACCCCCAGTCCGTCCCAGCATGCCCCAGTCCAGCCCCTCACCCCACCTAGCCCCACACCCCCAGTCCAGCCCCACACCCCCAGTCCATCCCAGCATGCCCCAGTCCAGCCCCACACCCCACCTAGCCCCACACCCCCAGTCCAGCCCCACACCCCCAGTCCGTCCCAGCATGCCCCAGTCCAGCCCCACACCCCACCTAGCCCCACACCCCCAGTCCAGCCCCACACCCCCAGTCCGTCCCAGCATGCCCCAGTCCAGCCCCACACCCCCAGTCCAGCCCCACACCCCCAGTCCGTCCCAGCATGCCTCAGTCCAGCCCCACACCCCACCTAGCCCCACACCCCCAGTCCAGCCCCACACCCCCAGTCCGTCCCAGCATGCCCCAGTCCAGCCCCACACCCCCAGTCCGGGGGAGGGTTCAAAATGGGCCGTGTGCTGCCTAAATCAGTCAGAGTCGATAAGAATCAGGTGCTGGTGCCCGAGTCCCTTAGCCCCCCACGGCCATTCAGCTTCCTCTGGCCTTCAGGCTCGGGTGACCCTGGGGCACTTTTGAAAATGTTCCTCATTATGGTCTGTGCAGCGAGTGAGCTGTGCTGGGCCCTTAGTGTTACCTGGTCTAATGCAGCGTGTTAGCCAGATAGAGATTGGGGGGGGGGGGGCTAGATAGATAGATAGATAGAAGGGGTGGATGGCGATAGATAGATAGATTCATAGATTCATAGATTCTAGGACTGGAAGGGACCTCGAGAGGTCATCGAGTCCAGTCCCCTGCCCGCATGGCAGGACCAAATACTGCCTAGACCATCCCTAATAGACATTTATCTAACCTACTCTTAAATATCTCCAGAGACGGAGATTCCACAACCTCCCTAGGCAATTTGTTCCAGTGTTTAACCACCCTGACAGTTAGGAACTTTTTCCTAATGTCCAATCTAGACCTCCCTTGCTGCAGTTTAAACCCATTGTTTCTGGTTCTATCCTTAGAGGCTAAGGTGAACAAGTTCTCTCCCTCCTCCTTATGACACCCTTTTATATACCTGAAAACTGCTATCATGTCCCCTCTCAGTCTTCTCTTTTCCAAACTAAACAAACCCAATTCTTTCAGCCTTCCTTCATAGGTCATGTTCTCAAGACCTTTAATCATTCTTGTTGCTCTTCTTTGGACCCTTTCCAGTTTCTCCACATCTTTTTTAAAATGCGGCGCCCAGAACTGGACACAATACTCCAGCTGAGGCCTAACCAGAGCAGAGTAGAGCGGAAGAATGACTTCTCGTGTCTTGCTCACAACACACCTGTTAATGCATCCCAGAATCATGTTTGCTTTTTTTGCAACAGCATCACACTGTTGACTCATATTTAGCTTGTGGTCCACTATAACCCCTAGATCCCTTTCTGCCGTACTCCTTCCTAGACAGTCTTTTCCCATTCTGTATGTGTGAAATTGATTTTTCCTTCCTAAGTGGAGCACTTTGCATTTGTCTTTGTTAAACTTCATCCTGTTTAACTCAGACCATTTCTCCAATTTGTCCAGATCATTTTGAATTATGACCCTGTCCTCCAAAGTAGTTGCAATCCCTCCCAGTTTGGTATCATCCGCAAACTTAATAAGCGTACTTTCTATGCCAATATCTAAGTCGTTGATGAAGATATTGAACAGAGCCGGTCCCAAAACAGACCCCTGCGGTACCCCACTCGTTACGCCTTTCCAGCAGGATTGGGAACCATTAATAACAACTCTCTGAGTACGATTATCCAGCCAGTTATGCACCCACCTTATAGTAGCCCCATCTAATTTGTATTTGCCTAGTTTATCGATAAGAATATCATGCGAGACCGTATCAAATGCCTTACTAAAGTCTAGGTATACCACATCCACCGCTTCACCCTTATCCACAAGGCTCGTTATCCTATCAAAGAAAGCTATCAGATTGGTTTGACATGATTTGTTCTTCACAAATCCATGCTGGCTATTCCCTATCACCTTACCACCTTCCAAGTGTTGGCAGACGATTTCCTTAATTACTTGCTCCATTATCTTCCCTGGCACAGAAGTTAAACTAACTGGTCTGTAGTTACCTGGGTTGTTTTTATTTCCCTTTTTATAGATGGGCACTATATTTGCCCTTTTCCAGTCTTCTGGAATCTCTCCCGTCTCCCATGACTTTCCAAAGATAATAGCTAGAGGCTCAGATACCTCCTCTATTAGCTCCTTGAGTATTCTAGGATGCATTTCATCAGGCCCGGGTGACTTGCAGGCATCTAACTTTTCTAAGTGATGTTTAACTTGTTCTTTTTTTATTTTATCCGCTAAACCTACCCCCTTCCCATTAGCATTCACTATATTAGGCATTCCTTCAGACTTCTCGGTGAAGACCGAAACAAAGAAGTCATTAAGCATCTCTGCCATTTCCAAGTTTCCTGTTACTGTTTCTCCCTCTTCACTAAGCAGTGGGCCTACCCTGTCTTTGGTCTTCCTCTTGCTTCTAATGTATTGATAAAAAGTCTTCTTGTTTCCTTTTATTCCCGTAGCTAGTTTGAGCTCATTTTGTGCCTTTGCCTTTCTAATCTTGCCCCTGCATTCCTGTGTTGTTTGCCTATATTCATCCTTTGTAATCTGTCCTAGTTTCCATTTTTTATATGACTCCTTTTTATTTTTTAGATCGTGCAAGATCTCGTGGTTAAGCCAAGGTGGTCTTTTGCCACATTTTCTATCTTTCCTAACCAGCGGAATAGCTTGCTTTTGGGCCCTTAATAGTGTCCCTTTGAAAACTGCCAACTCTCCTCAGTTGTTTTTCCCCTCAGTCTTGATTCCCATGGGACCTTACCTATCAGCTCTCTGAGCTTCCCAAAATCTGCCTTCCTGAAATCCATTGTCTCTATTTTGCTGTTCTCCCTTCTACCCTTCCTTAGAATTGCAAAGTCTATGATTTCATGATCACTTTCACCCAGGCTGCCTTCTACTTTCACAACATTCTCAACGAGTTCCTCCCTATTTGTTAAAATCAAGTCTAGAACAGCTTCCCCCCTAGTAGCTTTTTCAACCTTCTTCTATAGATAGATAGATAGATGGTGGCTGGGGGTGGAAGGGTCGGGCGGCAGAGGGGTACGGCTGGGGGTGGGCGGGGGGGTGGAAGGGTCGGGCGGCAGAGGGGTACGGCTGGGGGTGGGCGGGGGGGTGGAAGGGTCGGGCGGCAGAGGGGTACGGCTGGGGGTGGGCGGGGGGGTGGAAGGGTCGGGCGGCAGAGGGGTACGGCTGGGGGTGGGCGGGGGTGGAAGGGCTCGGGCGGCAGAGGGGTACGGCTGGGGGTGGGCGGGGGTGGAAGGGTCGGGCGGCAGAGGGGTACGGCTGGGGGTGGGCGGGGGGGTGGAAGGGTCGGGCGGCAGAGGGGTACGGCTGGGGGTGGGCGGGGGGGTGGAAGGGTCGGGCGGCAGAGGGGTACGGCTGGGGGTGGGCGGGGGTGGAAGGGTCGGGCGGCAGAGGGGTACGGCTGGGGGTGGGCGGGGGGTGGAAGGGTCGGGCGGCAGAGGGGTACGGCTGGGGGTGGGCGGGGGGGTGGAAGGGTCGGGCGGCAGAGGGGTACGGCTGGGGGTGGGCGGGGGGGTGGAAGGGTCGGGCGGCAGAGGGGTACGGCTGGGGGTGGGCGGGGGGGTGGAAGGGTCGGGCGGCAGAGGGGTACGGCTGGGGGTGGGCGGGGGGGTGGAAGGGTCGGGCGGCAGAGGGGTACGGCTGGGGTGGGCGGGGGTGGTGGAAGGGTCGGGCGGCAGAGGGGTACGGCTGGGGTGGGCGGGGGGTGGAAGGGTCGGGCGGCAGAGGGGTACGGCTGGGGGTGGGCGGGGGGGTGGAAGGGTCGGGCGGCAGAGGGGTACGGCTGGGGGTGGGCGGGGGGGTGGAAGGGTCGGGCGGCAGAGGGGTACGGCTGGGGGTGGGCGGGGGGTGGAAGGGTCGGGCGGCAGAGGGGTACGGCTGGGGGTGGGCGGGGGGTGGAAGGGTCGGGCGGCAGAGGGGTACGGCTGGGGGTGGGGCGGGGGATGGAAGGGTCGGGCGGCAGAGGGGTACGGCTGGGGGTGGGCGGGGGGGTGGAAGGGTCGGGCGGCAGAGGGGTACGGCTGGGGTGGGCGGGGGGGTGGAAGGGTCGGGCGGCAGAGGGGTACGGCTGGGGGTGGGCGGGGGGGTGGAAGGGTCGGGCGGCAGAGGGGTACGGCTGGGGGTGGGCGGGGGGTGGAAGGGTCGGGCGGCAGAGGGGTACGGCTGGGGTGGGCCGGGGGGTGGAAGGGTCGGGCGGCAGAGGGGTACGGCTGGGGGTGGGCGGGGGGGTGGAAGGGTCGGGCGGCAGAGGGGTACGGCTGGGGGTGGGCGGGGGGGTGGAAGGGTCGGGCGGCAGAGGGGTACGGCTGGGGGTGGGCGGGGGGGTGGAAGGGTCGGGCGGCAGAGGGGTACGGCTGGGGGTGGGCGGGGGGGTGGAAGGGTCGGGCGGCAGAGGGGTACGGCTGGGGGTGGGCGGGGGGGTGGAAGGGTCGGGCGGCAGAGGGGTACGGCTGGGGGTGGGCGGGGGGTGGAAGGGTCGGGCGGCAGAGGGGTACGGCTGGGGGTGGGCGGGGGTGGAAGGGTCGGGCGGCAGAGGGGTACGGCTGGGGGTGGGCGGGGGGTGGAAGGGTCGGGCGGCAGAGGGGTACGGCTGGGGGTGGGCGGGGGGGTGGAAGGGTCGGGCGGCAGAGGGGTACGGCTGGGGGTGGGCGGGGGTGGAAGGGTCGGGGGGCCCCGATAACAGCACTAAGGAGCGCCCCAGCGCCGTCCCCACTCGCTCCCTGCCCCCCGCCTCTCCCAGCCCCACTAACGCAGACGGGGGGAGGGGGAGCGTGCGATTTCTCATTCCAAATCCAATTCCTCTCCACCACGAGGCTATTTTTCTCCCCCCCTTTGAATTCAGTCACTCAAGCTGACAGCTACACTGTGTACGGGAGCCCGGGTACAGGATTGCTGTGCCGGTAAATCTCCCGGCGTGTCAGGCTCCTTTCACTCTCCGGCGGGCTGATAAATATTCATTTCATTGGGGCATTTTTCATCTCTTCTCTCTCCTATCTCTGCAGCTCATTCCCCTCATCGGCTTCATCGGCCTCGGCCTGGGCAGCGCCGCGCTCTACCTGCTCCGCCTGGCCCTCTGTAGCCCCGATGTGAGGTATGGGGCTGGGGCGGGGGGCTCGGGGCAGGGAGCGGCTGGGCCGGTGTTTGTACATACCCTGGCACTGGAGGGATTTGGTCCGTGGCTCTTTGGCACTACTGCTCTGCACCTAATACATAACCCCAAAGGAGAGGCCCTGGCGTCCGCGGGGGTTCCTGCTGGGTTCTAGTCCCAGCTCTGTCGCTTCCCGCTCCGTGCCTCAGTCTCCCCTCCTGCCCCTTGTCTCTGTTCACTTGTCAGGGTGTTATGTGCCTTGGCGGGGCAGGGCTCAGCTCCCAGCCCAGCAGGGCCCTGCTCTCAGCCGGGGGCCCCTTGGTGCTGCTCTAACACAAAACAGGAAGGTGAGTCGCAAATGGCAGAGGGAAGCCCAGGCAGCGCACCCCCGTTTGGCCGATCTGGGTCGTGCGCCGGGAGCTCCCCGGGCCATCTCTCGTGCCAAGCAGGGTCAGGCCCCAGGCACGGAGCGGGCTGGACACTCTGGCGTTAGGAGATGTGAGGCCTAGTCATGCCCCCGGACCCATTGGTGTCCTCTGCCCCCCACAGCTCCCCACACAGCCTCAGTCAGCGCAACAGGGAACCCCCCATCCCCTAGGAATCAGCGTGGGCAGAGGAGTGGATCATACACCGGCAGGAGCCGTCCTTGCAGGGTGTGAGAGAGAAGGGGAAGGGAGAGAGATGGATCAGGATGGATGGATGGGGAGGGAATGAGAGCGAGAGAGATGGGTGTGTCTGGGGATAGATAGATAGATAGATAGATAGAGGGGGTGTAGGTGTGGGGTGGGGTGTGACTGTGGGCAGGGGGTTGGCTAGGCAGACGGATGGATGGCGGGAGGGAAGGGTGTGTATGGGGATGGATGGAGGGGTAGAGGGGGATGGAGGGCGGGGTATGACTGTGGGCAGGGGGCTGGCTAGGCAGACGATGGCCGGCCAGAGGGCTGGGGCAGTCAGTACAATGGTTGGAGCAGCTGTGCAGCCGCGGCGGCCAGCGAGCCCCTGGTCTGTGTCTCCAGCCGCTGACCCAGTTTCCACGGCCCAGGCGGGGGGGCGGGCTCACAGATGAGCCACGAGGCGGCAGAGCCCGAGGCCAGCCCGAGTCCCTTCCTCCGTCACCGCAGGAGCTGGCAGCAAATCACGCCACTGGGGAGCCGGATGGGCAGGGCCGGGGAGCAATGGGTCTGGGCGAGGGCGAAGGCCAGAGCTGCCGGGGGCAGCCTGCCCTGCCCTGAGTGACCCCCACACTGGCTCGCCAGCTGCCGTGGGGATGGGGGGGGGATTTCACCCCAAGATGGAACTGAGCTCAACCCCCCCAGCTGGGGGAGGTGCCGGTCTAGAGCCTGGATGTATTCTGCGGGAGCTGAGTGCCCCTCCCTGGGGGCAGGTTTTGCTAAGGGCTCAGTTCCTTGGGCCGCCGAGCGCTCAGAAAGCCTGGCCTGTGTGCTCGGTGACTCAGTTTCCCCCAGCTGCGTAGGGCCTGTTGATTGGGAGCTCTGTGGGGCAGGGCCCGGCTCTGACCGTGGGTCTTTGTGCAGCGCCCGGCGCCAGCGTCCGGCTGCTACCGTAATGCACCAGGAACGTCAATGTTCTGCCCGGTCTGCTGGCTGAGCTCGGCCCCCCCATGCGAGGCCAAGGGGCGTCAGCCACCTGTCAGGTTCCCGTCCCCAGCCTTCCATCAGCCAGGCAGACGCGAGTGAGCTCCCGGAGATTCATTTCCCTGCCCGTTAAATGGAAGGTTGCAGGTTATTTCCCCAGGGCGCGTCACAGGTAAACAGCCATTAGGCCCCCATTAAACTCAGCCAGCAGCTGCCCGCTCCTCCTTGCCCCCCCCCCCCCCAGCACCACATCCTGGGTCCTGACTCCCCACGGCGCTTGCAAACACCCCCCACTGAGACACTGGCTTCAGCCAGCTCTGGGCCGGAGCCTTGGCTCGTGTGAACGGCCGTAGCTCCACCGATGGCCGGGAACGTCCTCCGATCCCGCGTCAAACCCTCCTTGGCTGCAGCACCTGCAGCGTAACTCGGGGGGCACCAAGCCCTGGCCAGCCGCGCTGCCCCGAATCACCTCAGTCCCTTGGGTCGGGTTCGTCCAGCCTAGGCCTGCGGCCTCCTCAGCTCACCCACTCTGGCCACTTTGCACTGGTGCAAGGGATGGGGGGGAGGGGCGTAGTTTTCCCTCCGCTGGCTGAAATTGGCCAACCTACCTATTGGGACCTGGACCCTTTCAGCTCGCCCGGGGCCTCTGGCTCGCTTAGATTGTTAGCGCCATGCACGTGGGACCAGCCGAGAGCCTGGGGAGTTCACGGCTTGCACGCTCAGTGCAAACGTGATCGTGCTCGCATGCGGCCTGGGCTGCTGCCCCCCACACACTGCCTGTGCTGGGGCAATGGGACCCAAGGGTTAGAACCGGCGATTCCCTGCAGCCGTCCCCACGGCGCAGCGTCTGCAGTGCACCGGGGCGGGGGAGGAGGCACATGGGGGTGACACAGGCAGTGGCCATTTGGGAAAGGACATGGGACCCCCCCCCCTTCCCGGTTTCAGCTTCCCGCTAGCACAAATAAATGTACCACATCACCATGCTGACCAGCCCACAAGTTGAACCAGGTGTTTTTAAAAATTGGGCCGTAAGCAAAGGGACCCGGTACCAAGCGCCAACGGGGGGGGGGGAGGGGGGGCAAGGGGAACTATTCACACCTCTGTGCAGCGCCGGCCGCACTGGCCTACCCCTACCTGGCGCCTCCCCACTAACCCCACTCTTGGTTCCTTGCAGCTGGGATAGGAAGAACAACCCAGAGCCGTGGAATAAACTGAGTCCAAACGACCAGTACAAGGTGACTGCGGGCAGGGGGCTTGGGGCGGGGGTGTCCGTGAGCTGGGCTGGTTCAGGGCAGTGGGGCTTGGAATATGGGGCCTTTCCCCTCTAGGGGGCACCAGCTCCCAGATGGGCCTGGGGGGGCAGAGAGTGGGGCATGGGGCCTTTCCCCTCTAGGGGGCACCAGCTCCCAGATGGGCCTGGGTGGGGCAGGGAGTGGGGCATGGGACTTTTCCTCCACTGATCACGCTGACTCCAAGTTAGTCATGCACATGACGTGGATGCAGTTTGAGGGTCCCTGTGAGTTTGGGGGAACGGGGGGGGTGCTCTCAGCCCAGGCCCCATGATCCAGCTCTGGCGTCAGGGGTGTGGGGCCCACAGCGTCCCCATGCTGAAGGCTGGAGGGGGGGCACCACCTCAATTCCTCACCCCCGGCTTCCTCCCCCCTCTGCAGTTCCTGGCGGTTTCCACCGACTACAAGAGCTTGAAGAAGGATCGGCCTGACTTCTGAGGCCACCATGGCGGGTCCGGGCGCCCCCGCCGGGCCTGGCCGCCCCCCGTGTCCCCTGCTTCCTGCTCAGGGCCCGTGTGGCTCCAGCACGCTGCCTGAGGTGATGCTGCCTGGCCCTGGCCGCGCCCTGACGCCCCAGCGATGGGCACTACCCCCAGCACTGCAATAAAACCCCAATGCGCCACGTAACGCGGGAGCCGACTTTTCCTACCGAGTAGCCCACGGTCAGCGTTTTCCAGCCGCCTCGGGAATTCCCTGACCCCCCCGACCCCCATGTGCTGCGTTTCCTGTCTCCCACGCTGTGCTGGGGGGGGGGTGCCCCCCAGCACAGCACGGAGGTGTTCTGATGTCCCTGTTCCCATGGTCCAGGCCAGAGCCGGGCTGGGGAGGGAGCCCAGATGGGGGGGGGGGGGGCAGCGTGAGAGTGGAGGGGGGCTTTACTGAGGGGTGGGGCCAGGACATGATGGCGGCTTCCCCACCCCCTGGCAAGGAGCCTGGCTTGGCTTGGTGTGTATCTGTGTCTAAGTTTGCGGGTGTGCGTGGGGGGGGGGGCAGAAAGAAGCGGGGTAGCTGGGTGGGGGTTGTATGCACCCATATCGGTGTTTGGCTGTGTAGACATGGGCATGCACACTGCTGTGTGCGCAAGGTAGCGTGTGGCTCCCCCTGTTCTGGGCCCCCTCTGCCCCCCCCCACCCAACCCCACACTCACTGCCCTGCCTGCCCCACACTGGCACTGCCAGTGCTGGCCTCCTCCATTCCCTGCAGCACCCACTGTCGCCTTCACCCCCTGGCACGGCTGGCACTGAGCAGCAGGGGGCCCTGTGGGACTCCACATTTGCAGGGGGAACCAAAGGGGGCTGCCCCCCACCAAGCAGAGCCGCCTTCCCCCACCCCCAATACACGCAGGCCCCCTGGGGCGTGAACACCAGGTGATGGGTCGCCTCCATGCCTGTCACTATCCCATCCCCCAGCGGGTCCCACCCCAGAGACACCCCCATCCCCCAGGGACAGACCCTGCTGGGGAAAGGGTCCCCAGCGCCCCCCTCTGTGCAGAGCAACTGCCGTGGGGCTCGCTGGGGCCCGGCTGACGGTTTGGTTTGGCACCGGCAGGGCAGAGGGTGCGTTGCTGGCGGCGAACACACAGCAGCCGTTGTGTGGCATGGGTCAGCGGGGACGTGCCACGGAGCAGGCAACTGGCCCCTGGCATTGCCAGCAACCGCAGCGCTCTGGAGGAGCCGCGAGGGCGGCCCGGGGGAGAGCGAGTGCCAGGCGGGCACTGAGCCAGGCTAAGCATCCGGAGCAGGAGAAAAGAGGAAACGCCCAGCAGCGCGGCCCAGAGTAACAGAGGCCCAGCTCGGCCCCTCCAGCAGAGCTGGGGGGTGCGAAGTCCCCAGGTCCCCCTCCATTGGGGTGAAGCGTCCCTCTGCAGCCCTGCCCGGGCCTGGGTCGATGGAGGGTGGCATGTGCCCCTTCCTGCCCCCAGCCTCAGATGCAAGGGGCCAGAGGACTGAGCCCCCCCCACAGCGAGGGGCTTTAGGGAGCCAGACACAGCCCTGCCCCCCCCACACTGCATGGGGCTCACCACCCTCCACCCCACTGCTACTGGCCTGGTGCACCCGCCCCACAGCAAGAGGCAATGCCTGCCCAGGAGGGGGTTAAACTTCTCCAGGTCCCCCCGCCCCAATCTGAATCATGCAGGGGGATTTTACTGGCTGGACCCAGGGGGAGGGGGTGTTAACAAAGAAACCTGCTGCAACCTGTGGGTGACCCCCCCCAACCCCCCCACGCATCCCGCAGCAAAATCCAATTGCACTTAACAAATCCAATTTGCTGCTGCTGCTAATAGCATTTGATGCTGGTTTAACGGATGGAGCCGGGCAGCAGGCAGGGCCGGGGGCCAGGTGTTCGCAGAAGTGCCTGTGTGGGCGGGGGGGGGGGGAATGATTGATCATGAGCTGCCCCCTGTGCCAGGCCCCATGGGCACAGCCCTGCCAGCTCTGGGGCAGCCACACCTGAGCGAGCCAGGCCGGCGGGTCCCATGGGCACAGCCCTGCCAGCTCTGGGGCAGCCACACCTGAGCGAGCCAGGCCGGCGGGTCCCAGGGGGAGGCATTGGTGCACATGGGGGGGGGGGGGCAGGGGCACTGGCTGTTGGCAAGAGCCAGGCGGGCGTCAAACATGCCCTGAAGCGAGGGGCTGGATATTTCAACGGGCTCATCGACAAACAGGGAGGATAAACCCAGAGGTGGCGAGGTGCCTCCGGGAGATCATCTACCCAGTGGGGGGGGATCACTGGGGAGCAGCCCACCGGGGTGGCAGGACCCTGCAATGGGAGATTTCCCCCTCCTCCAGCAGCCAGGAGAGAACCAGCCCCCCACTGCACAGACAGTGACAGCTTCCGAAGTCTCCTACCATGGGCCAGCTCCGAGCCCCCCATCCCTGGACAGCCCAGCTCTGAGCCCCCCACTGAAGGGCTGCGGGGCATTGATGGACAGCAAGAGAAGAGGAAGCCGGGGGGGCGGGCGGGGGGAAGGATATGCTGGGCTGGGTCGGGTCATGGGGAAGGGCCAGAAAGCCCCCCAGACAGACAGCAGCTCTCAGCATCTGCCCCCCCACCCGATGGACGGACAGACCGACACCAGACAACACAACTTTCCGACGTTCCAGGTTTTTTCGCTCAGTTAAACCAGCATCGCCCTGACAAGGGAGGGACCGCCCCCCCCCCGCCACCGCGCTGCCCCCTTTGACCCACCCCGTCTGGGGGTAAAGCATCTAGAGCGTCCTTAGCGGGAGAGGCCTGGGACCCAGAACTAGGCCTCAGGGGGCGTTTTCCCAACCCCCACTGGCACCGGGAGGGTGGGTGAGGGCGCACGCGCAGGGCACCTACAATGGGACAACCTTGATTGTGACTGACAGGGAGGGGTGGGAGCTGGCACGGGGCTGGGGAACATTCCAGCAGGAGACCCTACAATAACGGGTGAGGCTGAAGTCAGCTGCAGGAGCAGGGAACCCTGGAGGGGGTGGGGGGGGGCTGAAGGCTGCAGTACAGAGCGGGATATGAAGGGGCCGTGCCACGCAGCGGGATGCCCGGGGTCCCAGCACCGCCCCCCTCCTGGGGTTAGGGTCAGTCTCTGTCCCCGGAACGTGGGCGGGGGTCAGGGCAGGGCCAGTCCCCGCTGCTCAGCGCTCCTGGAAGCCGGGCATGGGGAAGGAGCGGGCGAAGGTCTCCACGCGCTGGCGCAGGTCGGCCAGGCGGCTCTGCGTCGCCGCGTCACTCAGCAGGAATGATTTGAAGTCTTGCAGCTTGGCTGGGGAGAGAAAGGGGAGGGGGTGAGTGGGGAAACCAGGGGAGGGGGTCAGCCAAGGCCCCCCCCTCCCCCAGAGACTTCACAAAGACAGACCCCCCCCAACCCACCTGTCCAGCCCAGAGCCGTGGCATGGGCTTTATCCCCAATGTACAAAGGAAAACTGCTCCAGCCACTAGACCCCAACTCCCCTGCCAGAGCCAGGGATAGAACCCAGGAGTCCTGGCTCCCAGCACCCCCTGCTCTAAGCACTAGACCCCACCCCACCTGCTCTCAGCCCCACCCACCCCTTACTCTAACCACTAGACCCCACTCCCCTCCCAGAGGCAGGCTGGAACCCAGGCGTCCTGGCTTTCTGAGAAGCCGTGCAGTGCCTATGTCACACCACAGGTCCCCCCAGCCCAGAGATCCCCGATGCCCCAGGCTGCTGCACCAGTGGGACGGGGCCGATCCTTGGCTGGGGCCTGCCCCCGCGTGGGGCATTCAGACCAGCAGGGCAGAGGCTGAGAAGCTCCTGCTCCCCCCCTGCCCACTCACTGGTTTTGCTCTTGACCTCCAGGCCGATGCTGATCCCCTCGTCGATGAAGGCCACGACCTTCTGGAAATCGGCCTCCTGGAACCGGCGGGACGTCAGTGCCGGGGCCCCTGGGGAGAGCCCGGCACCGGGGTTACCTCACCGCGCCACCACCCCCGACACCGGAGTTACCTCACAGTGCCAGCCCCCCACCCCCACAGGGAGAGCCCGGCCTCACCGTGCCGGCCTCCCCACACCCGGGGGAAAGCCCAGCACTGGGGCATCTGGAGGGGAGTGGGGGCTAGTGGTGAGAGCAGGGGCGGGGGGGCTGGGAGCCAGGACTCCTGGGTTCTGTCCCCAGCTCTCACTGATGTCGGACGCCTGGGGGCGCCAGGGCATAGAGTTCAAAGCCGCCCTGGTACCCTCAGGAGGGCAAAGCTGGGGGTCATCCCCAGAGGGGGGACCAGGTGTAGATAAATTTCTGATAATTTTCATATGACTTTACATTGTGCCTCTTCATATAACCTTGTGGTGGGTCTACCCACGTGTGACCTCTGTTTTCATGGGACTTTGTATCAAAACCTCATTTAGAAACTTTGCATTGCCCTTGGTATAATATTATAGCCCCTAAGGATAGAATAAAATAGAAGAAAAATTTCTGTTTGCTAGCAGTAGAACAAGAGCTCTCCCCCCCCCCCACTCTTAATGAATTGCCCTGTTGAATGAATGAGGTGTGGATGAGCAAGGCATGGAAGGCAGCACCTCCAGACAGCCTCAACTGTTGGGAGCCAGACCCAAGGACAATAAAACGTGTCAAGTGGGCTCATTAAAGACAAGCAGACATACCGAGGGCCTCGGGGGTTAGAAGCAAGCACCTTCTTTTGGAAACACCCTCTTTGCAGCATTGGGACAACACTCAAAAGAAAGCAGCACAAAGAACCAATGGACACAGACACAGAGTTTCAATCTGGTCTAGATTTGCATAAGAGGAAAGCTGCTATAGAAGTGAGGTGTCTTGCAGAGGACCCCGGGTCTCGTCTTGTCAACATGGGAGCATCGATCTGGATCGACAGAAGCCCGGCTCCACCCCCTCCCCCATCTAACTCACCTGGCCAGTGAAGTTAAGGGGAGCAACTAATTGGTAACAACAAGACGGAGTGTGTTTGTGTGTAAGTGTAATATATTATATGCATATAATACAGTGTTAATGAATACATGTATTACTAATAAATGTGGCGTTTTGTCTTTTCCCCCTGAAAAGATCCTGTGCAGTACTTTAAGTACAACATTTTGGTGGAGAATGCGAAAGGGGGAGCAAGCATAGAACCCACAGTTATTATCAAACTGGTGTGCACACCGCCAGCTTTAGCAAGCCTGGCACTAGAGGAAAAAGAGCGTAAACTTTCAGTTAATTAACCAAACTCTGAAGGATATAGGAGTTTAGGTTTCAATTGTGTTGTAGAGGTACATACACCCTCAGCCGTAGCAAGACCGAGCTAGAGAGGAGAACTTAGTGTTTCTCACTCTGATCCGGGGAAGGATTTGTATAATTGGTGTATGAACCCTCGGTGGTAGCAGACCGAGTAATACAGAGGGAAGCTTAGCGTCTCTCCCTCTGGCCCAGAGTGGGTTAAAAACAGAAGATGCAGATCTTGTTCTGTTAAACCAAACTCTGAAGGATATAGGAGTTTGGGCAGTGTAGTGTGGTTTATGTTTTTTGGGTTTTTTTGTAAGTAATATTGTGGTAATTTTACAATTTTGAAGAAAATGTTTAAGAAACGGAACCAGGAAGGGTGGGGGCTAGTTAAAAAGCCCACCCTCCTTGCTAAATTGGTAGTAAAACAAGGCTTGTGCCCAGGGAAAGGAACTGTTTATTGGAAAAAGCAGGATCGGGCCCAGGCAAGCAATAGATAAAGAAACTAAAAAACAGGTTGGGTACAGAGAGTTAAAACAGCACTCTCAAATCTTACAGCAGCAGTAACATCAGGAGAAGAAACATTTAAAACCCCAGAAGGGGGCAGACCTTTGGGACCCCTCTGGAGATTGGCGAGGGGGATATTTGGGTAAATTCCTCCTCCCAGGGCCAAAATGCCATTGAAACAGTTAACAACAGTGCCTGCTTCTGCCTCAGATCTCCAGGCCATGGCAAAATGGCTGGAGATTTTAAAACAAAAATTTTTTTCTAAATAAAGTTTTAACGCCCTTTTACTGAGAGAAAGGGAGGATTTACACTCACAAAAAATGCACCACTTAATTAGCATTTGTGCAGCCCCAAGTACCAAACACACTGTGGCAGAGACCGAGCAGGTTCTGCCATGGTGAAAGCACTGTGCTAATTTGTTTCCAAGCTTCTATCTTTCAGGCTCTGAACCAGAACATCAGGAGAGCTGGTACCAGCTGAAGAGTTATAAAATACCATGGTTATAGTGTCATGACAAAGTCTGTGTTCAGTGTTCTGTGTTGCATGTTCTGTGTCTGTCTCTAGTGGTGTCCTGTGTTAGCATTGGGTCCAGAAAAAGAGGGAATACTACGCTACACAGGGTAAATGTCTTTTACTCTCTCTACTTCCCCCATCTCCATCCAATTTATCAATCACCACTTGTGTCCAAAAGACTTTGGTCCCCAGTGCATCAGGTTTATTTTTTGTTAGGTTCTCTAATAGCCATTTTGTTGTTAATTTTTGTTATTAATACATTTGTATTGTTAGTTACATTTGCTTGTATTATTAATTCCACACTTTCCTCTATGCACTCTGATTCTATTTCCCCAAGCCCTGAAGGGTAATTCTTGGGCCCCCATAACCTGTAAGACCTTGGCCCATAATTGTATGGCCCCATCTTTCCGGTCCCCAGAAACCTCTGAGAACAACTGTTAAAAATAGGAAATTCTACAACATTTTAGCAACTAAATGTTAGTTTAAGTCCAAATCAGCTTAACCTTGCATAACAACTGTGGTACTCCTACAAAATCTTATTTGTTGTGTGTGCTTAAGAAGGTCCTGACCTCAGTGACTTATTGTTTGATGGCTATTGCAGCATCAAACTTGGGCCTCATTTTGTTTGTCAATGTACCCAGTTATTGTAATGGTAACGGTTTTGTTGTATTTCCAATTATTATAATTATAATTGTTTGCATTTGTATTTGTTATATCTGGTGTTTAGTCAATTGTAATGGTTTTAGCTATATTCACCTGGTTATAATTGTTTGGTTTGTTTGCAACAAATACAAAAGATTTATATGGTGACCACTCAAGAATTGTTCTTGAGAGGTCAAAAGGGGGACAATGTAGATAAATTTCTGATAATTTTCATATGACTTTACATTGTGCCTCTTCATATAACCTTGTGGTGGGTCTACCCACGTGTGACCTCTGTTTTCATGGGACTTTGTATCAAAACCTCATTTAGAAACTTTGCATTGCCCTTGGTATAATATTATAGCCCCTAAGGATAGAATAAAATAGAAGAAAAATTTCTGTTTGCTAGCAGTAGAACAAGAGCTCTCCCCCCCCCACTCTTAATCAATTGCCCTGTTGAATGAATGAGGTGTGAATGAGCAAGGCATGGAAGGCAGCACCTCCAGACAGCCTCAACTGTTGGAGAGGGGCTGGGAGCCAGACCCAAGGACAATAAAACGTGTCAAGTGGGCTCATTACAGAGAAGCAGACATACTGACGGCCTCGGGGGTTAGAAGCAAGCACCTCCTTTTGGAAACACCCTCTTTGCAGCATTGGGACAACACTCAAAAGAAAGCAGCACAAAGGACCAATGGACACAGACACAGAGTTTGAATCTGGTCTAGATTTGCATAAGAGGAAAGCTGCTATAAAAGTGAGGTGTCTTGCAGAGGACCCCGGGTCTCGTCTTGTCAACATGGGAGCATCGATCCGGATCGGCAGAAGCCCGGCTCCACCCCCTCCTCCATCTAACTCACCTGGCCAGTGAAGTTAAGGGGAGCAACTAATTGGTAACAACAAGACGGAGTGTGTTTGTGTGTGTGTGTGTAAGTGTAATATATTATATGCATATAATACAGTGTTAATGAATACATGTATTACTAATAAATGTGGCGTTTTGTCTTATTCCCCCTGAAAAGATCCTGTGCGGTACTTTAAGTACAACACAGGGGGGTCTCCCAGGGGAAGGCCCAGTACTGGGAACAGACTGTGGGAATCAATCCCCCCTCGAGCTGGGAGGCCGGACACGCCCCACCCCCTGGCACTCCCTTACCCAGCCGCAGGCCCCCCGGCGTCAGGGCGCTCTTGTCCCCCGGGCAGGTGTTCTTGTTGGCCGTGATGGACACCAGCTCCAGCACCCGCTCGGCCCGGGCCCCATCGATGCCCTTCGGCCGCAGGTCCACCAGCACCAGGTGGTTATCGGTGCCGCCTGGGTCGAGGGAGAGAGATCAGCACCCAGACCGGCAGCCTCCGCCGGCTCCCCCAGCTCTGCCGGTGCCCCTCACCCCTGACCCGCAGCCGACTCCCCCCAGCTCCGCCGGTGCCCCTCACCCCCGACGCACAGCCCCCGCCAGCTCCGCCGGTGCCCCTCACCCCCGACCCACAGCCCCCGCCAGCTCCGCCGGTGCCCCTCACCCCCGACCAGCAGCCCCCGCCGGCTCCCCCCAGCTCCGCCGGTGCCCCTCACCCCCGACCGGCAGCCCCCGCCGGCTCCCCCCAGCTCCGCCGGTGCCCCTCACCCCCGACCGGCAGCCCCCGCCGGCTCCCCCCAGCTCCGCCGGTGCCCCTCACCCCCGACCGGCAGCCCCCGCCGGCTCCCCCCAGCTCTGCCGGTGCCCCTCACCCCTGACCCGCAGCCCCCTGCTAGCCCAGCTCTGACCTGTCCCCCATGCTTTGCCCCTCAAACCTCCAGCCACTAGCACCAGCCTTGCACTGCCCCCATCCCCCATTCTACCCACTATGTCTCATTGCACCCCCCCACCCCGCCCCGTGCCCAGCTCCCGCGGGCATCACCTGACACCAGGGTGTAACCCCTCTGCAGCAGCACGTCCGCCATGGCCTTGGCGTTCTTCAGCACCTGCTGGCAGTACTCCCGGAAGGCGGGAGAGCTGGCCTGTGGGGGAGAGGGATGGGGGGGGGGTCAGCAGGGCCATAGATCGTCCCCCTCCTCTCCCCCCAGCTATGTGTTAGCCTCGCCCCCGCCCCGGGGGGGCCCCCACCTGCTTCAGGGCCACGGCCACGGCGGCGATGGCATGGTTGTGGGGCCCGCCCTGCAGCGAGGGGAAGACGGCGAAGTTGATCGGCTCCTCCAGGTTGTAGGGGGTCTCCTTGCCCGTCTTCTTATCCACCGAGCGCAGCCCTTTGCGGTAGAAGATCAACCCGGACCTGTGGGGCCGGGGGATGGGTCAGGGTGTGACCCCCCCCCACGAGCCATGGGGGTCCACAAACTAGGGCAGCTGCCCGAGACAAGTTTGCCAGGTCTCGGCCCTGAGGCCCACAACCCAACCGGCCCACCCATCCCCTGGCGGCTCAGCTCCCAGCTGCCCCCTGTAGGGACCCCTCTCCGGGGGGCAGGCCCATCGGGGTGTCCGTGTGGGAAGGGGGGGGTATCCTTGCGCCTGCCCCCGCTCTGGATCAGAGGGGGTCAAATCATGTGGCCACCCCCATCCCAGCCTTGGGTCCTCCCCCAGCTCTTCCGGTGCCCCTCACTCCCAACCCGCAGCCCCTCCACCCACTTGCATCCTGGCCACACAATCACCAGGGTCTGGTTCCCCCTTGGGAGTGGGAGGGGCGTGCAAAAGGGGGCAGGGGCAGTGCGGGGTGGGGAAGGGGGACAGGCCAGGGGGAGGGACAGGCAAGGGGGGAGGGGAAGGGCAGTGCAGGCGGGATAGGGGGGTAGGAGAGGCCAGGGGTGGATCCAGCCCCGGCCACACTCACCGGGCCCCGCGCAGGGTCTTGTGCGTGGTGCTGGTCACCAGGTCGGCGTGCTCGAAGGGCGAGGGCACCACCTTGGCAGCCACCAGCCCGCTGATGTGCGCCATGTCGGCCAGCAGGTAGGCCCGGACCTCCTCGCACACCTGCCGGAGACAGGCACGGCGTCAGCAGCAGGGCCCCTCCAATCCCCCCCACGCACTCCACCCCCGCAGGGCAGGACCAGGCAGCTCACACCAACCTCCCCCCTCCAACCCGCCCCACCGGCTCCCCCCCCCCCCCATCTCCAGCTGGCACCCCAGGGAGGGCCCATGGTCATCACGGGGGGGTGCCAGGAACCCCTTCCCCACCCAGCCCAGGCCCCTCCCCTCAACTCCCCACCCACCCCGACCTCTTCCTCGCTCCCCACCCACCCCACGCTCCTCCCACTCTGTCCTAAGCCCCCCCCCCCCCGACTCCTCCCTCCCCCACACCTTCTTCATGCGGGCGTAGTCGATGAGGCGGGCGTAGGCGCTGGTGCCCGCGATGATGAGGCGGGGGCGGAAGAGCCGGGCCGTCACCTCCAGCTGCTCGTAGTCTATCAGCCCCGTGGCCGGCTGCGGGGGGAGGGGGTCACAGCTGGAGAGTTACCCCCTTGGGGGGGCCATACTGCTAAGGGAGGGTTGGGTAGAGCCTGTACAGGGTCAGATGGGAAGGGGGGGGGGGTCCAGCCAGCCCCAGGACACAGGGAGGGGCGGAGGGGGGCCTGCACACAGCTTGGCCCGGGCACCAGCCCCGGCAGGCAGGGCGCGAACGCTGGGGGGGCTCCAAGTGGCAGGGGCAGCATGGGGAGGGGGGAGGGAGACACTTCCCCCCAAATACACCCGAGTCGTGGGTCCCAAATGCGGCCAGAGCAGCAGAAACCTCCTGGCCCAGCCCCTTGAGGGGGGTCCCCAGGAGCAAGGGACTGGGACCCACCCTGTGAATGCATGTTACCCCTCCCCCCCCCCCCCCCGCGAGCACCCTGCACACACGCTGGCCCCTCCCCACTCACGTTGAGTTTATAGGGCATGGACTCGAAGAAGATGGAGGTGGCCGAGATGCGCTTGACGTCCGACATGTACCCGTGGGTCAGGCTGCGGGAGAACGGACGGCGTCAGGCCAGAGCCACCGCCTGGAGACCAGGCAGGACCTCCCCACATACCCGGGCCGGCTCCCCAGGTGGGCCCCCTCCTCGAAGGGCCCCCGCCCAGGGCCACTCTCCCCCCGGACAGGTGCCCCCGACCCCTGACTGGGCTCTGCCTGTAGCCCCCAGACCCTGCACCAGTACTCCCCCCCGCCACCCTGAATCCTGGAGCCTCTCAGCCAGACCCTGCCCACCCACCCCACCCTCCTGCCCCCTCCCCCACCCCGGTACCGCCAGGCTGAGCACCCCCCAGAGCCCTGCCCCCCTACCCCCCAGGGCCCCCTCGCCCCGCTGCCCACAGGGGGACGTACTGGCCGCCATCCGGCAGGTCCAGGCCCATGATGCGCTCGTGGGGCTGCAGCAGGGCCGTGTAGGCGGCGAAGTTGGCGGGCGACCCCGAGTAGGGCTGGACATTCACCCCCCAACGGGCGGGGTCCAGGTCGAAGGCCTCCAGTGCCCGCTGCTGGCACAGCAGCTCGATTTGGTCCACCACCTCAGCTCCCCCGTAGTACCTGCGGGGAGGGAACCAGGGCTGAGCCCCCCAAGTGACACGCCCCCCAAGCGACACCCCCCCTGCGGGGCGCCTGGAGGGAACCCGGAGCCCATCACCCCCCTTGGGTCCCTCCCTGCCCCCCCAGAACCCACGAGGGGGGGAACCCGGGGCCCATCACCCCCTTTGGGGCCCTCCCTGCTGCCCAGTACCCGCAAGGGGGGAACCCGGGGCCCTTCACCCCCCTTGGGGTGTCTCTGCCCCCTCCCCCGGTACCTGCAAGGAGGGGAACCTGGGGCCCATCACCCCCACCCTCAGGGCTGCTGGAAGCCCTGGAGGGAACTGACATGATCACCCAAAAACCAACAGCCCCAGCCCCTCCCCCCAAGGGCCAGAGGGCCACACCCAGTGAGTTACCATTGAGGAGGGGAGGGTTGCGCCCCCCCCAGCCCGAGTGCCAAGGAGACCTGGGACCCCAACGTGTGTGGCTTCCCCATGTTCCACCCCAGAGCAGGTCCCCCCCAGGGTGCCCCCCCCCGTACCTCTTGCCGGGGTAGCCCTCCGAGTACTTGTTGTTCAGGCAGGAGCCCAGGGCCTCCAGCGCGGCGCGGCTGCAGAAGTTCTGGGGGGCAGAGAGTGAAGCCGGGAGGGAGGGGGTGTGTGTGAGATGGCCCGGGGGGGAGGGCGAACGCCAGGGCCCCCAACCCAGCCTCAACCAGGAACCTGAGGGGCAATGCAGAGTCAGCCTCAGACACCCCCCGCCCATGGTTAGAAAGCAGCTGCAAAGGGGGGGGCCTCCAGCACGTACTTGGGAGGAATCAAAGGCGGGGGGGGGGGGCGCGCTCGGGGCAACACAGCCCCCCCCCGTGGTGCTCCCTCCTCCCCCACTGCAGCCCCCCCCCCCCCGAGCCCCCTGCCCCCCCACTGCTTCCCCGGCCGCCCTCAGACGCCCCCCACTTCCCTCCACCCCTGCCCTCGCACCCACCTCGGAGGCAATGAGCTCCAGGCCTCGGCACTGCCGATCCTTCTCCTTCTGCACCAGCTCCCACATCTCGGGGTCGCTCTCCGCCAGGCTCTCCTGCCCGGTCCAGCTGGGCGCCTCCCCAGCTGCAGCCGCACGGCTGTGCTGGGCCCGCAGGCCGGGCGTGTCCAGCCGCCAGCGTCTCTGCAGAGGCTGGCAACGGGAAGGGGGAGCGTCATCACCAGAGAGAGGCGTAACCACCAACACCCCCGCACACACACACACCTCTACCCCCGCGCCATGGGGGGCACCTCACCAGGGAACCCACTCTTCTCTGGTACCTTTGGGGATACACAGCCACAGAACACCCTGATATCCGCATGGCACACGTGGGGAGTCAGGAATAGAACCCAGGAGTCCTGGCTCCCAGCCCCCTCTGCTCTAACCACTAGACCCCAGTCCCATCCCAGAGCTGGGGATAGAACCCAGGAGTCCTGGTTTCCAGCCCCCTCTGCTCTAACCACTAGACTCCACTCCCCGCCCAGAGCTGGGGATAAAACCCAGGAGTCCTGGTTTCCAGCCCCCTCTGCTCTAACCACTAGACCCCACTCCCCACCCAGAGCTGGGGATAGAACCCAGGAGTCCTGGCTCCCAGCCCCCTCTGCTTTAACAACTGACCAGACAGTAACTGGGGGGGGGGAGGTCCCCCAACACCCCATCCCTTGTGGGGAAGAGGGCTTGAGGTGGGGCAGGGGGAGCTTCCTTCCTTCTCTGGTTCATTTGTGCGGCCGGAGGAGGCGTTTCTCGGAGGCCTGGGAGCGAGGGAACAGCTGGGCCCTTGTGCAGGGCACCGATCACCCGGTCTGGGGAGAGGGGGCAGCCGCACAGCAATGGGGGGGAGAGGGGTGAGGAGCCCAGGCTGACTGGGGAAGCCTGGGGACCATGTGAGTCACATGACCCGGTGTGTGTGTGCGTGTCCCTTTCCCCGGGTCTCAGTCGCCACAGCTGGAAAATCGGGTTAAAGCAGCAGAAACAGCGCCAAAAATCACACACCCTTCCTGCCATGGCTCACTCACGTGTCACACGGAACAACAAGCGCCTGGAGACAGATCTCTGCCCCCCAGCCCCGATCCAGGCTCCCCACTGTGCATTGCCCCCCACCACCACCCCAACAGAGTGCTCTTCCCTGCACTAACCCACCAGGCCAGTTAGCCCCCTGGGCTCTCTCCCCCCCCCGGCCATTTTCTCCCTGGACACCTGCCTAAACTCCACCCACCGCCCCCTGCTGCTGGTGCACCACTTCCACCACCACCCCGCCCCTCCCAGCTGATCCTCACCCCCCTCTTGGATCCTCCAGGGCTGATGCCCGAGAGCTACAGACTCTGCCCGCGAGGGGCCAGCCAGCTCCCCAGGGGCCGGGAGAGACCTGGGCCCTGCCTGGGGGCGTTGATCCCTCCATAGGCTCCCAGGCCTCCCAGCGCAACCCTGACCGTGGCCTTTCCAGACAATACGGCCAAGAGAAAGATGCTGCGGAGCGAGCTATGTGCCGGGGCGTCTCTCGGAGCCCCGACTGGATCCGCACAGACAGACCCCCCAGGATCCGGGGCCACCGCGGCACCAAACCACTCCCAGCTGGGAAGACAAGTTCTTGCTCCCGAAATCGCCGGCTGGCTCCACCAGGCCGAGCGCAGCGGGGATTTCCAGGAGAGAGGCATTCGGGGGCTAGGGAGCCCGCCAGCTTTGTCCCCTTCTCAGGCACCGCCAGAGCCCCCCATCACAGCACCGAGGGGCCAACCGCGAGAAGGAGCTCACGTCCCTCTCCCGGGGCCAGATCCGAACGCAGCGGAACCTCGGGAACGGCGGCTGTTCGGGATTGTGAACAAAACTTTCTGGGTCTTTCAAAAGTTTGCAGCTGAAGCCCAGAAACTAGTTCCTTACCCTGCCACATCTTTAACTAAAAAAACCTTTCCCTTGATTTTGTAGTAGCTGATGTTTAACGCAGCGTGCACTGTATTGGGGGTTTTTTGGTCTCTGTGGCTGCCTGAGGGCGTCCTCCGGGTTCCCAAGGAGATATGGGGCTGAGCGGCCAGTTCTGCTGTATCCCTTGTAGGCCTCAGCAGCAGATATGATGCAACTAGGTCACTGCCCTTGCATCAGCTGGCTTGAAAGCCCCACCATGTGCCCAGTTTCCCCAGACAATAAAACACAGTTAGTCAGAAGAAACTTCTGCAAGTTCTAACCCGCGCGGCAAGCGGCTCTCGCCGCCCCGTGATGAGGGAGCTGGTCCCAAATCTTCAGAGTTAAGCTTTCCACCCCCTTTCTCTCTCTCTCTTCTCCCCCTGCCACCCCCAATCGCGCTAGTTAAAGATGCCAAGAGAAAAGCTGTGGGGAGGTGAGAGGCCGCTGGGCCGTATTGACTTAGTTCAAAGGGGTCAGCGGTGAGTATCGATACACCCGACGGCACAAAACTCATGCCAAGAAGACTTTGGTCTGGGGCCGAGGTTTGACCGACGGCCACCGGGCCCTGTTCACCGCTGCACTGGCGGGGAGGGGGGGTGTCAGGGAGCTGCAGAATCCGCCGGTGAAGTCAGCGGAGCAAGGCAGGTGGAGAGCGGAGGATGGCTCTGGTCTGAGCCTGGCACATGCCTGCCCCCCCCATGCAAACAGCCGGGCAGCACCCGCCAATGCACCCATAATGAGCGTGCAGGAGAGCAAAGTGGAGCGACCCCTCCTGGCGGGGGCGTGACACCCCCATCTCTCTCCTTGGCGGGGGCGTGACACCCCCCCCATCTCTCTCCTTGACCCCCCCCAGGAACGAGGGCTTCCTATGGGGCAGCTGGAAGCAGAAGGCGGAGACCCGGGGAAATCGCACTGGGGCGGGACTCAGCTGGGGCAGGGAGTGGGGGGTGGGGGAGCACCCCCATATTTGCACTGCTCAAGGGGGGGGTCGACAGCGCTCTGCAAAGGGGCCCAGCCAGGGCACGTGGCCTACATGAGGGGGGGCACATCTGGGGCGGGGGGGAAGCCGAGATATTTTGCAAAACACATCACCCCACCCCCAGCCCCCCACATCCCCAGCCCCCAGCACGAGCCCCCCAGCTCACGTGCACGCGCAAGGGGGGCTCGGCGCCCCCCACTCACCCCGGCCAGGCGGCCCAGGCAGCGCGGGAACATGCTGCAGGCGGTGCGGGGAAGGACCACGGGGCAGGTGGCGGGTCCCAGGCGCTGCTCGGGGGGGGCGGGGCCCTCGCGACGGAAAACACGTGACCCTCCTCCCCTCCCGCTCCCGGGGCACCCTGGGGGATGTAGTTCGCGCCGGGCCGGCGGCTGAGCCCCGCCCCCCCCGATCGTTTATGCAAAGTAGTTAATGAGCTGATTTGCATGTTTGCAAATAAGTGGAAACCTACCGCAGCCTAAGGGAGCAGGAGGGGACGGGGGAGCCTTGGGCGTAGGGGGCGAGCGAGTGTGAGAAAGCGGGACACTTCGGGGGGGGGGGTAGTTGTGTGTGTGGGGGAAGAGTTGTGGGGGAGGTGTGTGGGGTGGGGGGACAGTTGTGTGTGGAGGAGGGGGAGGTGTGCAGGGGGTAGTTGTGTGTGGTGGGGGGCAGGTCTGTGTGGGGGAGGGGGACGTGTGCAAGGGGCTAGTTGTGTGGGGTGGGGGACAGGTCTGTGGGGGGTGTAGTTGTGTGTGTGTGGGGGGGTACTCCCATGAGTAAAGTTTAGGCACGTGTGTTTGCAGGATCGGGGCCCTTTAGCCTGGAAGCTCTGGGGAGGGCCTTTGTCCTCCAGCGTCAAGGGTTGCCCAGCAATTAGTCACCCAGTGCTGACATGCAGCCACCTCTGGGGTGATGCCCAGCAGCTGGTTCACACCCACCCCTGCATTACAGGGAGGGCTCTGCACACACACAATGAGAGGGAGCCCCAATGCCAGGCCCAGAGGTTGGCGAGCTCAGGGATCTGGCCCAGTTATCCCCCGTGCATGCCGCAGCCTGGCCCCCGGTGATGCAGCATCAAAGGGACCTTCCCCCATGCAGCCTGCAACATGCAGCTTCTTCCCCTTGATGGCCGGCAGCCGGAACAGGCCATAGGGAGCCCGCGGGACCCAGGGGCAATGGGAGCAGGGCTCTGGCAGCAAAGGGGCCCTGGAGCTGCAGCCGCACAGCTGGGTGGATGGCAGAGGCAGGGCAGAGACGCTGCGGGCAGCCCCTGGCGCCCCTGTGCTGCAGGGCTCAGTGGTGCAGCGGGACCTAGTGGGCAGAGCACACATTCACATCCCGACGGCTTGTACCCATTAAAGAGCCCACCGCCCGCTCTGCAAAAGTCAGGGCGTTAGCCCCAACCCCGTGGGCAGAGCCCAGCTCAAGCGACTGCTTTCTGCCGCCCTACATACGTCATGTGTTGTCAGCTTGGTATGCCGTTCCTCTGCACTACACTATCCCAGAGCGTTGCTGTGTGTTGTCAAATAGCTGCCGTGCTCCACCCCAGAGGCAGCTGCATTCCCAAACTAGTTGAGCGTTCCCGGCACGGCATTGCTGTGTCACTGTTAATCAGCTGCAGCGCCCATCCCCAAAAGTGGCTGCATTTCAGTGCTGGGTGAGCGATCCCTGCTCAGCTTTGCTGTGTGGCTATGAACCAGCGGTTGTAGCCCACTCCAGAGGTGGCTGCATTTCGGTGGTGGGCGGCAGGATCACTGGATCTTGTGATCGAATCATCCCCTACAGCGACAGAGATGCCGGGGAGGGGGAGCTATTTTAAAATCTTTTTGCAGTGGCAGCAGCACACCGGGACCATGTGCTGCCCCCCCACCCCGGGCCCAGCAAGTCCTGCACCCTAGGAAGCAAGGCCCGAGCCAAGACCTTTCTCCCATTGAAGATGTGCTCTGCCCCTCCAATGTCACTCAGCGGCAGATCTAGGGCTAGAACCCCCTTGCTCTAACCACTGGACCCCACTCCCCTGCCACAGCTGGGAATGGAACCCAGGAGTCCTGGCTCCCAGCCACCACTGCCAAAGCCAACTAGACTCCACTCCCGTCCCAGAGTCAGTACAGGACCCGGCTGTCCCGTCTCCCAGCTGTATTGCTCCAAGCACTAGATATTCCCCCTCACCTGGTCTTCCCTCCCCCGGCATCTCGCTTTCTTTGGCTTGGGAAGCGCAAATGGAATTAAATCTAATTAAAGCAGCAACGACCTCAGACATCTGGGCCTGGGGAATTAATGGGGGGAAGCGGGAGATCGATTTTGCAAAGCACATCAGCGCCTCCTGCCCGGCTGGGGACAGCGCCCGACGGGGCCCCAGCCCAGCGCCTGGGAGGAGGCTGCCAATTTATCCTGGGGAGGGTGGGGGGTGCCTGGGAAGTGGGGATCCAGCCTCTCGCCAGGGTCTGCCAAAGACATGGTGTAATTGTGGGGGTCTAGCCAATCCACCCCCTACGCAGAGGTGTCCCTAGCCACCATGATGCTGCTGTTGGTGTCTCAATGCTTCCCTGCTCCCGGCACCTGGGGGGTGGGGTGGGCAGGCTGGCGAGCATGCACTGCATTATGGGTATTTTCTGTTTCCCCGTAAGGGGCCCGAGTGCAATTAGAGCAGCACCTAGGCTGCTCCAGCGTGTGGTAGGGGCTGGGTAGCTTGTGCAGCCAGGGAGCGCAAAGGAGCGCACACACGCATACACACACACGCATACACACATTCCCTGGTCACGGAGCCAAGCGCAGACCCAGCATCCCTGGGCCTCAGTTTCCCCCCCTCATCTGACCCCCCCCCATCTTACCCCTTCCAATGCAGCCTGCCAAGCGGCTGTAGCTGCCCCCAAAGCCCTTTGCAGCCTATGGCAGCACCTCTGCTGTGGCCCGTGGCGGCATGTCACAGCACACGGCCATGCCAGCGATGGCCCCAGGAGGCAGACCGATGCCCGACGCTCGCCGGGCCACATGCCACACCCCTGCGGAACGGGCACTGGGCTCGCCGTGAGCCTGGCGGGGGAGCCGAGCGGTGGCAGAGCCAGGCTAGCGCTCCCCAAAGCTGCCATCACTGGCAAACGAGGACGGGGTCGGATCCTGCCTGGCACCCGAATCCCGGCCAGCAGCTGCACAAGGCTCCTAAACCCAGATGCTCAGAGGCATTAGGCACCTAACTCTCACTGGCTGATCGAGGCACTAGGAGGGTCCAGCACTGGGCCAGGTAGGGTCGTAACACAGACAATGGGTGTGTGTCCCATTCCCCCTCACCTGCCCCGGGACAGCGCCGCTCCGGGGGGCAGCATCTACGGGCTGGCAGGTCAGGGCCCCGTCCGACCTCCCCCCTCAGCTCCACGAGCAGGCAGTGCTGACAGACCAGACCTGGCGCGTGCACCAACCCGCACCAAGAGGCAGCATGGTTTAGTGGGGGGAGTGGGGTCTGGGACCCAGGACTCCTGGATTCTAGCCACAAGTCTGGAAGGGACATGGGGGTCCAGTGGGTTGGTGCGGGGGCTGGGAGCCAGGACGCCAGGGTTGTAGCCTCAGCCCTGTCACTCTCCGGCTAGGTAACATTAGACAAGGGCCAGCCTGGCTCTGTGCCTCAGTTTCCCCTTTGTGTCCATTGGGAAAACCAGCTAAATAACTATACATGACCCCCTAAATTCACCCAGAAACCCCACGCGACTTCATTTGGGTTTCTATGGGGGGGGCACCTCCCCTCTTGATCGCTTCCCCTCCCCTGAAGTCCTAACTCAGACCCCCCCGCCCAACATCCCCTTCACATCCCGGCTGGAGTCAACAGGACTGCAGGACCGAGAGCCCCCTGCCCCCAATCCAGGCCCCGGTTGCAGGCGTTTAATGCTAAGGAGAAGCTAGAAGACACCCCTCCCCCCCGCCCGCACCCGCCGTTCTGCACTGGGGAGCCAGGCTCCAGAGCAGAGGACAGCTCAGCTAAGGAGAATCAATCATTGGGATTTCGGGGGCGGGGAGATCCCGGGGCCCAGCGTGCCCATCCATCAGGCACCGCGCGCTGGCAGGGTGCAGCCGGCTCGCTTGTCACAGCCTGCTCCCAACATCCTCTCCCAGCTCCGCAACCTGTGCGGCAATTCATCAAACCCAGCGCCCTGGATGTGTGTGTGGGGGGGGAGCTCCCCGCGCTGGCACGGACGGGCGCCTCTTTGCAGCTGGGCCCAGGCGCCGCCGTTGGCAGTCACTCCAGCTGATCCATCCTCAGGCTTCAGGGCATTGGGGTCAGGAAGGAAATACCCTTCCCTGCCCTTGGGGTCCCGATGCTTCCCACAGCACCCCTGATGTCTCCAGAACCACCCCCTGCGTTCCCAAAGACCGGCCCAGCCCTCTCCCGCTTCTAGTGCAACTGAGAGCTGCCCAATGGGGGGGTGCCGGGGCTGCCAATCACATTTGATTGGGGAGCTGTCAATCATACTCAATGGAAGGGGCTCGGGCTGCCAATCACACGCCACGAGAGGAGGCCAGGAGCTGCCGATCACTTTTGATGAGGGGGGCCCTGGGGCTGCCAATCACATTCAATAGGGGAGCTGTCAATCATACTCAATGGGAGGGTCTGGGGCTGCCAATCACAGTCCATGAGGGGGGCCAGGAACTGTCAATCACTTTCGATGGAGGCAGGGGGGCTGCAAATCACATTCGATAGGGGAGCTGTCAATCATGTTCACTGGCGGGGCTGGGGCTGCCAATCACACTCCATAAGGGGAGGGCAGGAGCTGTCAATCTGCTCAAGGGGGGGGACAGGGGGCTGCCAATCACACTCATGCACTGGGGTGGGGGCTGGGAATCGATCACGTGCCACACCCAGAGATTTTATTTCATTCATTTTTTTTAATCACATTTTTTCCCTCCATTTTATTTTGTTACAAAAATATGAAGAAGTCTCAGCCCAGAGCCTGGGGGGGGGGATGAGGGGGGGATTGAGCCGGAGAGGTGCTGCCCGGAGCATGGGGGGAGTGACTGGGGCTACAGGGCCCTGCCCCGACCCAGTGCATGGCTCAGCCCGGGGGGGGTGACCCCAGCTTGTGCTGCCCCACCGGCCCTTCCCCCTCCCCCAGCCCCGTGGCAACTACTTCTTCACTCCAATGCACATTTTGTGACGAGCGATCGACAGCTGGGGAGGGGGGCTCTGTCCGGAGGGTCCCTGCCCTGCCCTGCTGCCTTGGCGGGCGCCGTACCCGTCGCTGGGGGCTGCGGGCTGGGCAGGATGGCACTGCCAGATGTGCGGGGGTGGGAGAAGGCTCCTGCTGAGATCCGGGGGCACATCTCAGGGAGCCGGGGCTAGGCCCCCTCATTCAGTGCCAGGGCTGCGAAACCAAGTCCGCTGCAGAGCGACCCACGGAGACACGCACAAGCGTGTGACCACCCTGCGGATACACATCCAAGCACCCCCCCGTGCACACCCGCACGGACACCCCCACGTACAAGCACAGGTGCATGCACAGCCACAAAGGATGCAAACACACACACAACCGCACAGATGTGCGACACACCCAACACCCCCTTCCCCCCGTGGTCTTATTTCACACTCTTTCTGCAGGACTCTCTGTCGCCCTCTGCGGGTTGCACCTCTTTAGCCGAGCTCGGGAATCCGGCCGTGATCTGCCGTCCCCCTCGGCCACGCTGGGGTTTCAGCCCTTGGTCGGCTTCTTCCCAGCCCTGCAGGGGTCAGGGGTGGATCTCAGGGGGTCCCTGGGTAAGGGGGAGAGCCTGGGAACAGGCAGGAGATCACCCCCTCCACAGTTTCCCTCCCGCAGCACTGGGGCGACCCCACAGCCTGCAGGGTCCGGGGGTGCAGCTGGGCGGGGCTGGGCTGGGCAGGGCAGGCAGGGAGCACATGGGGGAGAAAGAAATGGGGGAAGGCCCTGGTCCCCTCCCGAATAACGGGCTCCCTCCCGTGTGTGTGTCATTCTGCAGCCGAAGCGGGCAGGGTGGGCACGGCTCCAGGGGAGCGACGGGAGAGGGGCACCCCCCTGCAGCCAGGTTGGACCGAGGGGTGCAGCGCTGGGCATTGTCCCATCATCCCCGGGGCCGGCGCCTGCCCGGCCACACAGATCGCTGCCCGTGGGGGGGATGGCGCAGCCGGGTGAAGGGGGGACACAGGGCCGGCAGTGGGCAACTCTCACCACAGTCCCAGCCCCCGAGCAGGAGCCAGGAGGGCGGGTTGGCTCGCCCCAGGCAATGGCTGGCAAAGGTACCCAGCTGCACTGGGCCCTGAGCCATCAATCCGCACACGCACCCCCCCTGATATCACTGATACATTTACACACACACACACACACACACACACACACACACACGTGCCGATTTGAACCCCTGGACATGTGTCACTCGGTGGTCCTGTGCAGCCCCTGGCCCTCGTCCCCCCATTTCCCCGCAGGGATGGGGGCGACCGGCTCCGTTGCTCGCTTGTCCCCCCGCCCATCCTGCCACCACGGTTCGAGGGGATCCGGCTGCGTCCGCCCAGCCTGGCCGGGTCCCGGGCGGTTCCGCAGGCCCGTAGCTGATGGAGCAAAGCGTCCGGTCCCCAGGTCCCCAAAGGGGCTCGCCACAGCTTCCCCCGCGCCCGCTTCCACGGCACCCCCTCTTCCGCGCGGCTTGGAGAAGCCCATCCTCCGGCCCCACCGGGGCGAGGCAGGGTCCTTCCCCGCCCCCCGGAAGCTGTGCGAGCTGGGTTTTTATTTGGGGGGTGGGTGCGGGAGGGGGTTCAGCCGAAGTAGGGGCGGTCGTGCTGGAAGTTGTAATCGGGGCAGACCTTCTGCACCAGCTTGTAGTCAAAGCTGCAGAAGGAGACGAAGATGCAGATGACTTTGAAGGGCTTGGCGCACAGCCAGGCAGCGTGGCTCTGGGTGTGCTCGGTGAAGCACACCTTGGCCGGGTCGTAGAGGCAGGGCTTGTTCTTCCGGGCCCGGTTGGTCTTCTCGTACTCCACATGGCAGTTGAAGGCCCTGGACTCCTTGGCCTCGGGCAGGGTGGCCTGCTGGAGCTCGGAGGCCGGCGGGGGCCCCAGCACGTCGAACTCCACCACCTTGCCCGGGGGCACGATGCTGACGGAGACGTTGCCCAGGCTGGAGGAGTTGTGCCGGAAGTAGACGCTGAAGGTGCCGTTGACGTGGTCCACGATCTTGCCCGTCACCAGCAGGCTAAACTTGAGCGTCTTGATGTTGAAGTAGAAGTCGCCCCAGCCGAAGATCTTCCGGGCCCGGCCCGTCTTGAGCGAGGGCTTGCGCTGGACCCGCTGGCCCGGGGGCTCGGCGCCCGTCTGGTTCCTAGGCCAGGCCCAGGGGCTCAGGGCGCCGGCCTTGGCCTTCGAGGGCTCCCCAGAGAACAGCCGGGCCGGGGGCAGGGGTGGAGGCTTCAAGGCGCCGGACGGGAGGGTCTTGAGGAGCCCCGAAGTGCCCAGCTCCAGGTAGCCCAGGGTTTTGGTCATGTGGCCCTCCACGCAGACCACCTGTGGGGAGCAGAGAGAGAGAGGGGGGCAGTGAGTCAGCACAGCCCTGCCCCCCATCACAGCTCTGCCCCCAACCCCTGTGCCCACAGCCCTGTCCCCACCCCCTGCCCCCCATCACAGCCCTGCCCCCCATCACAGCCCTGCCCCCACCTCCTGCCCCCATCACAGCCCTGCCCCAAGCCCTGTGCCCACAGCCCTGCCCCCAACACCTGTGCCCACAGCCCTGTCCCCACCCCCTGCCCCATCACAGCCCTGCCCCCATCACAGCCCTTCCCCCAACCCCTGTGCCCACAGCCCTGCCCCCACCCCCTGCCCCCCATCACAGCCCTGCCCTCCAACCCCTGTGCCCAAGTCCCTGTGCCCCCAGCCCTGCCCCTGACCCTCTGTGCCTCGCTCCCCAGCACAGCCCTGCTCCCCCAAACCCTGCCAAACTCCCCGAGTCAGCCCGGCTCAGTGCCAAGCCCAGGAAGGTCCCTTGGAACTGGGCCCGGTAGAGCCAGAACCGGCATGAAGGCTCTGCGGCCCCAACGGGAAGGGAGCTCTGGCTGCCCCGAGCCGTGGCTACGGTTGGTTTTACGATAGCACCTAAACACAGACTCCAAAGCTCATGGAGGTCACATGAACATGCACACGCCGGCCCGCCCGTGCACACTCACACACGCTCGCTCTCTCCCAAACACACACAGGTGAACACACCCGCCTGTGCACACTCACACACGCATGCTCTCACCCAAACACACATGAACACGCCAACCTGCCTGTGCACACTCACACACGCTCTCACCCAAACACACACACACGAACACGCCCGCCCGTGCACACACACACACACACGCCCGCTCTCACCCAAGTACACACACACGAACACACATGCCCGCTGTCACGCACACTCACACACGCGGCTGAGCGGCAGGTGGGGACGCGCTGGAGACAGGCTGCCGTGGGTGTCATTCACAGGTACAGGGAGCAGGCAGGGAGCCTCATTAAACTTCCGCAAGGCGATGACTAAACGCAACAGGCAATTTACCAGCCTGGGCCAAGGCGGCCCTGGGGATTTCCAGGCCAAGCCCATGCCTGGGGCAAGGCCCCAGGCACTGACCCAGCTCCGGCTCGGGGCGATTCGGTTGTGAGCCCCGCTGGTTCCTGCCTCCCTCCCCGAGGTTTCCTGCCCCCAGAGCAGCGACATGTTCCCACGTGCCCGTCCCTCGGGGCACTGTGCCCGGCTGACCCCGGGCACCAGCTCTGCAGGAAAGTTTTCAGGCAATTTCTAACTAAATGAAACGGGCACCTGGCAGCTCCTTGGCACCCACGCTGGCAGGTTTGTTAGCACCTGTGCTGGCACGTTCCCGCCCCATTAAAATGCAGGTGGGAGGGCAGGAGGGGGCGGGGGAGCCCAGCGCCGCCTGCCCGGGAAGCCGAATTATATTCTACAGAGACTCTGATCTGCCGCCGAAATGACAGGGCCCAACGGATCCTGCCCCCGGCGGAAGGGTGCGCGGGGAGAGCCGGGCAGGGCCGCTGGAACGCACCACGCCCGCAGCGTCTGCTGAGCTGGTAGAGTTGGGCCGCGGCCTCCCCCGCCCCTTAAACCGGGGACCGGACTGAAAACCCGGCCCAGGGGCCCCGGGAACAAACTGCCACTGGAGAGCCCCTCCCACGATGAGCCCCCGCCTTCCCCGGGGGGCGGCTCGTCCCAGGGACTCCGGACACAATGCAAACATTCATTACCCCCACACACACACTCCCGGCGGGCTGGGGTGTACCACTCCCCAGGGAAACTGAGGCACGCAGCTAGTGGGGAATTTCCCCCAGGCGAAGCTTTGGTAGAGGCAGGAATAGAACCCAGGAGTCCTGACACACACACCACCTCCCCCTTCTACCCTGCTACCATCCCTCGACTACACTCCTCCCTTCCAGGGCTGGGACTGGAACCCAGGAGTCCTGGCGCACACCTGGGTTCCGAGAAGGGGCTAGTGGGTGGGAGGGGGAAGCTGGGAATCAGGACTCCGGGGTTCTATTCCCCTGTGGTTAAAAGGGGCCGTTTCTAAGCTCCTTCAGCCCCACCGAACGGCGGCTGAAAGGGATTACATACGAGCCGTATCCAGCCGAAATGCAGCCACCTCTGGGGTGGAACACAGCCGCTGGCTAACAGCAAACGCCCAGGCGGTTTGGGACAGGAAGTGAAGGGGGCTGTCGGTACGTGCATTGCAGCGTGTCCCCTAGAAGGTGCCAGGAAGGGATCGTGCCAGGTACCGGACACGCATCCCTGCCCCAAAGAGCTTCCGGTCTCCATTCGCCTGCGAGATCAGGCCCCGTCTCGGACACGGCTAAGATGCACCCTGCTCATCCGCCACCTTTGCGCCGGCTGCTGGATTTATCCCTCCCCATCCCTCAACTCTACCTACTTATCCCCCCATCCCGGCCCGCGCGGGCTGCCGTTTCTCAGAGCTGTCTCTCCATTTATCACCCCCCCGCCCCCCCCTGCGGCTGGTCTCCACCCGGCGTGTCTCAGCTGCGCTCCGGTGGCTTTTGATCACGGCTCGGCCCAGCCTCGTCAATCACTGTCACTTCCCGGCGCTGCCGCGTGGCAGGTTTTTATGCTCAGCTCCAGCCGACCTGGTTTCCCAGGCAAACAATGTTGGGGGGGGCAGTTCGGGGGGCTGAGGAGCCGGTGTGGAAAGATCTGGGGATGGGGGGGGGCAGCGTGTGGGTTGAGGACTGGGCCGTCCCAGGAAACTAATGCACTCTGGCCCGGGGCAAGGCTAGCAACACAGGCGGAATGAGTTTGTCAGGTCTCAGTCCAGCTCCCAGGGGGTTTGAAGCCCAGCAGCTGGGGGTGGTGGTGTGGGGGCTAATTGGCCTGGCCCTCGGCTACCCCATTCCTGTCCCTGGCTGGGGGGGCGAAACGGGGGGGGGGGGGGGGTTTCAAGCCACCTTTACACTCTCTGCGATCTAGGCCCTGCTCAGTCCCCGGCACCAATTAGATGTGCTGCTCCCCACGGCCCCTTTGAATGCGGGGTGGAGGAGGTGCGGGGTAAGGCCGGAGCAGCACAGAGGGGCCTGGAGTCGGGTGCTGTGGTTGTCTCTCCTAAGTACTCAGGGCAGCACCCCCAGCCAAGCGTGGGGGCCGGACGGGAACACCCCGGAACGGCTCCTGTTCCTTTCTGCTTTCGCGGCAGCTGCTGTGAAATCCAAGTCCCCGGCCGCGGGGTTAGCCGGCGGGGACACCGCCTGATCCCCCGGTGCCGGGCTTGCCGAGCTCAGCTCGGCTGACGTGCGGCGTCTCAGCTGCTCCCGGGCGGGGAGGCAGGCGGGGGCTGGCTCTGGGTGCCAAGTGGGGGGATGAAGCAGCGTGGTGAGAGCCTGGCACAACACCTGGCAGCGTAGGGGGGGCCTGGCACCTGGAAGAGCCAGTGGCCTTCCCAGCAGACGGCCCCCCGGGGGCGCAGGGCGAGCCGTTCCCACCTGGCCGTGCCCGGAGGTCTGATGGGACGCGATGGGTCCTCACCCAGCCTGCCCCTGGGGGGGGGATCCGAGCAGCCCCCAGAGGTGCTACCATTCTCCGGGGTCTCCGACGGCCTCCCCCTTATGGGACAGACCCTCAATTCGCGGCTTGGCCCATCGCCTGGGATGGGGAATGGGACACGGGGCCCTGCCCCTCTTCGGGAGCTGGGTCTGATCCAGGTTCCCCCACCACCACACCTGGGCCGGCCCTTCAAACCCCCCACCCAGCCGCCTGCCTCCCTTCCCCCCCCCCAATCTCTTTCTCTGAACACGATCAGCCTTATCTATATTTCAATGCAGCTTCAAAGGCGGGTGTCTGAGCCGCCAGGAGCCGGAGCCCCAGCGCGGGCGGGAGGTGGGGAGACAAGGGGGGGCCCCCCAGGAGGGAGTGAGACCTCGGGGGAGGGAACGACGGCAGTCATGTCAATCACACACCCCCGCCCCGTTATCTCCCATCTGCCGCCCAGCCCAGCGCCTGCCCGCGGTTATTAATCCTGCAGCTCATGCATATGGATTGGGACCCCCCCCCGTCCCGTCGAATCCTGCCGGGGGGAGGGGGCAGCCACCCGTGTGGTGCAGGAAATTACCAGGAAATGAGCCCAGCTCAGACACTGCCTGTGATCGCCCCCCCGCCCTGAGCTGCACCTTCTGCGGGGCTGGCTGTCCGTGGGCCCCCAGGACTCATCCCCCGGCTGCGGGTCGGCAGTGAGGGGCACTGGCAGAGCTTGGGGGGGGAGATAGGGGCTGGGATAAGAGGGGGCTGCGGGTCGGCAGTGAGGGGCACTGGCAGAGCTGGGGGGGGCGAGAGGGGCTGGGATAAGAGGGGGCTGCGGGTCGGCAGTGAGGGGCACTGGCAGAGCTTGGGGGGGGCGAGAGGGGCTGGGATAAGAGGGGGCTGTGGGTCGGGAGTGAGGGGCAGTCATTTCAGGAAGGTGTTGAGTTTGATCTGATCTCTGGGGCGCTGGCACGTTGCCCCCTTTCCACTTGTCTGGGCCCCCCCCCAGTTCCCAGCGCTGGCGTCTCTCCCTGCAGCTTTGCCAGCTCCCAGATCAGCCCCCCCCTCGCCGGCACCAGGAATCCCAAAGCAGGGAAGGTTTGGCAGCCTGCCAGCACCATCGATTTAGGGGGCAGTGGGGTGGTGGGAGGGCCCCACTCTGCAAATACCTGGGGGCAACAGCCTGGAGCTTAAACACCCCACAGCCCCTGGCTGGAGTGAGGGGGACTCCCGGGGGGGCACACAGAGCCCCTGGGGCTATGGGGGGGGGGGACACAAACCCTGTCATTCAAAGGCCTGATGGAGCTGGGGGAGGGGAGAGCAGCATTCATAGGTCCAGTTTGACTTGTGTATTAGGTGTGGGGGGGGACAGCCCCAGCCAGGCCAACTGGGCCACGGGGGTGGGCGGGAGATTCTGCAGCTGCCGCGGGTCCCGTCTCAGCTGGCCCTGCCTTCGTTAGCATGCGGAGATTAATTGGCATTTGTGAGCAACACTCCCCAGGGCCCCCCCCCCCCCACAGACCCGGGCAGGCCAGGGGTTTCCAGAGGTGAGCAGCAAACAAGGGCCGGTGACAGGTCCCATTAATCTCGGCTGGGGGGAGCGCGGAGCCGGACAACAAGCCGCCAGGTGCATCCGTCAGTCCCTGACAAGTGCAGGGCTGGGGGGGGGCGGGGAGGGGAGCTGGTGAATGACAGGGCCTGGGAAGGGGACTGTGCCGCGCCAGGGTTTAGAGGAGTCTGGGCTGCGGGTTGGGAGTGAGGGGCACCGGCAGGGTTCGGGGTGGGGAGCCCAGGGCTGGGCTAGCAGGGGCTGCGGGTCGGGGGTGAGGGGCACCGGCAGAGCTGGGGGGGGAGCCCAGGGCTGGGCTAGCAGGCGGCTGTGGGTCGGGAGTGAGGGGCACCAGCAGAGCTGGAGGTGGGGAGCACAGGGCTGGGTTAGCAGGGGCTGTGGGTCGGGAGTGAGGGGCACCGGCAGAGCTGGGGGGAGCCCAGGGCTGGGCTAGCAGGGGCTGTGGGTCGGGAGTGAGGGGCACCGGCAGAGCTGGAGGTGGGGAGCCCAGGGCTGGGTTAGCAGGGGGCTGCGGGTTGGGAGTGAGGGGCACCGGCAGAGCTGGAGGTGGGGAGCCC